>NC_006043.2:341721-941721 GCF_000006445.2 Debaryomyces hansenii CBS767 | reverse complement strand
CCCATTTTGATGATCCCAAGTTCACGTCTAACGGTAATGATAGCTTATGGCACTTAAACCCGTCCAGTAAGAAAAATTTGCCTGCAAAGAGATTGAAAACACGCGGAGAATCATTGTTTAATGATAATATTTCCTCCCATACCGTTCGCCACACCATCCAAGATGCTGTATCCAAAAATGACGATTCTAAGGAATCTGCATTTTCGGCAATCTTCTTGGAACATATCAGCTTGAGCGATGGAATACCTTTTCTAGATCTCGGAACTTCGATTAAATTATAATCCAGTAATGGTGCCAATCTGGTCCAAGGGTATGTTGTAGATGAGCTTGAATCCTTGAATAGATCGTTCTTGATACCGATCTTCAGAAGATCTTTCCCGAATGGTGATTTTGAAGTCCAGCTCTCGTCCTTTTTGGCTTTTTTTAGCAATAATCTGTTCGTTTTAGATCCATATCTTTTCGACTTCTTGTTTCTATTTCTTGATCTTAGCATTCGCCATGGGAATTGAAATACTATTTCTTATCTTTATGGTGAGTTTAGTTGATGTCAATCTCACGGGACCGCGAAACCACGACTATCATTTTTTTAAGATGAGCTTTGAAATATTTCAGATCAGTTGATATTGTGCTATAAACTAACGTCTAATAGATAATTAATAGTTATAATGAAGCTTGATACTTCCCATATGCGGTATTTGACCGCTGAAGACTTTAAAGTGCTTCAGGCGATTGAACAAGGTTCTCGTAACCACGAGTTGGTTCCTACACAGATGATCCATTCCATCGGAGGATTGAAGTCACCATCAGGTACGAATAGAGCAATTGGGGACTTGGCCAAATTAAAATTAGTGGCAAGATTGAGAAATGCTAAATATGATGGGTTTAGACTTACTTATAATGGGTTCGATTACTTAGCGTTGAAATCGATGTTGAATAAAAATACGCTATACTCGGTTGGTAGCATTATCGGAGTGGGTAAAGAATCAGATATTTATTCTGTGAGTGATCCAAATGGGCAACAGAAAGTGTTGAAAATCCATAGGTTGGGAAGAACTTCATTTACTACTGTGAAGAATAACCGTGATTATTTAAGAAATAGACAGACATCAAACTGGATGTATTTATCACATTTAGCTGCCCACAAGGAGTATGAGTTCATGGTTATATTATACAATAACGGATTTTCAGTTCCAGAACCCTTCGATTATTCTAGACACACTGTAATGATGGAATGGATCAAAGGTATACCAATGAAGCATTTACGTATACATGATAACTTCAAAAAATTGTATTGTGAATTAATGAACTTCATTGTAAAACTTGCTAACCACGGGTTAATTCATTGTGATTTTAATGAATTCAATATCATTATTCGTGACAAAGAAGACGTTCCTAAACATGAATTTGATTTTGTTGTTATCGATTTCCCACAATGTGTCTCTATTGACCACACGGATGCCAAAGTCTATTTTGATAGAGATGTTGCAAGTATTAGATCGTTCTTTCTGAAGAAATTTAGATACGATCCAGAACACGATCCTACAATGTTTGACACAGAAGGCTATGGTGATGGATATAAGTACGCTTATCCAAATTTCAAGAGAGATGTTTCTAGGGTAAAGAGTTTGGATGTCGAAGTTCAAGCCTCTGGATACGCCAGAAAGAGGACAGGAAATAGAGAAGACAAGGATTTGGAAGCGGCAGTTCTGGGCATGAGGGTCAATGTAGAGGATGATGAAGAGGATGATCGTTCTGAAATAGACTCTGATTATGAACACGACGAAGAGGAAGAAGAGGAAGAAGACGAAGAAGATAGCATAGACGAATACGATAGTGAGGAAGAATTTAAAGACGATCAAGAGGAGAATGAACAAATTATTGAGGCATTATCTAGTGGTTTAAAACAATTGAAAATGGATAAGTTGGGAAACTATATCTTAGAAGAATAACTGAAATTTAATAAGTGTATAATAGAATAAATATGTATTTTCAAATCAATTTACTTTTACAGAATATTTCTTAAACAAACATAATGATATTTATTGAGTCCCCGAAGAATAATAAACAAAAATGAAAAATTTATACAACAAAATATTAATTATTTAATTACTTAACGGGTGGACATACCTTTGGTGACGGCACGTTTTAAGGCTAATTCAGCCTTTCTGTAGTCATCAGCAGATGATTCTTCTAATTCTAAAGCGGCTAAAGCATCAGATAAAGCAACTTCGATCTTGTCCTTAGCAGACTTCTTTAATTTAGCAGATAAGACTGGGTCAGTGACTGTGGATTCAACAGAGGCAACGTAAGCTTCTAATTTTTGCTTTTGTTCGTGTCTCTTGGCGAAAGCGTCATCAGAAGACTTGAACTTTTCAGCATCTTCAATCATCTTTTCAATTTCATCAGATGATAATCTACCAATAGAGTTAGAAATGGTAATGTTAGCGGAACGGCCAGTAGATTTTTCAAGGGCAGTGACCTTTAAGATACCATTGGCATCAACTTCGAAGATAGATTCTAAGACTGGTTCACCAGCTTGCATTGGTGGGATGTTCTTTAAGTCGAATTCACCTAATAAAGTGTTTTCGGTACAGTTAACACGTTCACCTTGGTAGACTGGGAATTGAACAGTGGTTTGGTGATCAGCAACAGTGGTGAAAGTTCTTCTCTTGATGGTTGGAACAGTAGTGTTTCTTGGGACAACTGGAGCGAAAACGTTACCTTGCATAGCAACACCTAAAGATAATGGGATGACATCTAATAATAATAAATCTTTAGTGTCATCGGAGGTGGATTGACCAGTTAAGATAGCACCTTGGACGGCAGCACCGTAAGCAACAGCTTCATCTGGGTTAATAGACTTTTCTAATTGCTTACCTTCGAAGAAGTCAGACAATAATTTTTGGACCTTTGGAATTCTGGTAGAACCACCGACTAAGACAACTTCATCAACACTGGACTTAGAGATCTTAGCATCCTTCATGACTTGTTCAACTGGGTCTAAAGTAGACTTGAATAAAGCAGAGTTGATATCTTCGAATCTAGCTCTGGTAAGGTTAGCGGAGAAATCTTCACCATCGAATAAGGAGTCGACTTCAACGGTAGTTTGAGTGACAGAAGATAAGGTTCTCTTAGCACGTTCACAAGCAGTTCTTAATCTTCTTAAAGCTCTGGCATCACCGGAGATATCTAAACCAGTCTTTTTCTTGAAGTCAGCCTTGAAGAAGTCTAACAAGTTGGTATCGAAATCTTGACCACCTAAGTGAGTGTCACCAGCAGTAGCCTTAACGGTGAAAACACCACCAGTAATGTTTAATAAGGAAACATCGAAAGTACCACCACCTAAATCGAAAATTAAGACGTGTCTTTCCTTTTCGGACTTACCAGCACCTAAACCGTAAGCAATAGCGGCGGCAGTTGGTTCGTTAATGATACGTAAAACGTTTAAACCAGCGATGGCACCAGCATCCTTGGTAGCTTGACGTTGGGCGTCGTTGAAATAAGCTGGGACGGTGACAACAGCCTTTTCGACAGTCTTACCGATCTTAGCTTCAGCAACTTCCTTCATCTTGGTTAAAACCATAGCAGAAATTTCTTGAGGAGAGAAGCTCTTGGTTTCTTCCAAGTATTCAACTTCAATTTGTGGGTTACCGTTAGCATCGATAACCTTGAATGGCCAGGTCTTAAGATCCTTTTGGACAGATTCATCATCGTAAGCACGACCGATTAAACGCTTAGCATCGAAAACAGTGTTCTTTGGGTTTAAAGCGGCTTGGTTCTTAGCAGCATCACCAATTAATCTTTCTTCGTTAGTGAAAGCAACGAAAGATGGAGTAACACGGTTACCTTGTTCATTGGCAATAATTTCAACTGCAGAGTCGTAAGTAGCGACACAAGAGTAAGTAGTACCTAAATCGATACCGATAGCACCTGGAAAAACACCGTCAGCCATTGTTAATTAAAATTAAATTAAGTTGTTGTATAAACGAACAAAAGAAGAATTCAATAATTTGAAAAAAATATATTTAAACCTCAGATGTATGAGAAAATTTTTCACTACCCAGCAAAATTTTTCACTTTGTTTAGGTCTTCTCATTAAACTGCAAAATCACATTTAATGAACTAATAAAGTAAGTACTGAGAACTGCGCACATTCCCAAATGTACTGGGATGCACGGGTTACCCGCAACCGTGTTTGAAGTCTAACGTATGTAAGGTAAGTATCCAGCATAGTGAAGAAAACCTATAGGCGTATGGGACGATAATTGGTCATGTTGCGACCCCAGGAGCAGTCTATGGACAGGAATTACTGTCCCTGTAGTCCATGAGATAGTTTTGGATGAGATTTATACTATATTGAACGTTTGCAGGTGTGCCGCAAATCACTAGGTCTTGTGGTGTATTTTTTAAAGGAATAAATGTTGCATCCATTGTAGTTGAATATGGTAAGACCTTGACGACACAAGCAGACGATTTTCTGATACTATTGATTCTAGTGCCCTGAAAACCCATTAGGAAGCTTACTTCATGCTTTTTTAGCAGAAGGACTTTGCGGATGATATCTGTGGGTTGGGGTATTTCGCAAACCTTTATTTTTTTGCGGAGAGTGGTAGTAAGGCTGACAATGGATCTGGGACACAGGGGAAATTCGTAGAGGGGGTTGTGGATGATGATATCATTATAGTTTGAATCCATGACATCCAAGAGTTCACTAATGGATTCAAAGGTGTCGTTTTCTGTGGGGAGTTTGGAGTTAGACGAATAATTGGGGTGAATGCGAATCACATCACCGTTGAAAGTAGATTCATACAAACATGATAGATTTGGGGCATTCTTACAGATGTATGACTTCATTTGCATTACTCTACTTGTGGAGACGAAGAAATCAATGTATAATGCTGACTCAAAATGTAATCGAGCCATGGTAGCCAATATCTGCTTCATACTTTTATTTTTAATTGGTGCCAAACTAACCATCCATTCGTCGACACATAGCTTTTTGCACATGACCCATGCTCTGTTGTCGTTAAATGAGTGTGATTGTTCGAAGAATATTTCAGCTTCATAGTTCTTGTTTAGCTCTGACAAGAACTGGATGATTTGTTTTGAACAAATTCTCACTCTTACTTGTTTCAGAGGATCATTATGATCTGTTTTCTCCTGTAGTTTGTCTATGCTTATCAAACTTGAATCCCCCGGACTCTTTCCGTAAATGTAGCTATTTTTGATTTCCGAATATTCTATCCATAACGTGTTGTATAAATATAACGAACTGAAGATCCACTCGTCATCAGCGTCTACATAACTTTCACTATAACACTCTTGGCTTCCCACAATACTTGAACTTGACATGCGATTGATAGATCTGGATTCATTTTCAGCCAGCGCTAATGTTGAAGTAGATTCGGGACAATATATTCTATCACTGCTTCCATTGGGAGTAGGTTGTAACAGCATGATTGCATTTCAACGGAAGAAATCAACAATTACTGAACTAACACTTAAAATGAACACCTCTTCCCTAGATGAAATTCCAACTAGAAATCTATAATAACTTATAAAAAACGTTGCTTTACTGGATATTTAAATTTATAAACATATTATTGCAGCCAAGTAGCGCGATTATATCTCTATGATTATTTTGACCTATAAAACCACCACGATTTATTATATATTTTGATAGTACTTTAAGACTAATTCTGATACTATTTAGCATATACTTCTCTCATAGTATCGTAAAGAAAGCAATATTGATACACAGTTTGAACCATCATCATTCTTTCGCTACGCAATTGAGTAACAATCGCTTCAATTGGATCGAATTGGTCATTCGCTGGATCGAGGATATCGGGACTCAATTCATTAAATAGCTGATCTAGAGCGATAAAAGTACCGGTACGTCCAACACCAGCTGAACAGTGTACGATAGGAACCGGTTCATTGGTGACTGATTTCTTCAAAGCTCTTATCTCTTGCGACAAGGATATTAGCGGACTAACAGAGGGTGGAACTCTAGCATCGGCCCATTTGTAGTAGTAGAAATGGTAGACCTTTTTCACCTGTGTCTTTGATCTCAATTCCATTTCAGTCAATAAGTAATCACCTTTCTCGATGTATGTTTCAGATACAAAGTGCACGGTCAAACCGGGTATTTCAATCCCATCACCTTGTAACAACGTGGTAACATTCAATACGGGATTAGTCTTGGTTGGCCAGTACTGAGAGCATTTCTTCATACCACCTTCTGTCAAGGGTGTAACCATCGCAATGATCACTGTATCATTTTTCTGCTTTTCTGACTCATTATAACACATAGACCAAAAGTGATGTATTGTAGCTTCAAGAGGTCCCTGTGCTGCTATATACCGAACTTTATTACCCATACTTATGTACGATGCATTGATGTAATCCGAATGCCCTTGTTCAACTGGCAATTTGACCCTTGACTTATTCCACGGAAAAACGTTCGAATATCTATTCCTTTGGACACTTTTACGACTTACTGCATCACTTATGGACCAGTCAGATTTGTCCGGAGAGTTCAACGCTTCCCGTATTCTTTCTGATTCGACTGCATTATGTGTAGTAAAATTTACTTTTTGATCTGGTATCGGCAATTTCAAAAACAGGGGAGAAACCATTTTCTTAAACTTAACAAATACTGGGAACTTAATGGTACACGAATTATATATCAACACAATTCCAAAAGGTAATTGGTATAAAAACAAGAAGTTAAAATGGGTATATACTATTACATATGTAGATCAAACTTTGCCATTTAAGTAACAAATCATGTGATCCAATATGGATTTGATTGCAAAACTTGTCTATGTTGTTTGTAAGAATAAGTACTTATAATGTCATAGAAATAGTACAAATTGCCATTTAGTCGATCTGGAATCTGGTTGGCTTCTAAAGGTGACAAAATGGTACAAGTTTATTGAGAAAAGTTTGAGTGAACTCATTGCAACGTGCTTCTGCATGAAGTTAAACCTACAGTTGATAAATACAGATACACATATATTATAGCACGTATATCAGCAAATAGAAGACAAAATAGATATAAGTCAACTATGTCTACTATCTTGTTCACTGAGAAAACGTTAAAGGTATTTATCGAATTATAAAATTTTGATTTACCGAATTATAAATTTTTGATTACCCCCTTTTCTAATCTATCTTGGATAAGTTGGTCACTATCGGTTAAAACACCGGCAGTTTTTAATACCTTGGATGTGTTGTTGACTACTGATTCCCAGTCGATTTCACTCTGGCCGAGAGATTCGTTAAATTTCACGGTCTTTAACCAGGCTTTTGCGTCTTCTTCGGAGTAATCCAAGTTGGTAGAAATGTAGGATGTGGCCTTATCCGGATTTTCAAGGAAATGCTTAACCCCCTCATTAACACAAGCAGTGAAATTCTTGATGTCTTCGTAATTGTTCTTCAATACGTTTTCACGCACAGCAACAACCCACGAAGGCCATGGGGTGTAAATCTCGCCAATCTTCTTAATCTCTTTGTTATCATAGTATTTCTTAGAGGTGAAATGTTCCCACATAAACGCATCACTGAATTTACTTTCGTCCTCGTATGTGTGGCTGACAGACTCACGTAAATTTTTAAAATTTGAACAAGTTGGGTGGTCGCTGAAGAATGGAGATGGGAACTTCAATTGGAGTCCTAAGACAAAACTCATGATATAGGAGCCTGAGCCAATTCTCGAAACCCCAATTTTTTTACCAGCCAAGTCTTCCAGCTTGGTAATATCTTCTCTGTTGTATCCGGTACTGATTGCCCAACACAATGGCGATTCAACATAAGTTCCAGCCACTTTATACGTCTCATTACCCTTTGCAATATCCGCAACAAAGCCTTCCGTTAAACCTATGGCAATATCTACTTCATTAGAATTGAGTAATGCAATCAAACGACCAGTTCCCTCTGGAACTGGGGTGAATTCGATTTCTAAATTTTTAGATGCATAGTAATTCTCTTGTTGAGCAAAGAATAATGGCGTAGAGAAGTGCTCCGGGATATATGCAACCTTTAATACAGTCATTGTTCTTGAAAACAGCTTTAGCATTGACTAATATTAAGTATGAGAGTAAAGTTGACGTAAAAGTTCAATGCGCATTTTACATTAAATTTTAAGGCACTACTATACATAGAAAGTGCCATTTTTTGGACCTTATCTACATAATTCGCTACTGCTAGTTCATTCATTGTCAAGATATAAAGAATATGGGTAGAAGAAAATATAACAACACTGCAATGACGTACAATCTATATTGTATTTAAAAAAAGGACTAACAAGCACATGCATCAGCACCACCACGATTGTTATTTGATCCAGCACTTAAATCAATTCTCCCTTCATTATTAGACTGTCCATTGACATTCAATCCCGAAGCTGTGCCCAGGTTAGCACTCGTATCAGGAATTTTGCTACCTATTCCAACGAACACATCATTGACATTATATGAGGATTTGGCACTAGTTTCGAAAAATAATAATCCTTCTTCTTCAGCGAGGTTCTTTCCTTCTTCAATACTAACTTTCCTCAAGCTTTCTTCATTTTCGTTGTCATTCTCTGCTAAATCATACTTATTACCCACCAAAGCAATCGTTATGTCTTTAGAGGCTTGTTCGTGTAATTCCTTGACCCAATGCCTGGCTTTAATGAATGATGCTGGTTTAGTGATATCGTACACAACTAATGCTGCTTGTGCATTTCTGTAGTACATAGGGGCTAATGATTGGAATCTCTCTTGTCCTGCTGTATCCCATATCTCATATTTAATGGTACGATCTCCAATAGTACACTTTTGAGTTAAAAATGCTGCTCCTATAGTTGGCTCCTTGTTTTCTTGGAAATCGTTGCTCACGAATCTTAAGACCAAAGATGATTTACCAACAGCAGCTTCGCCTAGCAAAACTAACTTAACGGACGTTGCGGGATTTGGGAAACTCATTTATAAAATGATCCTTATTATCAATCACGATTTACAAACTGTATTTAACAAACGATTAACTGTTGTATATTGTTCTATAATATACAAATAAAAGAATCAATTATGATAAAGAACAATAGAATCTAATGGATTGCCTTCAATTCATTTATCTAATCTTTTGTTTAATCGGTAAAAACACGACCTCTATAACGGTTCTGGTTCCTACTATAACCTACTGAATAGAAAGATTTCGATAATATAATGGTAATAGGATTATTACTGTTATATAGAAGATGGTTTCCTGCAAACCCAAGACTCACATTTATAAACATAAGTGCCCAAGGATCTTATGTCACTGGAATAAGAGGTCTCAATGTCACTTTCATGCTTTTCAAAGATGAAGCCGATCTTTTTTACCAACTCTATTAGATCCTCTCGTGTAAGTTCCAACCCTTTCATAATAGTTGGGATTGACTGTAGTGCCCCACCTTTACTCAATTGTTTGGTGACGAAATGAGTTTGTGAATCATCTTCGAAATGCCATAAAAGTGGCCCAAAGTTAATCCAGATACCACCTGGTTTTAGGCAATGGAAGATAGCCTTCAAGTAGTCAATTATGTTGGATGCAGTGTCAAGGAAAAAACAAGTTGTGAGTACATCAAATCGTTCGTGGTTTTCGTTACGGAATTGATTGGCAACTGGGTCGCTTGAATATGTTTCTGAGTACATTAAGTTAGGTGGCCCGTATAAGTCAACAAAGGAACCGGCAGTCATAGACATTAAATCTCCATAGGGTATTTCGGGATTCTTCGTTGCTAGTTCATGGATAGATGTAGGATTGACATCGGGGATTGTTATTGGACGTAATTGGTTTAAACGTTTAATAACGTGTGATTGTTTATGCACAAACGGAAGTATGGAGTAATTATTGGCAAATTTACAGTGGTTTAGCATGAAGTTTGATGTAAGAAGCATATGATAGCTGAATTCGTTCCCTTGACACCAAAATCCCTCTTTAACAAGATCTAAAACTAATCTGCCCAAACCACAACCGGGAACTAAGATTTTAATATTCTGTCTTTCTTTTTCATTAGGAAATCGATCAGTTAGTTCCTTTATTATACGCCCGAACGTTATCTCACGCTCCTTTTCTCCATCAGTACTCCATTCACGAGATAACTGTAGCAAGGTCGACCTTACTTTATCATAATCAGAGTCGGAACAGGCAGCCCACTCTTGTGCATTAGACGAGACCCCCCAATCTGCAGCAATGTTCATCGCTAAGGATTTAGTGAACTCCTCGTTTATACCAATTGCCATTTCTAAATCACTTGTATGCTTGGGATACCATGGTATTAATTCTAGTTCTTGCTCACTTAGAGATGCTTGTTTGATATTTCTTGGTTTGATCAATTCTTCATATTCCCATTTATGGAAGTTATAAAAACTCAGTAACGTTGAAGTTAAGGCTTTATACTCCTCTAAATTCTGATCTTCTTCTTGTTCCAATTGACCGTTCATTTTTCGATACGGAGTACTCTATATTTCGTTCAACTTTCGGACCTAATTTCTCATTCCCGATCTAAAAGTATATTTAATTTTAGAGAACATTATACAACATAAATAAATTCATAAAACAAGCAGGAATTTCCAATGAAAAGAAGTCTTATAATACAAAAGTAATAGAACCTAACCAAAAAATAAATAAATATATATAATTATTGTGCTTCATAATCATTGACTAACAAACCATTATTTGTCAATGTGAGTAAATCAACTTCTTCCCTAAATTCGTTATTATTCATTTCGTTAATGACATACTCATAGCGTCTCGGGTAATGTTCAGGCTTAATGAACGTGGTTGCGAAAGAAGATATTGGTAATTCATGAATTTGTACACTCAGTTTGAAATCATTCCGTAGTTTTGCAATATCTGTTACACTATTTCTAAAGCATTTTATATCATCAATAGGGAACGCCTCTTTAATTGACCAGTCAAAAATTACCGTCCTATTGAGAATTTCCATCCGTTTCTGTAAAAATATATTAACCCTAATTGAGTAACTACTCAAAACTTTTAATTGGTCCTTGACTTGGTTATATGATTGGAGAGAGTAGCAACAAGTCTCCGGATTTTCGATACCTTTCAGATATATTTCAAAATCTTCCTCAGGAACACTGATATCCACTGTTACTGGGCTATCAAACTCTCTAACAAAAAAGTACTTAACCTGAGGAAAGACCGCATATAATGCTTTTTTGAGGCACTTGTAGAAGAAATACAATATATTTTCAACTGGATCATTTTCATTTGAAATAAACATACATTTCGCTGGAAATATTCTTACCCATTTATGCAATATATCAAATAGCGCTTGCTGTTGGATATCTAGATTCCCCAAATTATTATTAATCGTAGGAAGGAAGGTATCAATAGTCTCGTTCGTGAAAACTATCAAATCAGAAAATTTTGCTTCAATAAACTTCTGAGTATCTATATCATTAGTATCCAAGGCGGCATCAGTTGATGAATTCCCTAGTATACTCAATAAATTCCCGAAGGACTTCAACATTGAGCGATATTCGTGTAAGAAGGTCGGGTTGTAGGCAGGTAAATAAACTGATCTCACAATGTTTTTCAGCACTTCTAAATGCATCATTAGCATAAATGGAAGCGGCTCGCCATTTTGAGTGACATATGCCACATTGTGTTGTAATATGCTGAAAAGTCCGTCTCTGAAACAATTCATAGATCTTAAAGTTGCAGACGGATCATAGATTGATGTTAAACTTAAAACAAAAGATGCTGAGGAACACACCAAAGGATCAGTGTCTTTATTCAAGTAGACTCGCAATTCTTTAATAGCCATTGCATAGTGCCTTATAGAACTAGATATTAAAAGATTTCGCACTTTTGTCCTATCAATCAATGCTGTGAAACCGCCTGATATGTATTGTGGCATCCAGCAATTAGAAATCAAATAGTTGGTAGTGAAATTTATCATGCAGCCAAACATCAATTTTTGTGTAAAAGAATAATGAATAAATGAATGCAACCAAATGGAGTACAAATATCTATTATCTTCTAAAGAACAAGTACCTGTTGCTAGTTGAGGACCAAACTTTAACATTAAATCATGTATTAATTGGTTGTAATTAATGTTAGGCATGTCTATCCTCTTGAAGGTTGTGGGTTTTTCAATTGCTCCTGGTAATGCCTTTTCATGACTATGTATCAGACTGCCAGAAGTCTCAAAATAGTCTGAAGTATGTGGCGAAATAACTGAGTCATTCCACAGAACCGGCAGTTTATTAGAGCTGAATGCTCCGCTATTAAATACGTCCCTTGAAGGTCTGAAAGAAGGGTTCATGTTATGAAGATCCGTCTCGCCTGGTATACGAGACCCATGTGGATTTGGGTTCTTAATTGAATACACGGGATAAATGACAGGATACTCTGATGAACTCACAAGATTATCGCCCTCAGTGAATGTTAAATTACCCTGAAAATTCAATACATTATTCACACCCATATCATAACCACCGGCTAAATGGTCGTCCCACCTAAAGCCATGGTTATATGTAGTATCTGAGATTTGGTCGATCGCTCCACCTTGACCCATGGGAAACGAATTCGACGTTTTTAATGCGTTTAATGACGATGGTGACGGGTATTGCGTTTCGCTCGACCTAAGAGATGAATTCCTCGACTCATCTTCTCTTTTACCTTGATCGCCTCTAAGATCGTCGACCTGCTCCAAGACAAATTTCGACTGTGTGAGGTCCTTGAGCTGCTCTTCTGTATAGTCTAGGTATCCACATCTCACTTTACGCCTAACACAGTTGGAGCATGCCGGTAAAGTCTCTGAACATTTCACCCGTCTTTTTTTACAATTAGGACATCCATTTTTCGAGTTTTTATGTTTCCGTCTTCTGGCCCCCTGCGTTTCGTTTTCACCTTTGTCACCTTTTTCCTCAGTCTCTTTATTCTTCGTCCCTGGTATCTTGCCTATCGCACTAGCGTCGTCTTTGAAATTTAATCCGTCCTTCATAATATCGTTGATATCTGGCGCTGAAGCGTCCGTATCCAATTGGTAATTTGTCCTTTCCATCCGGATAAAACCTCTATCTTTTGCTGAGTCCGTACCGTATAAGTTCTGCAAGCAATAATCTATCGGATGATGTATTTTTGAGGAATTTACTAATCGTATCACGCTTAATGCAATATTTGTTCCTATTAAATCACAATACCACTATTTTTACGGTATCCCTATATCTAAATGTAGCGTATTTATCTTCTTCAATCTGAATTATAACCTTAGCATATTTGATGGTTGAATTTGACTAAACTCGGTTTCCTGCATAAAACAGACATAAATTCTAGTCCTACATTTCGCGGCTTAACGACGTTGCGATAGTGTATAATAGCGGATGAGTTGATGTTGTATTGAATTCGGCGGAAGGAATCATAGTATACAGATATATTGCATTGTCTTGTATATGGATGCCGAATTCAAATGATGAAAACAGAACGTGAAGTGTGTTCAGAAAACAAGATATTGTGAAGGATGAATATCTTTTATTAAGCATATTCACACTCAGGTATGAAACGCATTTATACTTCTCTTAAAATACGGTCTTTAAAAGCTGTTCTAGATTGTATTGTGGGTATTGTTATGAGTGTAGGGATTGTTGCGGACGCAGAGTAAGCTTGTGATAATAGGACGAAACGCGGGAAAAAAGAACAATATAAAATCAACGCACCGGGATGAGCCGTACATATCGTCCAAGCTGGTGTGGCTAGTCGATTTGATCACCATACATATGTAGGCACTGGGGTATTAATTTAGGCTGAAGACGGAATATTTTTATGCGAATGCCTAAGATTGGATGTGTGCAACGAGCAAGATCTGAAATGTGAAAACGCTTCAGATCGAGATTTGACGAGATCTAGCGCCGAAAAGTCATCGCAGGCTGATGACGAGATAAAACCGATATAGGGTATCCGAAATACATAAGGTAAATTTGGCTACAAGTGAAATATACGTAGACGCCATAGGCATGTAATATTGTACACTATTAAGTATTTGAAACTAAGGAATTTTTTACGGTATTGGCTACCGCCTGTCTGCCGTAATCAAAGTTCTGGACTCTGATTCTTGTTTCTTCGAGGGTTGGCTGGTTTGAATTCCAGTACGACTGTTGATTTATTTTTAACGCGTTAAATAACGACAGAGGGTTAAAGTCGTGAGTTAATAGACCAGTCTTGTAGTTGAATTCGTTTGGAAGTTGTTGTTTTCTGAGTTGTTGATTTTGTTTTTCGTGGCTAAGAATCGACCTGTATTCATCATTAGCGTGGAAGATATCAAATATGGGAAAGTGGTTTGCATTAAGGGTTATATCGGAGAAATTATCAATTTGATCCTCTTGTATGTCCAATTTTTTTGGTAGTAATTGTACGATATCGTTATAATGATCATTGTCATTTTGAATGGGTATGTTGAATGGTTTCACATATTCTGCATTTAAAATAGTATTCGTTGATAAGAAATAAGAATAGAACAAAACTCTATAATCAAAAAATGACACCGTTCGCAACATTTTTTCCGATAGAGTACGCAAATAATGAAATTCGTCAGTCGTTATGTTTATCTGCTCAACTTTATAAATCTCTGGATCAAAATCAACTCTGGGACAGAAGAGATTGCATGGATCCACAAGTAATACACTTCTCACAGGCGAAATGATATTAGTCAAGGCTCTTCCTATAACAGAATAAAACAAATAAAAGGTTTTCTTAACCGGGGAAGCACTTGAGCTCATTGAAAGAGCATCAGAAGGATAATTTTTGAACCAGGAAACTAATAAATCGAAGATTAACCTCACGGATGTGAAATAAATATTGTTGCTATTGGTATCTTTGACATTGTTATTAGTTCTATAATAGCAATTAATGTAGTTTATCGTTGGGAAAATTACAGTAACAAGATTTTCTAAAAACAGCTCTAGTTCTAAGCAATCATGTTTTTCCAAGTTACTTCTTAATCGCATTTTCCTTCCGTCTTCTGAGTTTCCTTCTGCATATCTTTTAATATAAGTAGCTTGAGCATCCATGAAAAATGTCTTGAATTCCTTGAAATCTTCATATATATCCAGGATGATGTTAAAATTATAGTCAGGAATCAAAGCTGCCAGCGCATGTCCATTTAAGGTTTCTAGTGTGACTTGAATTGTGGGCGTTATATCCCGAATAGAAGTGGAATCATTAAAAACCTTCACTAATAACGAAGATGTACCATTGTACATGAGACATAAAGTTTCAACAGTAGCTTGGGTATGAAAGAAAATTGACCATGCAGAAAATAGGGAAATTTTTAGTGGATACTCGATGTGGATGTCAGTTATCGACTTCCGTAAGTCTTTTATCAAAGCACCATAATACCTATAGGATTTCTGCGTGAGTATATCTAAGTCCTTTTTTGTGAAAAAGAATCCATCATCTGACGAAGCATTAGACGACAACGATGTATCTGAAGCTGAAATCGACGAATATGATGGACTTTCTGATAAATTTGAAAATATTTCTCCATTTAATGTAACATTACAAGTTTTCAATAGAACATTCAAGGATCTATCCATGAAGAAGGAAAAATATACCTCAAGTACAACTGCTTGATTATAAACAGACACCCAAAAAGAATCTGCATTGGCGTTTGTCCAAACAGGTGAAAATATAGAATTAAACTCCAAATTAACCAATGATTTTACGTTTCTATTAGAATCATTTAAATATCTTTCCAAATAAGTGTTCCGTAACCTTTTTGCTTGTACAAGCTTTGGAAACGTAGTGCGACTAATAATAGCATTGGGAAGTGGATTGAAATTAACCTTGTTTCCACTTAAATTATTAGATGCCTTAAATTGAGCTTCATTGCCTATGCTTGTAAATTTACCTGGAGTATTTTCCCAATCAAAAGAAAGAGGTGCCTGATAATCGCTAGGAGTTCTTTGATTAAATAAAGCATCATTAGGCCCCATCTCGTCAAGATACAGGATTTGTGCTTGACCTGAGGCCATTCGAAAGTTTTCCTCTGAGTTCAAATCACCTTCAAGGTTCACATGCATAGATTGTGATTCATAATCAGATGGAAAAGCCTTCACAATCGATTCATCCGTCGCATTTGGTACAGAAAATCCGGTTTCACCCTTGGATAATCTAAATATAGTGTCCTTAAACAAGGACATCCTCAAGGAATCCTTATTATTATAGAACTCGTTTTTAAAGATTACTTCATCTTGATTAAAATTTCTTTGGTCATATATCCCTTCTTGCGGTGGGTAAGATTGATTATGTGGGGTTTGTTGTTGCTGACGACCTCGAAAATTGGGGCTCAATGATGTAGGTAGGCTTGAAATAGCATCAGACGTGGTGCTATTCGGCACACTATTTCCTGAAGTATTAGGATGTAAAATTTGGGGTTGTGGTGTGGAAGGGTCGAAACCACCACTAGGTAACCCTTTCATGAAGTTATGTTCCTCTTTCTTTTTCTCATTTTTCTTACGAAGCAACTCGAGCTTTTCCTCGGGGAACTCAATATAACCACATCTATAGTTCTTTTTAATACAATTGTGGCATGATGGAAGTTCCTCGGTGCATTTTATTCTCTTTGCTTTGCAATTTGGGCACCCTAAATATTTGTTAGTATATGTATTTGAATTGGTCAGTCAAAGCAGAACACTTACCATCTCTCGAGTTCTTATGAGTTCTTCGACTCTTTCTTTCTTTTATCCTTGAATATACTCCTGGACGCGCAAGCGACATATCCTAGTCAGATGTGAACGATATACGATGTAAAATGACGTTGTTCGTAGTCAATTATGACAAAGTAGAAATATCTTCAAGATATTAATAATCAAATAAATAATTCTCTAATTTGAGTTGTATTATGGTATAGATTGTAGTATATTACCTTCGTTCTTGTTTATATTAGTAAACTTATACTCCGAGAGTCTATCTATCACAATTACCATACAGGTTATAATTATATTAGTCGTAGGAGTAGAAACAATTAATAACCACAGGACCCAACAAAATTTCAGCTACTAATATATCCCGGCTTGAGGTATCGTTTATGTTAGTGTTGCTTTATATTCAGTAACCTAAGAAGAACTATATTTCAATATTACCAGAATTCGAATAATCTTAGGGTCAAGTCACATGCATAATTTGCGTGTCTTCAGGGACCAGGTTGTTGCTATTTATTGTCTAAATGTAAAATTTTACCTAGATAGTCATAATTGGTAATCGTCTTTAAAGCTAGACCACTTCTGTAGTTCTGTTAAATGTCTCATTGTAGGTCTTCCGTGAGGACAGTTCCAAGGCTTATCTAGCTTACTTAGATTTGTGAGTATTTTTGTCATAGTCTTTCTGTTCAAATGTTGGCCAATCATTATACTACTTCTACATGCTCTCATAGCCAATAAAGATCTTATTTTGGAACATTTGATACCCTCATTACTGGTGGAATTGTGGGTGTTGATGAGGTGTATAAGTTCATGGAAATCACTAATATCAAATAGAACATTTTTCAGAACAGGTAGCGATATGAGTTTGATACGTTTACCTGGAGGATTATCTTCTTCTACTTGTATTACGAATCCATTCTGTTTAAATACAGAAAGGTTATCCATTACAATCATCTCGTCGATTGCATTGAGCTCGATGGTTTTCGGAATAACGAGAGTTTGATTCTGGAAAGTGGTAATCTCCGTCAATTTTTCGAAATTGTATTTCTCGTCAGAAGCATGTTGATCAATAATAAATAGGTTATTGGATGAATTCAAAGTAACTAAAATAAAGCCTAGATTGAATTGTCCAATAAGTCTCATTTCGAGGAAGTCCGATTTCAGAATCGTGTAGGACAACTTTTCTTCCGCTTCTTTAGTAGATTCGATATTATCAATTGCTATATTTCTAGAAGAATCTTCTTGACTCTTTCCTGAGGCCTCATGCTTTTCAAGCTCTGAATAGATATGTTGCAAATCAACATCTAGCGTAGTTGATAGATTATGTACGTAAGACTTAGATGTATGTTTAGTAATAACAGCAGGGTCTTCATTGAATGTAATTTCATCCCGTGAGACCATGGTTTTGGTTCTTTTTATGGGCCTTTCTTCTACTTCTCGATCACCTATTGATATTCTCAAATTATCCGTAACATCTGGCTGAATTTGCTGCAGTAATCTTTTTGGTTCAGATGCATTATTTTTGAAAGATGATAAATCAAGTACCTTGTTGCCATTTTTTGGTTCATCGTCCGATTCAGAAACGAATAGTTGTTCATCTCTATTGCGTTTCAATGAGATTCTAGTTGATTCATGAATATTTGAATCATTGAATTCTAGGCTATTATTGTGTTGTTTTTCAACTCCTCTTTCATTCAATATTTGCAGCACATCCTCATTGTCTGAAGATTGTTCATTTTCTATATTATTGTTTCTATTTCTTCTGTTATTTGTACTACTCAGGCCAACTTCAACAACGCCCAAATCACTAAGTAGTTTATCCCTTGTTCTTTGTGTTTTATGGTTATTTCCAATACCTATTGTTCTCGTTCCTCTGGTAACTAATAAATCATTATCTATGATCTTGTTCCTGGAACTATTGCTATCATCGTTGATTTCATCAACCTCTTCATCTAAATTCATAATCTCCTTTTCGTTTTCTTCTTCTTCCTCATCTTCTTGTTCTTCTTCTGCCTCTTCTGCTTCTGCTTCTGCTTCTTCTTCTTCCTCATCAATCGTTTCTTGGACATCCTCTACTTCTACTTCCTCCTCTTCTTCTTCTTCTTCCTCCTCATCGTTCTCCTCTTGGACCTTTTTCTCTCCAGCCTCTTCATCCGTCTCATTTTCATTGTGTTCCCGTTTTCTTGTTACCATTAGATTTTTTTGTACTTCAGCTTCTCTTGATGTTTCATTCACATTAGAAACAACTTCGGTGACTTTATTCGCTTGGGTTGAATTGGAAGAAACTGAGCTTTTTTCGTCGCTTAGACTAATCCCTGAACTCTTATTCTTAGGAATAACAGTATTCTGTGTGTCAAAAAATTTAGTTACTTCATTTCTTAATATATCATTAATCAAATCCTCATTCTGAATCATTATAACTCTTTTATCTGGGGTTACATTGATGTCTAAGAATTCAGTGTCTATAATTACATTTAGTATGACCACTGGAAATTGAACATGATTGAAGCTCTTATATACTTCATTTATAGTTTTTAAAAACTTCTTAAATATAATTGGTCTTCCATTTATAAATAAATATTGCCTATCTCCTGATGATCGGCCCAACCCAAACGAACTGTTAGAGATATATCCTTTAAACTGTACATTTAACTTCTTATGGGTTGGAAAGTCACCCCGGTTTAATCTAAACTTGACATCTATGTCATCTACCGACAAATCTATAGGAATTAGGCCATATGCACCGTTACTTCCAAAAATATTTACCACATTATCTAGAATAGTGGAGCTACCTGTTCCCTTCGTGCCAATTATCAAGTTTTTCTTTGAGGTCTTTGGATTAATATTGTACACCGTAAACCTTATGTTTGGGTTTATTATGATATAGTTGATTAAAAGACTCACTGCTTTATTGTATTCTCTTTTCAAATTTTTTTGTAAGTTCTTTTGTCTAACTGGCAAATTATGAAATAAGCTAGATACTAAAATTGACGTTCCCTTGATGCCCCCGATGACTTTCTTTTTATTTATCAATACACCCATTGCATTATACTTCAATTCAGTTGCCCTGGGATAATTTTCCTTGGTACAAGTTGTAATTCTTAAGTTTGATACCGAGCATAATGAGCTCAATGCTTCTCCTCGAAAGCCCAAAGTATTAACTTCACTTAATTGTTCAAACGTAGAAAGCTTTGAGGTACAATGCTTTAAACATACTGAAGTAAAATCATCTTCTCCAATTCCAATACCATCATCGATTATCTCAATTGAATCTAGTCCACTGTTCTTGAAAAGTACCTCTATTTTGGAGCTGCTTGCGTCTATTGAATTTTCCACTAATTCCTTCACGATTGATACCAAATCAATAATGACTTGACCAGAAGTAATTCTCTGTATATCACCAGCATTTATATTCTGAATGGCCATTCTCTAAATGTATTGGAACCTTGGTTCTAATGTTCTAATACATTTAAAACATTTTACGCGTTTATCTCACGATAAAGAATACGACTACTGATTTGATCTATATGAAGCTTTATGGGTTTGCCTCTAACGCTACCATACGTAATTTTAACACTCAAGGAGTTCATAATCGTATGGCTTAATCAGGTGCTATACTACAATGAAATTTATCCTTTGGAGATATATGACAAGCTAAAATCGTTTGACACTATTGTATATCAATCAAGGAATCCTGCTTTAAATAAATATGTCGAAGATTTAGTAAATGAGTTCTTACAAATTCTAGTGAATGGTGATGGTCATGATAATGGAGGGAAAGTGAACCAAATACTAATATTACTATATGACGTAAAGTCAAATAAAACAAAAAAAAAATACGTGGTAAAATTTAATGAAATGATCAATCTAGGCGCCAGTATCAATGATTTAAATTTTTTATACCTGGTTCATGAAAAAGATTCAGAAAGTCTTTTAGAACCAGTTATAGAAATACCGAGTTTTACATGGGATGAAATATATTCACAATTTAAGTCTATTCTATTCTCGCAAATCGAAGAATTGAAGGTACAGAAAAATGGTTCAGAGAACGATGATCTTTTCTTCAAAGTGATAGTAGACTTGGAAGATTCTATTAATTTGAATGTAAGCATTAATGCTGAGACTAATAGTCAGCACTCAAACTGGGTTAAGACGAGTGTAACAAGTGAAGACAGTAAGCAAAGGAAGACAAAAGTTGTCCCTATTGGAGAAGTTAGTGTTGGATTTATCTGTATTGATATGTACAATGAGTATACCAAAAGGGTAAATGCGTAAAGTATTCTTATCATTATATTTATTATACTATAGAAAGTATAATTTCATTTATACAGTAGTTATGCAGATGATTATATACTGTTATCTAAGCGCAAGAAGTATTTCAAATTCTCATACATAAAATAACTGATGGAAACGGCGGGTGCAACCTTCGCTAAGTTTGGTAATAAACCCTTAAACAAACCAGGATAACCTTCTCTGGCAATTGTCTTAGACAAAACGTCACTGAACCCATTATAGGTATATGGATGTGCGTATGTACCTTGGGCTTGCAATCTCGTTCTCAATAAATTAATTGGATATACAACAGTAGCACCGAATGTACCGGAAAGCGCACCCAAAGATAACACCATATAGTTCGGTAATTTGACATCTTCTTCCTTTATACCCTTCTTCTTACTTTCTCGTATAACTAGCCAGTTCTTTATGGTAGTAAATGTACCTAAGTCCAAAGCTGCATAAGGAAATATACCACTGACACCAACGAAAATACCTCTATAAAAAATTCTAAGTCCACCTTGTTTAAATAAATCCTTCGCAGTTTGAAATAACAAGTCATTTCCTCGTACTGATGATTCCAAATCTGAACACTGTAATCTAAATTTTAACGTATCAATTGGATAAACCGTAAATTGTCCACAAACACCCCCAATACCACCAGCTAAATATGTAGACACTTTCGACAACTGGGATGTATCTTGAACCCCTTCTACTCTTGACAAAAAGCGTTTTGTGGCTTCAAATGACCCAAACTTCATAGCCGACTCAGGAAAAACTTTCAAAACATTCAAACCGTTACCAACATAGAAAGTCCTGAAACCACCTTGTTTCCATAATGTTCTTGCTGCTTGTATCAAGGGAGATCTTATCTTCTTTGGATGTTCCGCTGCCTGTTTTGCAGCCGCCGCTTCAGCTGCGATTACCTTTTGACGGGCTTCTTCGATAACATGTGATGAAGCCCCGTTTGCAATCTGCCTAGCAATTTCTGATTTTGAATGCAATACAGTAGAAGTTAAATCTGTTCTTGCAATCAAAAAAACTTTGATTCTATCAAATGGTGCCGTGCAAGTACGAGAAACGACACCCGAAAGCCCTCCAGCCAAGAAGAATCCGAACCCACTTAAGAATTGATTTATTAAAGTCACATCACCATCCGAAGAAATATCTAACTCTTCCACTATGAAATGGAACGCAGTCTTAATCCTTGAGCCGTTTAGTCTTGGTATCAATAATAAAAAATCTCTAAATTCATCATAGGTCACGTAACCATCATTTTTGTAGTCAATCTGTTTGAAGATTAAGTCTATCTTCGAATCTGAAGGGCTCAAATTGAGAGTCTTCTTCAAATAATGAACAAAATCAGCCTTATTCAACCTTCCATCGTTATCTTGATCTATCTTATTAAAACCCTTAAGAATCTGATCGTCAGTAGTAGTCAAATATAACTTGAAGTCATTGAAATCAATTACCTTATCTTGATTTGAATCGAATGAGTCGAAAATTTTCTTTATCATCTCGGGGCTTTCGCTCAACGGATGCTTCAAGTCCTTCAATGCCTTCTTAAAGTCCTGGAGAGTAATCTCTCCACTTCGATTAATGTCCAATTTCTTGAAAAGACTATGGTAATCGTTATTGTTCAGACTACCTTCATTCGACCCCTTTTCCTTGTCTCCTCCCGACTTGGATGTTGACGTTGAACTTGCCATGGTAGACATTGTCTATGTTTTATTCTATGAAAAAGTCGTCTTTGCTGGTATATTCTATACTGTGCCAATATGTATATATTTGCCGGTAAATGCTAATATGGTATTTGGAAATTTTCCAGTGTCTGGCTCTACTTTTCCTATATCTATGGTACGACAAGTATTTACTAAGAGTCTAGCTAACCATATGCTTATACTGAATATTTCAGTAGTAAGCGGTTTTAATGAGCGTTAATTTGCTGTTAAATAGTCACGTGACAGATGATCCAAACAGAAGACCAAGCCATGGCCAAAACGCAGAATAGGTGTATTTATCTAGCCATTCAAAGGGTGAATGGTTCAAACGAAGCATTATGGAGTCCCTATATTGGTTGGGTTTTCTCGAGTTTGAATGTGAATTTCAATCTCTCGTAAATATAGTAACTTATCGACACGGCAGGTGCAACTTTGGCGAGATTAGGCACAAGACCCTTATACAACCCAGAAACGCCCTCTCTGGCAAGTGTCTTGCGGAGGACATCAAAAAATCCATTATACGTATATGGGTGCGCGTGCGTTCCTTGGGCTTGTAATCTAGTTCTTAATACGTTTACAGGGTATACTGCACTAGCACCAAAAGAACCTGAAAATGCACCCAAGGCTAAAATCACATAGTTTGGTAATTTGACATCTTCCTCCTTTATACCGCTCTTTATGCTTTCTCTTTTAACGAGCCAGTTCTTTATGGTTGTGAATGTACCTAAATCGAGGGCTGCGAAAGGAAACATTCCTCCCAATCCAGCTAAAACTCCTCTATAGTAGATACGCACACCGCCCTCTTGATATAATTCTTTTGCAATTCTGATCAAAAGTTCATTGCCTCGAATATCTGACTTTATATTTGAACACTGCAATCTGAATTTTAGAGTATCAATTGGATAGGACGTCAATTGGCCACTAACCCCACCAATACCACCTGCTAAGTACGTTGAAATAGTTGATAATTCTGATGGGTCGCGCACTCCTTCGATTGTTACAAGAGACCGTTTGGTAGCCTCAAATACACCAAGCTTTACTGCTGATTCGGGAAAAATTTTTACAGTATTCAATCCATTACCTACGAAAAACGCTCTAAGTCCCCCCTGCAAGTATAAAGTTCTCGCAGCCTGGATCAAGGGTGATCTGATTTTTTTGGGATTTGTCACTTGCTTCGCAGCATTCTTAACTGCACGATGGTTTTGTTTTGCTTCCTCTATAACTCGAGGAGATGCATTATCTGCAATGGCCTTACTGATTTCTGCCTTCGAACGTATCACGAGAGACGACAAGTCGGACCTGGAAATTAAGAATGTCTTGATTCTATCGAACGGCGCGGTACAGGTCCGCGAAATAACACCTGCCACCCCTCCTGCTAAGAACAAGCCAAACCCATTCAAAAGCAGCTGGTTCATATTGACATCTCCATCGGAAGAAATATCAAGTCCATTTACAAGAAACATAAAGGCTGTCTTAAGTCTTGACCCCCCTGACCGTGGTACCAATAACAAAAAGTTACGGAATTCATCAAAATTTATGTATTCTGTATCTTTTTGAGCAATCTTTTTGAACATTATCTCCATCTTTTCCCTAGTGGCATTCAAATTGAGAGTCTCATTCATATAATTCGAAAATTCCTCGAAATTCAACTTTCCATCATTATTTCTATCTATTTTCTTGAACCCTTTTATAATTTGATCATCCGTCGCTATCAAGTACGATCTGAAATCATCTAAGTCAATTGCCTTATCGTCATTCTTATCTATTGACGCAAACATCTTATCAATAAACTCAGAGCCCTCGCCGACTGGATAACGAAGTACTTTCAGAATATTACGGAATTCATCTAGCGTCAATTGTCCAGAGTTATTCACATCCAATTCTCTAAATATACCCTCGTAATCGGTCCCATGTTCATAAATGCTACCTTTTTGGCTTTCAGAACCATTCAATCTACCGAAATTTGACATCAGGTGTATTATGGCTAAACTACAATTATCTTACTTACTCTGAACACCTTGCTGTTAATTCCGTCCAATATCTCCGTTGATGATTTGATTAAAATACGGGACAATGCTACTAAGTCCTCTTATTTTGGTCACATGATACAAGATGCAACACTGAAGACACTAAATGGCGATAAAAACAGCTCTATTCTGCCATTCAGAAACCTGATTTCTTCATATTGCAGATTCCCTAGTCAGAATAAAGCTCGCCATTGGACCATACTATTTTCTTGTATTTTACACCTCACCAGTGTTGTTAGGTCTACATATGTCTAAAAAGTAGGTGAAAAATGGCAAAATGCGGTAATTGCACGATACTTCGACATCGAATTGTTTAGGCATTCAAGATCATAGTATTAAAAGGAATAAAATTTGCAAGATACACCTTTAAATACATAGTTTGATTCAAATGTCAGTTCAGATTCTAGGAGATCAAGCTACTGAAGAGAGAGCAGAAAATGCTCGTATGTCTTCGTTTGTTGGGGCCATTGCCGTCGGAGACTTGGTTAAGTCTACGTTAGGACCTAAAGGTATGGATAAATTATTGCAAAGTTCATCTAACATGGATTCAGCAATGATCACCAATGATGGCGCTACGATTTTAAAATCGATTCCATTGGACAACCCAGCCGCTAAGGTTTTGGTTAACATTTCCAAGGTTCAGGATGATGAAGTTGGAGATGGAACCACGTCTGTCACCGTGTTGAGTGCAGAGTTATTGAAAGAAGCAGAAAAATTAATAGAAAAGAAAATCCATCCTCAGACGATTATTGAAGGTTATAGAATCGCGTGTACTACTGCGTTGGAGGCATTAAGTAAAGCAGCGGTGAACAATGGTTCTGATCAAGAATTATTCAAAAAGGATTTGATTAACATTGCCAAAACTACGTTATCGTCGAAGATTTTAGCCCAAGACAAAGACCACTTTTCTACTTTAGCCGTGGATGCTATCCTCAGATTGAATGGTTCAACTAACTTAAACCATATCAAAGTGATCAAGAAGGTGGGTGGTAGATTAAGAGACTCATTTTTGGATGAAGGATTCATTCTTGAAAAGAGGTTCGGAATCAACCAACCTAAGAAGATTACTAATGCCAATATTTTAATTGCAAACTCATCTATGGATACCGATAAAGTCAAGATATTTGGAGCGAAATTCAAAGTTGACTCCACGTCCAAGTTAGCTGATTTAGAAAAGGCAGAAAAGGCAAAGATGAAGGCCAAGGTTGAAAAAATTAAGAAATTCAATATTAACTGTTTTATCAACAGACAATTGATCTACGATTTCCCAGAGCAATTATTTACTGATGCTAAGATAAATTCTATCGAGCATGCCGACTTCGATGGTGTTGAAAGGTTAGCTTTGGTCACTGGTGGTGACGTTGTTTCCACGTTTGATACACCAGAATCCGTTACATTAGGTCATTGTGATACTATTGAGGAAATCTTAATTGGTGAAGATGTTATGACTAAATTTTCCGGTGTTGCCGCTGGTGAAGCGTGTACCATTGTCTTGAGAGGCTCTACTGAACAAGGTTTAGACGAAGCTGAAAGATCGTTGCACGACGCGCTTTCTGTCTTATCCCAAACTACTAGAGAAACTAAAACCTGTTTAGGTGGTGGTTGTTCTGAAATGATTATGTCTAAGGCTGTTGAACAAGCTGCTGCTAATGAAACCGGTAAGAAATCGTTGGCTATCGAATCATTTGCTAGAGCTTTAAGACAATTGCCAACTATCTTGGCCGACAATGCTGGTTTTGATTCCTCAGAATTAGTTTCTAAATTAAGATCTGCAATTTATAACGGTATGACTACCTCTGGTTTGGATTTAAACAAGGGTACCATTGCCGACATGAGAGAAACAGGTGTTATCGAATCTTACAAGTTAAAGAGGGCTGTTGTTTCTTCTGCTGCTGAAGCATCCGAAGTCTTGTTAAGAGTTGATAACATTATCCGTGCTAAGCCACGTACAGCTGATAGAAATCAGTAGTTAGTTTTGTAATCCATAGTGGTATATCCTTAAATAGAAATATAATTGATGAAGAAAATCGTAAGTGAAGGCAACGTCTAAATTACACAAAACCAACTTTGGGATAAGTTTGTCAAAACTATTGGATATTAATAAGTTGATCCTAAGATATGTTTCGTAGGGGCCTTCTTAGACTTCTTATATTGTCGTCAGTATTGTCATGTAGTTTCTTTCCGCAAAGTTTACGTTTTAGTATGATTTGAATGGTTTTGCTTGTTTTTGTGCCTTTTTTCAAAAATTTCAAAATCTCATACTATCTGAATTTGCAATCAATATACCTTCTCAACGAACTCGGGTTTCCTCACGAGGTATAACTACATCTTTAGTACAAGAAAAGAACCCTACTAGAAAAAATTATATCTAACTTACATTATCAGCTTAGTATCTTAACCTCAATGTTTTTTCTAGTCGGTATCTTTAACTTTGTTCTTTACTCCTAGTACCTCAAATTACTGTACGCTGCAATCTTACTATTTCACCCTCTGAAGACAAGCTTTGTATCTTGGATTGTAATAGTGCATTTATTTCATAAGTTGCTACTTCATCCTTATCACTTCAGCCAGGATAATACAGACTTAGAAAAAACTGACGGGGGGGTCTACTTCCAGAAATAAATCAGTAGTCACATGACTTCAAAATCATAAAAAGGCTTATTGCAACACACAGGGCAATATTATATCCGTCCTAACGGTGAAATTAAATCCGTTACATTAAGAGGCACTAAATTGAGCCATGGCTCTTTGATAATATCTGTTTTTCTATTCACTTGGTAAACTGTATTAATGAAGCTTCCAAGGATTGCAATTGTTGGTGGTGGGCCAGGAGGTCTTATGCTAGGTAGACTTTTACTGTTGAAAAAAATATCATTTACTATTTTCGAGTTAGAATCAGGCCCTACTAACAGAAGTCAAGGAGGTTCATTAGATTTGCATCCTGAAACTGGTCAAGTTGCTATTGAAAAGGCTGGTTTGATGAATGAGTTTCAACTGAAATCCCGGTCTGAAGGGGATTGAATGAAGCTAGTTTCTTGGGATGGTAGAATATTATTAGATGAGAAACAGCATAAGTCATTCGAAAGTTATAGTCGTCCTGAAATTGATAGAATTGCATTAAGAGATCTCTTGTTGAAATCTTTGGATCTGAAGCACATTAATTGGGGTAAAAAGTTACAAAGAGTAGATGTTGTGGATGATACATACAATTTGAATTTCTCTGATGGAACCGTTGAAGGCGGCTACGACATGGTGGTAGGTGCTGATGGTGCATGGTCTAAGGTTAGGCCTTTAGTAACAGATATAAAACCACATTACTCTTCGGTAACAATTATAGAAGTAACTCGCAACAATGTAAGGATTACATCGCCATGGTTTTCTAGCTACGTGGGAGAAGGAATTTGTTCTATGTTTGTTGAAAACAGGGCCGTGATGGCACAAAAAACTGGTAATGATAGTGTTAAAGTATATGTAGGTTTGAGGAAGGATGAATCATGGTCTAAATATTGTGCATTGATTGGTCTGACAAAGAACATGCAAGACAACAATTGATAGAGATGTATTTTAATGATTGTCATGAAGATGTTAAATCAATGGTCCTAGAGTGTAAAGATGAACTAATAGTGCGTCCACTTTATATGTTACCTATAGGTATTTCCTGGATGTACCGGAAAGGCATTACATTGATTGGTGATGCAGCACATTTAATGACACCGTTCGCTGGTGTTGGTGCTAATTTGGCCCTATTTGATGCTTGGAAGCTTGTCGAAAGCATAGAAAAGTGTGATAGAAATTATTCTAAAGGAATTGCTAATTATGAAGAGAGTATGTTCGAAAGATCTGAAGAACATGCCCAAGAAACATGGAATAATTTGGAAACATTTTTAGGCCTTAACGGTGGTGAAAAGTGCCTTGAGTTTTTTATGCAGGGTCAATAATAGAAATAAGAAACCAGCTATAGACAAGTGTGATGTAAGTATGGAAAATCGGTTGAATTCTTATAATAATTTTAGGAAGGGGAAAACAGTGATGATGAATTGTTAGGGCAATGATAATAACGATAGATTGTAATTTAAGTATTCGATGAGATATTATTATTCTTAAGCACGCGTAAGAATAGAATAAATAAGATATATATACAAATAAGTAATATTTAGAATGAAAAATGAAACATTAGTTAGATACAAACGACTATAATAAAACAAAAGTGCAACTTCCTTTATTTCTTTATTACTGATATGGCATTTAAGCGTATGTGAGCCTAGCAATTCGTATGATGCATTCATACTACAAAATGTGCATAGGCGTTTAGATAAAACTCTACGTGGTTACTTTTGATTGCCTACTTTATGGTCGGCTCTCTTATTGAAAGCATCTAAGTAGATCTTTTGAGGCGACAAAAGACCCACAGCAATATACAAGTTTCCTTAGAACGTGAAATATTAATGATTGTTAAACACTAACGAACTAAATCTAACAAGATATAACTTCTCTCAACAAAATAGAACAGTTCACTATATTTCAAAGACGTACTTTACAGACGATCTTACCTATAAGTTATTCAAGATAAATTCTTAAAGATGCATTGGGAAAAAATTGCAATTTATTCAATTTATTGTTGTAAAGGAGCATACAAAACCTGAGTGACATATTTTCTCTTATATCTGACAATGGAGGCGACGGCTAATGTATTATGTTTAATGCTGGTGGTTGCCAAGTGGTTCAAAACAACATGATTGGGAATTGGTAATGCCCCAGAATTATTATCTCTATCCATCGAATTGAAGTTATTTAAAATAACATTTTCCAAGTGGGGTGGTAATTGTGGAGGATGTAACCATGCTTGTTGTTGACCGTTTTGATTCTTCGCTTGTTTGTCGATTGCAATGTAATATTGCTCCATAACTTTAGGGTCTGTGAAAATTGGGGGAATGTCAGAAATAAAGGCCTGGCTATTATTGCCCGAGTCCGCGCTATCACCATCATGATATCTAGAGTAGCCATTACCCATGTCATCATCATCGTTGGTTAAGCCCCACATAGAGTCCGATCTGCCACGGGTCGACGATACCGATGACTTGCGACCGGCTTGCTGTTTTTGTTGCAATTCTTCTTCTTCTAATTGCTTTTGCTGTTCTTTTTCCAAATGCGAATTGACGTGTTCTGGGGTCACTTCAACGTAGTTCACGAAGTTTCCCATTTGATCCGTCGCCGTAGGCAAAAAATCTGAAAACCTCAATTCGTTGTCAATAACAAATCTGAACCTATGCGTTCCAATAGGCAAGCCCAAAGTGATCAAAAAGCTGTTATCTGGCTGCTTGGCCAATCCAATCATCTTTCTCCACCCCGTGAACGATCCTGTAATGTACACCTTTTCTCCCCCCTGGGTCCATCTAATGTCAATTGGTAACGTCACATTAGGATCTGGCATCGTCTCCTGTGGCGCCGCAGGCGCATTTTGCGCTTCACCCACCCCTGTCTGGTCGATATGCATTTGATCGTTATCATTATTCTTGGCCTTGACCCCCTGGTCCATGTCGGCCTGCGCTTCGTTCTCTTCTGTCAAAATCATCGTAGACTTTCTTCTAGCCGGTGGTTCATTTTCCACATCTTGTGGCTTCTGGTCATTGGTAATACTATCCGATGTATTTGAGACATCAACCATAGATACGTCCCTCATATCTGGTGCTGGTGAGTTGGACATATTCTTAATATGTATTTGACTTCAATATTCAACGACGGACGAGTGTATTTTTGTTCTAATCGGCCTAAGTTTAGAATCTATATTATTTGTGATTCAATTGTTCGTGTCTATAAAGTAAACGTGAAATAATATGGATCAATTTATAACGCCCGTTTTGTATCTATGGAGCATATATCTGGTGTTTTCATCAACAATTAAAGGCGGTGAAATAGTGATGATAATTATGTGCAGGCTTATAAATCTCGGAGATTCGGCTCGAAATCGCAGAGATCAGCCAGATCAAACGTTAGAGGTTAGGACGTTAAAGGGCCCTTCAATGGATCATGTGTAGTAAAGTAAGCAACGGCGTTCGTTTACGAGGAAGCGTTGATCATTTTATATTCATCACCATGTATAGATGGGCAGGACATGCGTCTCGTAATAGTAACACACTTGGTTCCATTGGTGAGGCTCGAATAGGCAATTATCAACACCTTGCTACAAAAGTCTAATAGGTAGTAAGGCTTTTTTGCAGTAAAAGGATTTGAAGCAAAACATATATAAGGAGGGAATCTGGCAAGAGGTTAGAATGAAACGGCTAAAAGATGTAAGAAAGTAGAGATGGACATTTCGTCTTATGATAATATCAATCCTCAAAAGATCCCCTTGAACTATACGCTACCGTTGGGAAATGCAGATGATGTATATGTCGTAACATTTGGAGTGCTTGATGAGTATGTTGCTAGTTCGTTCCATTATATAGTGGTATACAGTGTTGCTATTGGTGCGTGTTTGACGCTTTCGTTGGCATTGTGGGCCAGCTGTCAGAACAAGCGCACACCGATTTTTGTTTTAAACCAGCTTACAATGGCAATAATGATGATCGAGTCAGCATTATACTTGGCATTTTTTATGGGCCCGTTGTCGTCGCTAAGTTTTTCGTTTACGGGGATACTCATACCCAATACGTACGGATCGTACAGGGTGACGGTGGCTGCGAATGTGTTCCAGACGATATTGGTTGCGTGCATCGAGGTGTCAATGACGTACCAGATATTTATAATTTTTAGGTCTCCTGAAGTAAAGCGACTAGGGGCTGCTCTCACGATCGTGGCTGCTGCTGCTGGATTAACGATTGTTGGGTTCTATATAAACAGCACGGTGTCGAGTGCGAGAATGTTTCAAGACGTTTTCAATCATTCTACCTCAACGAAACGAGTTGGATCCTGGGTGACTGATATCCCCTTTATCTTATTTTCCGCTTCTATCAACCTAATGAGTTGTATGCTAGCGTGTAAATTGTTTTTTGCTATTAAGACAAGACGTTATTTGGGATTGAAGCAATTTGATAGTTTTCATATTTTGTTTATCATGTCAACTCAAACAATGTTCATTCCTTCAATATTAGTTCTTATTAATTACGGTGTAAGTGAAGCCAAGACAAATGTCTTATCTGCTGTGAGTGTTTTGCTTGTGGTATTGTCGCTTCCGTTTTCATCAATGTGGGCATCAGCTGCAAATAATAACCCTACGCCCACATCATCAACATTGGCCTTCTTAAACAGATCTGATTCTAATAATTCGGATTCCAGCACAATTGTGGGAAACAGGTTTTCCTTATTTCCAGGCAAACTATCGAAGAGCTCTACTACAGACTCCAGCATAGAGAAGACCATGAAAGACTTGCTGCACACTACATCTAATCACCAGGAAGATCTGCCCACGACTTTGACAGATTTCAGGCTACAAAACGATCAGAGTTTTTATTTTTCGAATTTGAGTGCTCCTCCCAGCGACATTGAACAAATAATTTATGGTGTGACTAATGCTGACCCCGAAACCTCCAACAAGTGCTTGAATTATAGTTCAGACAGAGAATCGATCGACAGAGCTTTGGATAATGCAAGTCCCGATGGCTTTGTAGCTGTAACAACCCACAATGTAAATCAATAGTGGTTAATAATTTGAAAGTATATAAGTGAATACCATTAATATAATAATGCTTATAAGTTCAGTTAGTATTTATAGATATCGAAGTCTTATGAACCGAGATTTGGTCATAGTCTATTCGGTAAGGTACTTTACCAAACGACTTGATGTTATAAAGTACGCAATATAGGAACCAGATTAAAAGAAAAAGTTTAAGCCACTATACTGAAATGCAGCAAAGATTCTCAAAAAAAATCCGCTCGGATTAATTAAATTGTTCATTACTAAGCGTTAACGTATTGAAAGTACACCGTATGCATCTACCTGTTTCTCTGATGGATTCTTACTAATGTAACTGCAAATTAAAAATGGTATAAATACTGACAAGTTCCAATAATTAATTTGCTAGATTATTAAAGCATTCAGTATAGCATAGAACAATGAGCGGAGTCCAAGTTGCAGCATTAAAAGATACAGACTTGTTCAAGTCCTTGAAAGTTGGTGAACACACCTTATCAAACAAAGTGGTTTATCCACCAACTACCAGAATGAGAGCTTTAAGTGACCATACACCTTCAGATTTGGAATTAGAATACTACGAGGAAAGATCTAAGTACTCAGGCTCCTTATTAATTGCGGAGGCTACGTTTGTTTCTGAACAAGCAGGTTTAAATGGCACAGTTCCGTCTACGTGGAATTCTGAAGCTGCTGGTTATGTTCCAGGTATTTGGAATGATAAACATGCGCAAGCGTGGAAAAAAATTACTGACAGAGTCCATGAAAATGGTTCGTTCATGTCAAGTCAGTTTTGGTTCTTAGGAAGAGTTGGTGATCCCCAATTATTAAAGGATCGTGGGCTAGACTATGTTGCGCCTTCGGCAATTTATCCTGATGAAGACTTTAAAAAGAAAGCCTTGGCAGCAGGTAACCCAATTAGAGCTTTAACGGAGGATGAAATTCATGATCTTATTTACAAAACATACCCTAATGCGGCCAGAAAAGCGATTGCTGCTGGATTCGATTATATTGAACTTCACGCAGCTCATGGATATTTGCTTGACCAGTTTTTGCAACCAACGAGTAACCAAAGAACTGATAAATATGGTGGTAGTATAGAAAACAGAGCAAGAGTCGTTTTAGAATTGGTTGACCATTTAACAACTGTTGTCGGTGCTAAAAAATTAGCTATTAGAATATCTCCATGGGCGACCTTCCAAGGTATGAAGGCGGACCAAGATTCGACTCATGCAGTAACCACATTCAGTTATTTATTACACGAATTGCAAAAACGTGCAGATGATGGAAATGAACTTGCATACGTATCAATTGTTGAACCTCGTGTCCAGGGAGGTGATGATGTTGAAAAGTCTCAACAGGTTGGTGATAATACCTTCGTTGGGCAAATTTGGAAGGGAATCATCTTGAAGAGTGGAAATTATACTTATGATGCTCCTGATTTCAAAACTTTGCTCCATGATATCAGTGATAACCGTACTATGGTAGGTTTTTCTAGGTACTACACTTCCAACCCCGATTTAGTCAAGAGATTATATGAAGGTTGGGATTTGACCCCGTACGATAGACTGACTTTCTATGGCTCAAGTAACTGGGGCTATAACACTTTCGATAATTATAATAGGAAGCGCCAATTTACTAAGGATATTGAAAGTGGTAAATTGCCTAAAGCTATTGAAGAAATAGAAGTTAAATAGATATATATATATACATAGACAATATAGATGTACACAACAAACTTTTGGAGTTTGATTTTAGAGTTCATTATCTGGTTATTTTGTAAGCATATATGGGAGGCTGTTATTAGTACACGGGGCTTGATTTAGCTGTTAGGAAACTGGTCTAAATTGGGCGGTTGTCATAACTAACGCATAATTGACTGTTGAGGATCCCCTAATATGGCCTGATTTTAACTTATAGGTTGACGACTACTAATTACTTCTATTAAGTACCTAATTCTTTCGATATCCTTCTTTTAAGATCCACATGGGTTCTTCCACCTACTTATAGTTTTGCAATGTTGACTGTAATTGCAACACGTACATACACTTAACAGGTTTATATATACAAGTATGTTCTCTTACAATGCTCTATGTAAACTTATGTGATAAACGATATATGTATATTTGTTTCTTCTTACAAACTCATAGACGGCCGGTCTAGTATAGTGGTCAGTACACATCGTTGTGGCCGATGAAACCCAAGTTCGATTCCTGGGACCGGCATTTTTTTTAGATATGGATATCATGCGACTTGTTAGGTGATCACATATCATGTTTCAAATATATTATATTAATTGGAGTTCTTCTGTAACTATTAAGACGTTAGATAATATAGAAAATGGTGGCTGAACCCGTTCAAGCTACTTGGAAAGCATTAAACTATTATTATAATTGGACCTCAGATTTTGTTGCCACCCAACAAGATAAAGTAGTGAATTCAGAATATTTTGACAAGCTACCAGAATTGAATCCATTTTCAACAAGTAAACCGGATCCAAAGATCATCGCTAGGAAGCCACCGCTGTCAATATATACTAAATTATCTGATCATGTATGCAGAAATAAAATACAATACGTATCTGTATTTTCCATTGGAATCGGGACTGGGTCATATTATTACTATAACAACATTTATAAATCTACACAGCAGCAGAAGTCCATAAAATTCAAAAGGAGAGTTCCTAAATTGGCTAATGGAGCGAGGGGAGATGTTGTGTTAATTGTGGGATCTCCTACAGAACCATTAACTAGGTTAATTGCATTAGATTTTGAAAAGCGTGGATTCGTTGTCTACTTGACCATATTAGATGAGAAGGATTTCAAGTACATCGAGTCTAACCAGATTACTGAAGATATAAACTATTTGAATTTGAATGAATCATATAGCTTTGAAGTTCAAATCAGTAAATTCAGACAGCTGTTAGAAATACCAGTGGTTCCATTCCCCGGGGCAGATTCTCATTATTTAAGATTGACCAGTGTGATATTTGCTCCAAGCTTGTATTTCCCAATTGGTCCAATTGAGAACATTACTGTTGCATCGTGGAACAAAATGAACGAAAGATTTTCTACGTATCTCAAATTATTCTCCTCAGGGTTAGTGAATTTGATTCGTAGTCAACAGAGTAAGATCATCTTGATCAATGCAAATATAATAAGTTGTTTGGATATGCCATATCATGCACCAGAAACTATTTTCCTGAATAGTGTTAGACATTTATTTACGGCCCTCTCTAGGGAATTGAGTCAACATAACATATCCGTAACTCAAATTCGCTTGGGGAATTTGAATATCTCTAATCAAGATGGTGCATCAGAATCAAAAATTGCAACTATTGTCAACTCCGAGATTAGGAGTTGGAACGAAGACATTAAGGAGTTGTATGCGTCGAATTTTTCAAGTTCCCAATACAAAGCCAACCCCATCAAGTCTACAGGAAGAGGTACTAGCTTAAGACAGTTGTATCATTTGATGTTCGATTTGATTTACGCTAAAGGTAAGAATCCACCAGTTGTATATTGTGGGACAGGAGCACGTATTTACGATTGGGTTTCAAAGATTATACCCGAGAGTATTCTTGCATGGTTTTTAACGTAGATCATCCATTACTTCAGGAAATAATCGACTTGTATTTTGCTATTATTGTAGTTATATAGTTTTGTTAGGGTTCCAAAAATATATGGTTTATGCACACCGTCTAATTTTTGGTATAAAAAAACAGAAAATTTTCACTTCTCGATGGTAACATAGTTTCTTTACGTTCATGGGCAAAGATTCGTTTTCGAAGCTTTCAAAAAGATTCTAGTAGTCATTAATGCTTTGGGGAAAGTCTCCGGCCATATATGCGGAAACGTAACAGATTCATCCATCTGTTTGAAACTATAGCAAGTTGAATGCTAGGTGATCATTGAGTAGTTGCTTGTTCTTCTTGCTAATTCCTTTTGAATTCTACTGCTCTGTTAAGGGGCAGCTCTGGCATTCAAGAATTTGTCATACTATTCATGTTACTGATTATCCGGCTTTATTTGATTTTATTATAGTTTTATCCTGCCCATTAGGTTTTTCCTGGTGGTGTTTCTTTGAAATTCGGCAATGGGATGTTGATTCCTAAACGATAGTTATAACGAATGATTATCATTTTGGTAATTAACCCAATGGAGCTTATTCTTGAACCATGAACGTCCCTATTATTTTAAAGCTTGATGTCTAATTGCTTTTCAATTGAGATATTCGCATAGTCAAATATGCCAGGCTTCTTAATCAGGGACATATAACGTACTTCTGCTGAAGTGGAGTATTATATAGTTTTTAGAGTTATTACTTTTTATATTCAAGTTGTTTGCAGGTCTCATGTCAACTATTTTTTTATTCAAGATTTTGTTTTTCAATGATGAAACATCCAAGCAAACATAGAGTCAAGCTCTGAGATTATTTCACTGTCTGGAAAGATGACTGGTTATAAATCGTGGACGAGAGTTGCAAAATTTCTGATACAATATCTTGAATCTAAATTATGTTGATTGATCTTCAAACAAATTGAATGTCTTAGTCTAATAATTTTAACTATTATATGGTACTTATTATTTTATATATTTCAGATATAAATTGTATACAAACAACGTAGTAAGTAAGTTACATGAAAAAAGCCAAAAAAGTATTACAAATAAAAATAAGAAATTAGTAGAATTAAACTTACTTAACTGAATTAAGTATAAATACAACATCAAAATAACACAAATTATCACAATAAATCCAATCCTTATAGTACAGATGTTATGCATATTATTCTACTTTCCAATGGCTCGTTAAAGCAGTTCTGCCTGAATTACTGTCGTTACCCAGTAATTCAGCGGTGTATAACAATAAAGTAGTACCCATATTGACCCAATTCCAAAATTGCCATGGATGCACTATTACCTGAATGTCCGAATTAGGACTCCACCAGCCCCAAATTTTTAACTCCGTTCCCAATTCACCCTTGTACAGCATCATTAGATGTGTATAGACTGCGATCACGATACATGGGGAGTAGGAATATATTAATCTGATGATGGTAGAACGAGGTTCACGTTTCTTACCAAATGAATTTCTCGCAAATGAAGATTGGGAACGTGACAATGGTTGGATTTCGGTTGTGTCTATAACCTCTTCACTACTTGTTTCATGTGTACGATTATGATGAGAATTTGGAGGTGTTTGCGAGTTGGAAACTGATTGACTTAAGCCTGGTATATTTGTTGATGAAGGACGTGGAGATCTATTCTGTGAAGGTGTTCTTGGTGGGGTGTTAAAGGGATAGGAGGCATCATGGTATAAAGATGGGATGATCTTAGTAGCAGCGTAGAATACACCAATTCTATAAGCCAAATTAAGTAATAAGGGTAATGGCAACTTATGGATTGACATGATTAAGAATTCCCAAATCGCTTTGAAAGATCCTGGCAAGTTTGAAGCCAAGAATGGTAATAATTGCAGTACGGTATTGGTAATCTGTGGAGGTAACTTAGGGATTTCATTCCGCAAGTTGAACGTAGTTTGAGTAAATATGGATGTTAAAGTTTTGCTTGCGTCTTCAGATAATATAGGGAATGTTTCATAAATACAACGTACAATGTAGGCGAACAAAAGTGCAGATTCAATCATTGACCCCTTACCTGATACGATACCAAAAAGTCCCAAACCGGCTGTTAAGGTTAATAACGAACCTAAAAGTGATGCACTGATCATATCGATTGTAAATGGGAACACGTAGATTCTGTACAAGAAATACAAGGCTGCAGTGATGGTAGAGCCACTCGCCATAAGTGAAACAATCAACCAGCTGTCAGACTTATACACAGTAAGCCAATTGACGGTCTCACCGATAGCCTGAATCAATAATAAAGAACAAAAGCCTTCCAAAATGGTAAAAATGGGTGTTGAGTTCACGATAAAATAACGCCAAATTTCATGAGGATGGTACGCAGTCAGGGTCGTTGGTTGATTTGTACGATAATAAGATAAAAATAACGTTAACAAACTGGGAATGATAATATGCTGTAAGTAATACAAGAGTGAGACCCAACCGAAATATCGGCTTTTTCTTGTAACAATTCTGATGGTAGTCAACACAAAATAAAGAGTAAATGTCGTAAAAGAAAAAGCCAACCCACACGTTATGCCTCCGACGTCAAATGCTAAAGGTATCGACAATATTATAAGCGCCAAATACACCGTAGACAATACCGCTCGAAGCACTCGAAATGTCCTAACCTTGATACGGTTCATACTTTCTCGCATTCTAACCTATCGAATACACTTAGAATCCAAATATATAGTAACACCTGATAGTTTTTCTGATTATAATTCTGTTTCACTTATCTTCATAAAGTCCAGGAAAATTTATTCGTCCGATTCAAAACTTTGTCAACAATCTTAAATATCCTGCTATGAACTAGTACAATTGTGGAAGCTTATCTATCTAACTTCTTGCCAAATATGCTTTCAAAAATCAATTATATTAATTTCTTAATTCACGTTCAAATATGAAGCGTTGGGTATTAATATTATTGGTATTATTTCTATTATTATGATGAAAACTTCAGTCAAATTACGTTTCTATTGTAGTCGCAGTGCGAAGAAGTACGTTATGGGAATTTGAGCTTGTTTAACACTATCTTGAAACTGATACACAAGGGCAATGGCGTTACTTGAATGTTTCTTAAGAGAGTCGACTATGGGTTAAGTTATCTTAGAAGAAAGTGTTGTTATTAGTATCAAATAAGAGCCCACCAATTAATACCACACGACCAAAACAATTGAGGTGTTTGGATGTTTTATTCTTTGGTAGGATATGCAGGAACGGGACATATATATTGAAAAAAACTGTACTATATGAATCGATGAGCTAAGAAGAGGTGAATATTAACGATGCCTGCTCCATATAAGCGTAAGAAACACTCTGGGAAGAGACCGGAAGATAGCCATGACGCTAAAAGACCAAAACAGAAACATGGAAGACAGGAGATGAGAACAATTACGAGGACAGCGAGAAGAGTACGTCGCGATGAGGAAGGTGAAGAAGATGAGCAGGTTGAAGAAAATGTGAACGAAGAGTTGGAAAGTCAAGATGACGACATAGAAGATGGGGGTGACATTGATGATGATAAGGGTAAGGCGTACGATGCGTTGTTGACGTTATTAAGTGGCGATCACCAGGAAGACACCAAGAAAAACACCAGCGTACGAGCAGAACCAGAGCAGACGCAAGAGAGCGAAAGTGAAAGCGACGAAGATTCGGGGGACGATGAAATTGCAGGTGCTAACGTGGATGATGACAAAGATGTCGACGAAGAGGGACCTGAAGAGGACGATGGAGATGACGATCAGCAGGACCCATTCGAAGTTCATTTCAACCAGGTGAGCGATACATTTATAGAGGAACAAGAAAAAGTGTTGAAAGACAAGCCTAAATGGACATTTGCTGATAAAAAAAGCATGGAAGATGCGGGATATACTTATACGTTCCAGGTTCCGCCTAATCCTATAAAGACAGGGGGAAAGGTTAAAGGCCAAAGTGTGAATAATTATAGCATTAAACAGAGACTTGTGAGTCCATTCGAGAAGCAGCATCCAGAGTCTCTTAATGAGTTGGAAGGTGTCTTGTTGGATTCAATGGTGAAGTATCAGGATATTAATTATGTGTACAAAACATTCGACAACGAGTCGTACAAGAAACTTTATGTTTTGCATGCATTGAATCATATATTTAAGACAAGAGACCGTATATTGAAAAATAATAATAAGTTGCATTCATATCAGGAGTCAATGAAGAAGGGAAAGACTAATATTGAAGAACCTGAGCTTAGAGATCAAGGTTTCACTCGTCCAAAGGTGTTGATCTTGCTTCCTACCAGAAATGCGTGCTATGAAATTGTTGAATTGTTGATTAAATTATGTGGTTCTGAACAGCAGGAAAACAGGAAGAAGTTCAATAAACAGTTTTCCAGTAAGGAAACCCCCCCAGACTCAAAACCGGAAGATTTTAAACATTCATTCAAAGGAAACAATAATGATTTTTTCTGTATTGGGGTGAAATTCACCAGAAAATCACTTAAACTTTATTCCTCATTCTATTCGTCCGATATCATAATAGCATCGCCTATCGGACTCTCTATGATATTGGAAAATCCAGATAAGAAGAAGAGACAATATGATTTCTTATCGTCTATTGAGGTATTAGTTGTGGACAGAGCTAATCAGATTGAAATGCAAAATTGGGATCATGTCAATACAGTGTTCAAATATTTAAACAAAATTCCTAAGGACTTTCACGACGCAGACTTTTCTAGAATTAGAATGTGGTCTATTAACGACCAAGCTAATTTATTAAGACAGAATTTGGTTTTCAGCGAGTTCTCCACTCCAAATATCAATAATATTGTAAGCTCAAAGTCACTGAATTTGTCAGGGAAACTTCGTTTCAAGCCAGTAACCACGTCTAAGAATTGTATCATGAACTCAATTGGATTAAAATTAAAGCAAATATTCCAAAGATTTGAAAGTAACTCTCCTATGACTGATCCAGAATCAAGATTTAAGTTCTTTATTAACTCTGTTCTTCCATCGTTGACGAGGTCCACCTCGTATGACGACGGTTTGTTGATTTTCATTCCTTCGTACTATGACTATTTAAGAATCAAGAATTACATGAAAACATCAACCAAATTCACATTTGCTTCAATAGACGAATATACTTCCCAATCCAAGTTATCCAGGAATAGACAACAATTTGCATCAGGAAAAATCAAGATTATGCTTTATACTGAGAGATTGCACCACTTCCGTAGATTTGAAATCAATGGTGTTAAGAACCTCTTGATGTATGGCCTCCCTTCTAATCCAATATTTTACAAAGAGTTGGTCAGGTTCATTGGTAAATCTGTGTTCAGAGAAATTGCCGATTTGGACTTGTCATTTATCAAAATCCTCTATTCGAAATGGGACGCTGTGGCCCTCGAAAGAATTGTTGGTAATGAAAGGGCACCCGTATTATGCAACTCTGTCAATGAAATGTATGAATTCAGATAATTTATTTAGACAATAAATACTACTTCCCTAATATACAAGCACTTATAACAATTGACTATGATCTCAAAACGTTAAACGCCATAGCAAAACATCCTATGGCCACATATGGACTTAATCTCTCACCGATTCTAGCAAACTTCCAGAAGACTCCAAGGGCACCAGTCTTGTTCTTATCTAAAATAACCGGCCATGTAGCATGAATATAAGTACATGTACAAATCAACAATAATATCACTTGCAATAACGATTGAAAATTAAATAAAGCAGACTATTAGGTTAGTAAGATTCGAAAAAATCACAAATGTGGTTGGTTTAATCTATAAACGTACCATTGTATATCAATTTGTATGAATAGTATAAACGTGTTTACTCTTCTGACGCTTAAACTAACAAAAAATACCATCACGATGAAATTACACAAAACCAGACCGGACTAGCATCACAGAATTAAGACTAATACCGTTGAATACCACTTATATCTTACCATAGACGATGAAGTTGATAGTAAAACCAATCTTATTATAACATCCACTTGTTACAGTACTAAACCAAAATTCAAATATTTGCTTAAAGTTCGCGAAAGCCTTCAACAATATTGTATAACCTAGATACATATCTCCCCCTTGAAAATGAGTGAAGTATTAGACGATCCGTTCCAGATGGACGAAGAACTACCTAGTTATAAGGAAAATGATAGCGTACATAAGGATATAACGCCCAGATATGATGATAATGAGATGATGAACGACCCAAGTATAATGAATTCTGATAAGAGATATATACGATCTAAGCTAGACCAGCTTAAGATAAATGAAGAGAGTACTAATAATACTGGAGACGACGAGCCAACGTATGAAGAGGATATCGATGATAAGTTTGACGGGACGTTTGAACCAAAGGAAACTCAAGAAAGCGGCGATTTTGCGGATGAGATTCCTCAATTGACTCCACCCGAAAACTTTGCACCAGTGATTAACAAGATATATCGATCCTCGTTCCCCCAACCATCTAATTTTCCATTCGTAAAGAAGCTAAAATTGAAGTCCATCCTCTGTCTTATACCCGAGGACTACCCGGAGGAACACGAGCAGTTTTTGGAGAAAGAGAATATCAAACTCTTCCAACTCGGGATGTCGGGGAATAAGGAACCCTTTGTGAAGATATCACATAATCTTATAACGGAGGCGATAAAAATAGTCCTCAATCCGGCCAACCAACCGATATTAATACACTGTAACAGAGGGAAGCATCGTACCGGGTGTCTTGTAGGAGTACTACGCAGATTACAGAAATGGTCGCTTACAATAATCTTTGATGAGTATCGGAAATTTGCTGCTCCCAAGGAAAGACCAATGGACCAACAATTCATCGAACTCTACAATGAAGTCGAGCTAGAAGAATACGCCAAAGAAAACAGCCTTCTACCAATCCCGTGGGATTGACTTAGACCTACCATATACCGAACTTCAGTTTAAAACTTCATATTTTTATATACCTATAGATAGATTTAATGCCAAAAGAATTTCTTACCGTACATCCCGACGTTTCCAAGTGCTAACATACTCAAACCTATCGGGTTCAATCTTCCCAATGTCAAGCTCTTGACACTGGATGTCCCGTTCACAATCAAGTATAGCGTCGACCATGCGAAGTTGAAGCCTGCACCATTAGCAAGATCCCCATCGTAGATAATCCAACCCCCGAGTAAGTGGGCCGCACCAAACGTGAAACACGACAACCTCGATGGCTTCGATAACGATAACCATTGGCTAAATTTCGCTGATCCCCCTGATGTGCCTGTGGAATTAGCAATCGGTTTGTGCGTCGTGACACCTTTATAGAGAAGCACCGCTGAAAAAAACCATGCTGGGTATGGCGTATTTGGTAATTCGTTGGCTGACTTGGTCAATCCTTCAATGTTTAATGTATGTCCTTCGCCCATGCTTGAATATTCGTTTCGTCGAACTTGTTGTTGATAATTGTCAATTCTGGCCATCAGTTGCTGAAACTCCACTTAATAATATGACACGACGTGCCATAACCACATTTTGGCCCATCACGATACCATCACCATTACTCTACAAGTATTCCTTCTTCAGCACCGTGGCTTGAGGCCCCAATTGTTCCCTTTCGGTCGGATCGGACCAATCATATCTACAATTTTTTTTTCATATTAAACATTTATTCAATAAAACACATACTAATATACAAAAAGTAAAGCTAGGCGCACCTAAGATCTTTCACCTCTTAATCTTCTGGCTAATTGGATATCCTTCTTTTGGATAGTAACTCTCTTAGCGTGAATAGCACATAAGTTAGTATCTTCGAATAAAGAGACTAAGTAAGCTTCGACGGATTCTTGTAAAGCACCAATAGCAGAAGATTGGAATCTCAAATCGGTCTTGAAATCTTGAGCGATTTCTCTGACTAATCTTTGGAATGGTAATTTTCTGATCAATAATTCAGTAGACTTTTGGAATCTTCTGATTTCTCTTAAAGCAACGGTACCAGGCTTATATCTGTGAGGCTTCTTGACACCACCGGTAGATGGAGCAGACTTTCTAGCGGCCTTAGAGGCTAATTGTTTTCTTGGGGCTTTACCACCAGTGGATTTTCTAGCTGTTTGTTTAGTTCTAGCCATTGTTAATGATTTCGAATGATATAAATATAATCTAAAATTAAGTCTTTCTAATCTGGGATATGTGGGTGTTTAAATACTTTGTCTAGTGAATTTTTCCCTCGCGCAACCAAAACATATCAACACGAATCCTCCGGACGAGGTGACTATCAATAAGCCTACCAATTGCCAAACAATACTTCTGTCACGCTGAGAAGACGATACACGCGATCCTTCATTTGTTTATGTCGCTTATCTGGGGCTGAAAAGTCGCCCAACAACAATACTATTATTTACTCAAGTTGATGTGTAAAAGTTAGTATGGAATTAAAGGCCTTTTGATCGCGACTAAAGTCTTTTTGATGGTGATGAGGAAAAGTAAACAAACAAATTAACCGCAAATAAATAAACAAGTTACACGAAAGTACCACGAAAATACCACGGAATAGAATTAGATGACATGGTATAAATATGAAGTGATCCGTAGATTGATTGAAAAGTTCATTTAGAAGAATCATTAAGATTAGTTATTCTATTTCTTTGTAAATTTTAACAACTAACAAATAATAATTAACAATGTCCGGTAGAGGAAAAGGTGGAAAAGGTTTAGGAAAAGGTGGTGCCAAGCGTCACAGAAAGATCTTGAGAGATAACATCCAAGGTATTACCAAGCCAGCTATTAGAAGATTAGCTAGAAGAGGTGGTGTTAAGCGTATTTCCGGTTTGATTTACGAAGAAGTCAGAGGTGTCTTAAAGACCTTCTTAGAAAACGTTATCAGAGATGCTGTCACCTATACCGAACACGCCAAGAGAAAGACTGTTACCTCATTAGATGTTGTTTACGCCTTAAAGAGACAAGGTAGAACCTTATATGGTTTCGGTGGTTAAAGTGCTTGACTGCTACAATGTATTTCTAGTTCTGTTCAGTGTATATTAGAATCAATATTATGTTATCTATAAAATTTTAAATGTAGACTAGCTGAGCAACTTTTCGGCAATGTTGTTTTGGCCTAGGATTCCGCCGGTTGCAAGGAATTTGTTTAAACGGTTTTTGATTTCTTCTTCCCAAAAATCAACGTCGACAGGTTCGGGAGGTATGTATCTGTTACTGGTGATATCGGCCCACGAACGGACACACGACGACAGCGAATCTTCAATTTCCTTTGTCTTGGGACACCTACATCTACACCCGATTCCATTAGAACGGGGGCTGTCTGGCGAAAGCCATGCCGAGTCCTTACTCAAATCCTTCTGGTAGTACCTTTCGCTTGGTTCATATTTTAGTTGGTATCTTCTCGAGTTCCCAGGGCAATGGCTCAACCCTGAGTGCCTGTAGCCAACGTCTCTGAAGTAATGTATATCCTTGAGGTCAAGTAACATTCCTATAGCAAGTGAATGTACAGGGGCATCTCCCCATCGCTCTTTATAAAATCCTCCGCTCTTCTCTAAATGGTCAAAATACGCTTCGTATCTTGGGGAATTAAACAAGTCGGTTCTTGCAATTTCAAAATTCGACCAGAAATGGCACATGTTGTACTCTTCGAGGTCAATTCTATCTTCATATAACGCTGGCTTTTTAGACTTAGAAATTACTTCATCTAGTAACCACAGATCATACTCGGGGATTTGTTCATCCGTTTTGTCCTTCATTGATAAGAACTTCTTGACCGTTAAGTTCATTTCTATCTCTCGCAATATATCCGACTTAGATTTGAAACCATCGTACTTGGCAGCATTTTTACCTACTGCGTACTTATAGTCCGTGATAAACAAGCTCCATGCATTACCCAATGGAACGTTGTTTTTCCTTATAAATGCCCTTGTCTCTTTAAATAACCCCGGAATAGTGTAGTACAATTCACCAATAAGAACATTGAAGCCATACTTCTTATTGCGCTTTTCCATTTCAATAAAGGGATCGTATGTCAAATCGCAAAAGAATTCAACATCGGGCTCCACTCTCCAATACCAATCCCTTTTCTTCACCAATTCATGTTTGTAGAAATAGCCCGAAAAAAACCGGCACATCTTATGATAAGACTCAGAATTTCCGTACATGATTCTTCTATCTCCTTGGTTGGCAATATGCTCGTGTAATTCATCTTTATCAATATCTTCATTGAAATTCCACTCTTTCTCCGGGATTGTGCCAAACTCTACTTTGGAAGACGTATACTTCAAGACAGAATTCTTGAATTCGTCAGTGAATGGCTCATCATTCAAGAAAACCCATGGATAATTAAACCACTGGTTAAAATGTCTCTCCATCGACTTCATAGATTTGATGACTTTTTTGACCTCTGAATTCCTGGTTAATACCACGAGGGCCGCATTCGCCCTTGGCTGAGTTATGTCTGGTACCCGACATCCAATTTGAAAAGGTGAGTCTATGTCAGACGATATCCTTGTTTCACTCATGAAATGACCTTCGGCTTCATCTAATGGGTCGGAAAATGTTCCTATATCTTCTTGAATATTATTCTTTGCTCCCTGAAACCCCATATTAGTAAATGAGTATATAAACAAGACAATTATCAACAACATTATCCATAGTCTATGTGATCGTTTGGGTAAGCGTATTCGCCTTGATGTATGTACGATAGACTTGATATTCCTAAGTCTTGCCTCGGTGAATGAGACTTCATATTCATCATCGTCGTCGGAATAGTCATAGTCTGAGTCAGATGTATCGTGTGGTTCCAAAGAGTCCTTAATCGACCCTTGATCGTTAGTCTTTACCGCAGGCATTAGATCATAAGATCGCGTATATAGTAGTCAATGAAAATGTGTTTTAATAAGCTGGAAAAGTCAATAATAAGTTTTATTAAGAACAATAGCTCTAAATCTCAATCCAGTAGACCCTATATTACAATTAGAGTTGATCTATAATGTTATTAACGAAAATCTGTGGTACTAAATCAGAAGAAAGAATATTAGTTGATTCCAAAAACTTCTGACGCACCACGCAAGCGAAAAAACCGTTTTAAATAATTATTCAGTGAATGCATTACTTAAATGAAATACTAGTAACAAAAAATCTAACAACCAAGCCTGTCGTTTCAATCTGAAAATTACTTGGGTTTCGAATAGAACCCAAAATAACCCAAAGGGTACAAAAAAATATGACAGGAAACCTTAGCGGCAACTTAACCATAGGATATGGGTTTCGGGGTCTCATGGATAAATAGGTGCCTTTCTATTGTAAAATTTAACTATTGAGATAAATAGCATCATTTTCCTATTCAATGTTCATTAGTTACTCTTTATTTTGTAAAATTGTTTGAATTGGTGTTCGTTATCCTGATAAGAAAGTGTTGCATCAATCAGATAACAAAATGACTAGCAAAGCATGTCATTAAATTAGAGACTGGCTAAATCACAACATAAGTAAGACTGTCAGGGCCAGAAAATCTACGTTAGACTTCAAATTAAATCTAGAATTAAGCGGAAATGATTCTTCACAGGAGAATAACTGTCGATCTGGCTCATAAGAGAATCGATAAAATACATCATCAAATTTGCGAACATAACAGGGTACAAAAAAAGTAGATGCAAACCAGCAATGAAATCTTTCTCCATCCTAAATCAACATGAAGAATCGTGGGCTACCTAATTGTATTAGGTACATAGGTTACGGCATATTCAATGACGTTAGGAGTAGGATTCCTCATTATAAATCTGACATCCAAGATGCATGGAACTATCGCATCATCCCATCAACTTTATTTATATTTTTTGCCAATTTGTTACCAGCTATATCCTTTGCTCAGGATATGTATGATAAGACAGATCAGCTGTATGGTGTTAATGAAACTTTGATGAGTTCGGCAATTGCAGGTGTGGTGTTCGGAATGTTTTCTGGTCAACCCCTTTGTATGGTTGGTGTTACGGGTCCAATCACCATTTTTAATTATACCGTTTATGAATTAATGAAACCTAGGGGTACACCCTTCTTCCCTTTTATGTGCTGGATTTGCTTATGGTCAATGGTTATGCACTTTATTATTGCAATCACAAATATGGTCTCATATATAAAAATAATTACTCTGTACTCCGCAGATGTATTTGGGTTTTTTGTCTGTGTTGTATATCTTCAGAAAGGTGTACAGATTTTGAATAATCAATTTTCAGTAAGTCTCGAAAGTGGTTATTGTTCCGTGATGATAAGTTTACTAATGGTTATCTTTGGCGTTGGGTGCAATGTATTTGGGAATAATCTACATTACTTCAGAGGTTGGTTCAGAAAGATTTTTAGTGATTATGGTATGCCTTTAGCAGTTATATTCTTCACTGCATTTACATATTTTGGAGGCAATTTATCTAAGACTGACTTAGATAAATTGCCTATAACGGAGGCGTTTCAACCAACATACCACGGAACTGATAGATCTCACGGTTGGTTTATCCACTTCTGGCCGCCTGATAACATTGCTGTATCGGATGTATTCCTAGCAATCCCGTTTGCTATTGACTTAACATTACTCTTCTATTTTGATCACAATATTTCATCATTAATGTGCCAGCTGAAAGACTTTCCTCTAAAGAAGCCTTCGTCATTTCATTGGGATTTTGCATTACTTGGGTTGGTTACTGGAATCTCTGGTTTAATCGGGCTACCTGCTCCTAATGGTCTTATACCCCAAGCTCCATTACATACACAATCACTAGTTGTTCATAATTACAAGACAGGAGAAGTTATATCAGTTGTAGAGCAAAGAGTATCCAATACTATACAGGGATTGCTAACTTTTTTAATGATGAGTGGCCCGTTCTTAGTTGTTTTGGGACTCATTCCCCAAGCTGTGCTAGCAGGGTTATTCTTCATTATGGGCATCACTGGTATCCACGAGAACGCTATCACGAATAGACTTAGGTATTTATTCTTGAATGATGATTATGTTAAGAATGATCCCACTTGCCCACTAGTTTTTAAAGAATTTGATAAATATCGTAACAAAAAATGGTTCTACGTATATTTAGTACTACTAATTCTAGGATTTGGAGCTGAATTTGCTATAACCCTAACAAAAGGTACTATTGGATTCCCTGGGGTTCTCTTAGTATTAGCAATATGTGCGAAATGGGTCTGGCCTTTAATTATTCCACTAGAAGAATTACAGTTGTTAGATTCTCCGGTAGCTGACGAGGTAACGATTAAGAATTTGAAAATAATGGATGAAATAAAATTGCAGGAAAACTCCTCCATCCAAAATAAGTCTGATATAGAGGCTGACGTTATTGGAACGCAAGTAAAAAAATCAAAGCTTAAACTCCGTAATAGGAATCAGAACGTGTAAGAATACATTTACATGTTGATCATCTCGACGAATAATCAATTCATTTTCTGATATACGAGGCTCTACTATGTAATAATGTCTACAACAAGTAAATACAGAAGGATATTGGTCTTGAGCGGATCAAAATAGCCAAGACGTATTAGTCAATTACCTGGAAGTCCTTTTGCATTCAATATATTCCCCCGTCTATATAATTCTACATTGTACGATTCAATCTCTATTCATTCAGGGAATTAGCTGAAAGTTTGCCAAAGTTTTTATTATTCGATGAATACATTAGCTGAAATGAAAATACTAGTTACAAAGGGTCTATGAATAAATATATACTAAAAAATGGGTCGGAACGCCTAGAAGAATTAAATGGACATTTATGCAAGTGGGATGGAAAATATTACTTTTCCTTTTTAACAATTGCATTTCGTAATAACGTCAAATCATCATTTAATTCTTCTGGTTTTAACCCCTGTAACCCAGTGAATTGTTTGTTTAGTCCTCGAGTATTAGGCTTATTAGAATTTGCCTGTGCATTATCAAGTAGTACCAACGAAACTCCACCATCTTCATTACCCATGATCAATGTGTTCAATGCATCGTAGTCTTTATCGCTCAAGTTGCTTTCATTCCCACTCCCCACTGCATTGTTGTGGAGGGTATTATGGCCGTAACCATTGCTGTTCTTGTTGCTAGCAGCTGTGCTGGTGATTCCGGATGATATTTCGTCGTTCGATGAGTATCTTGTAGCATAATGTCTTCTCCGCTTTCCTGACAGAGATATATAGCCATTGGCCGTCGAGACGTTTCCAGTGGCAGTTGTTGAACCCACACCTCCATCCGACAAATCGTCTGCTTCGCCAGCAGTGAGTCTTGAACTCAATTCTCGCTTTCTGAGCGACCGTCTATCCGAAAGATTCAACGTGTTAGCGGCCACTGCATTCAATGCAGCCGTAGACGAATCGTTGGCAATATTCGAGCTCCACGAGTTTGCATTCACCAAATTAAGCAATAGCTTATCCTCTTTCAATTGTTTTATCTGCTTCTGGAGTTTATCGTATAACTTCTCTTTGATCAACTTGATCATCTTGTCGTGGTTTTCTTGAGCCTTGATCAAATCCTCCTTATATTCCTCCTCGATTCTTTTCACCTGGTATTCCTCCCATAGTCTGAGTCTAGTCAACTCGTAATCACGCTCTTCTTCCAAGTTTTCCTTCTTATCCAAATAGTTTTCGTTGGCTCCTTGTTGTAAGGTCGCTAGCGTATTCTGCAAGTTGTGAAGCAGTGTCTTGTAGAAGTTATCTCTATCACTGCTGAACATAACATCTAGCTTACCCAACCGCGAGCCTATCTGTTGACGTTTTTTGTCTCTTTTGCTTAAACCTGGTAAATTTGTTAGTATATCTGTCTTCTACTCTAACCTTAGACATAAATCAAAATAGTCACATACTATCGTTGAAAATCCCATTTCGCTTGTGATCTTCCATCCTGAATCATATGTCTGCTCTGGCAGCCTTAATCTCTTATCAATGACCTCTGAACTGGTATTTTATCCGTGTAATCCAACGGTAGTATTTACGCTTCTTTATGGCGTATTGTTGGGGAGCATCACCAGTAAACAGTAACTGCGGGTAACCCCGTGAGTTTTTCAGACCTGATCGCTGCATAAGCCGTTAGTCATAAACACCAGCTGTACAAAAACTGGTACCTACGGCTGGCCCCCTATACTCGACATCATGACTGTGGACGAAGAGACTTACAAACGGTTGGAGGATTTACCCTTCGCCTCAAAGGATGGCAAAAACACCCCAAAAATCACGGAACCAATCACATTTTCCCTCGCAAAGGACCCTACTGGCAAAGTGACATTATTTCCCATCCACGACGCCAGCCAAGTCCCCAAAACTCTACTCAAGGTCATCCAGCACGAAATCAACTACGTCATCGAAGAGGGAACAACATACCCCTACCACGAAATCATGGACTTCGACCAATTTGTCCTGTACTGGTTTTCCGCGTTCGTGGCCGTTCTCATCGAAGGTGACCACCAATCGTTATCAGATGCGCACTTTCAAGACCAACCCGAAGACTTCTGGAGAACCCACTTTTTGGGAACATTTTACGTGAAGCCCAACTACACGGGAAGATGCTCGCACGTCTGCAACGCGGGCTTTGTAGTCAACCATGAGAAGCGAGGTTTGGGCCTAGGCAAAGAATTGGGTGCCAAATACTTGGTGTGGGGGCCGCAATTAGGATACGTGTACTCGGTGTTCAATTTGGTGTTTGAAACCAATACAGCAAGCTTGCGGATCTGGAACTCGCTTGGTTTCGACCGTATTGGCTATGTCAAGAATGTGGCCGTGTTAAAGGGCCATCAAAGCCTAGTGGGAGCATATATGTACGGTAAGGACCTTGTATAACGTTGATTTTGAAACCATATAATTAACAACTACTCATACAGACACTTATATAATATATTTAACAGCTATAACATTTTATAGTGTTATTAATAGCAGAAATTTTAGATTGATGGAAAATAGAACATGAAAAGATGTATTGAACCGTACTGTAGTAGAACCTTCTGTATTGTATATAGACTAAACTAAGGTAGTAGAAGAAAAAAATGGTGCGACATTGCGATGTTGTCCCGATTGGGAAATGGTGACACAAAACGCCTTTTCTGAGCATCACTTGTCATTTCCTCTTAATCATCAAACTACCATTTTGTTTACATTCTATAATATACACAGACAGTATAATATCTACACTAATATCATATACAACTTATAGGTTAATAGTAGGTAGAATAGTCGGTCTTGAGTATAAGTGATAGGCAATATGGCAGAGTTTGATGATGTGATGCAACCGCCGCATTTTCGACCTCAATTAGAATATAATCCAGTTACAGTTATCGATCGGTATACGGTTTTGCTTAAAGATGGAGAGACCACAGCTACGATTTATCCGATGCATACACTCAATGAGTTGCCGCCGGGATTATTGGCGTTTCTCTGTGATGAATTCAACATGGAGATCGAACGAGGGGATACGTTTCCTTTTTTTGACACGCTTCACATCGAGTCGTTTCAGAATTACTGGTTTGGGTCTTTTGCAGCAGTGATGGTGCTAGGGGATTCGCCGACGCTCGAAGGGTCGAGACAGTGGGAAAAAGAGTGTTTGGGGACGTTTTATATCAAGCCAAACTATCCGGGACGGTGTTCGCATATATGTACGGCAGGGTTTTTGGTTAATGCTGGGATCAGAGGCAAGGGAATTGGGCGGACGTTGGCAGATTGTTATTTGCAGTGGGCGCCACGATTGGGGTACACGTACTCGATTTTCAACCTTGTGTTTGAGTCGAATGCTGCTGCAAGAAAGATCTGGGAATCGTTGAATTTCAAAAGAATCGGTAGGGTCAAGTCGGCCGGTATTTTGAAAGGACATGATACTGCGGTCGATGCTATCGTATACGGTAGAGAGTTAATCAACAATTCCGATCCCGCCATCGGTGCGTATAGATTTGATAAAATCAAGTTCTACTTGGAGACCGGAAGATATCCAGCCATGGCAGATAGACAAGAGAAGTCAAGATTGAGGTCCTCTGCGTCGCATTATCGATTGGAAAACGGTAAGTTGATGTTGAAGGGCAGACAAGTCATAGCTGATCCAGTTAGACAATTGCAGATTTGTACGGAGGTTCATATGACGAATCATGGTGGTATTAATAAGACGACTGCTGTTGTCACCGAAAAGTATCATTGGACGAGAATAAAGGATACAGTGGCTACTGCGATCAAAAATTGCCCAGAATGCAGAGATCCTGCCAAAGACCCGCCCTTGCTCAAACGCAGTACGATTCCAAAGAAGATGGCAACTGGTAACTCTATCATTCGCAGGAATAACAAGGTATTACACTCACAACCAAACAATCCAAATGCTCGTAATATTTTGAAATCAAGAAACAGTGCTGATGATGTTGATGCTATGGTTGCTGCTGCTCAATTACACAACTTACCAGGTCATCATCGTCATGATGCTACTGAAAGTTTGTTGACCCACGATTTATCTGGCTTAGACGATGGAATCATAGCAGCTGTTGAGGCAGCACAGAGATCGCAACAACAGGGACATCCAAATCATCAGCACCACCCAACGTATGCGGCGGCTGCAGCTGCAGCGGTTGCTGGCGATTCAAATCACTACCAACACTATCAAAATGAATATACTAATCATCATGAATATCATCAGGACTCGAACGATAATCAGGGATACAACAACGGCGGTAACTCTAAGGAAAGAAACAGAAATAACAACATACCCGTTGATCCTGAAGTCAGCGCTTTTGATCACCATGTTGATTCTGCTGGGGAAGAAATTGAAATTGCAAGGGCTTTAATTCAAGCCAATGAGGATGTTCAAGAAGAAGGGCACCATCAAGATGTAGATGAATTACAAAATCAAAGTTCTAATAATGATAATAACGAGAAGAATGGTGATCTGAAGAGGGCTGATGATGAAACCAATATGTTCTCTAAAGACAATAATTAAGTGTATATTATGTAAATTATCTACGTATGTGTATAGGATAATATGGTAATTATGTATTAAATATAAAAATACGTATAAACAGACTAATAGTAAAATCACATTATTCCCCCGAAAAATGCTATTTAAACTAAATAGAAACCAAAATAGTAACCAATATAGTCACTTATAGAACTTTTTTTCCTTTTATATATTGAATTTGACAAAAAAAATTAACTTTTGAATAAAATAATCATGAGATGTCTAAAACAATTCCCCTATATATATTGTTAAAGCTTTCTCACTTAGAAATCAACACCAATGACCATGGCTAATAAGGCCATTCTGACAAACAATCCGTATCTCATCTGTCTGAAATAGGCGGCTCTTTGGTCAAAGTCAACTTCTTCCCTAATTTCATTAGTTCTTGGTAATGGATGCATGACGCACATGTGTTGCTTAGCATAAGATAAGATCTTATTGTCAACAATGTATGTGTCCTTTAATCTTGAGTATTGTTCCTTATCTTCGAATCTTTCTTCTTGGACTCTAGTACAGTATAAAACATCAGACTTAGCAATGATTTCTGGGGTTAAGACTTCTGACTCAACAACTAACATACCATTGTCTTGTAACATCTTCTTGATGTTTTCAGGCATTGCTAATTCCTTTGGTGCAACCAATTGAATTCTTACTTGATAATGACGTAATAAGTGGCATAAGGAATGGACTGGTCTACCGTATTTCAAGTCACCCATAAAGGTTACGGTAATACCATTCACAGTACCTAATTCTTCCCTGATAGTGAATAAGTCTAATAATGCTTGAGTTGGGTGCTCCTTAGAACCGTTACCACCATTGATTATTGGAACAGGTGAGTACTTGGCCGCAATATCAACAGATTCTTCAGAAGGATGTCTCAAAACAACAGCGTCAGCATAACAGGTTAAAGTACGGATTGTATCTTGTAATGTTTCTCCCTTTTTAACTGAAGAAGATGCTGATGCAACTGAAACAACTCTACCACCTAATCTTTGCATAGCTGCGTCGAATGAAGCTGAAGTACGAGTAGATGGTTCGTAGAACATAGTGGCTAATAATCTACCTTTCAAGATGTCCAAAACACCTTGTCTTTCAACAGCCAATCTCATTTCTTGAGCAACTGTGAATAAAGAATGTAAGTCAGAACGAGTGAAATCTTTGACAGACAAGACAGAATTACGTAAGAAAGTATTATTCTTTCTGATGTAATTAATCAATGCATTGTTATCTCCACTAACTGAGCTAGTTGGAGGTTGAGAAACTAATTCAGCACCTAATTTTTCGAATTCCGCTGGAATAGATGATTGTTCTCTAAGGAGTGATGGGCGACGAGCACCGTCATTGAATGACATTCTAGCTTTTTTATTACTTAATGCTGGAGATGATGGAATACCTGTGACAGATCCAAATCTAGCTCTTGGTTCAACCCCATTATGACCCAAAGCATTCACAGCTAAAATTTCGCCTCCTAAACAGACGGTTTCGTTATGGAAAGACACACGATTAACAGCCCCTTGTAAATTAGCTCTTGCGATAGTCAATACTTCAGAATCATTTGTAGAAGCAGCCAATCTATCTATATCAAATTCAACCGAAGATTCTTGTTTAGGGATGTTAAAAATTCTAACTGGATTGTCATGAAAACGCTCAACTATATCTTGTGTTGTAAGACGACCTTCCTTGACAGCATTGAATAATAATGGCAAGGTTTCCTTTGTACCTAAGCCAGGACAGAACTTCTTATTAAGAGCCTTGCTGACTAAGTATGGTAAGACACCGATGGAGAAACAGTCGATATTTTTTAAACCGCTCCATAACGCATTCTGATCTTCTTTAGTTGGCAAGAAGTCTAATTGTGGGAACTCAGCTTGAGACAAGAATAATGCATAGACAGAAACATCACAAGTAACCTGTAACTCCTTTTCCTTGGCCATTATAATCAAGCCTAAGTCTTCTCTTGAAGAAACACCAGTTATATGAATTGATCTGGAGTGTAAGGAAGCTAACAATAACACTGATGCTAAATCTGTTGTCTTTGCGTCAGTGATTATTGGTTTGTTTTCTGGCCACGAAGCAAAGTGTGCTGAAATAGCTGAAACTTTAGACTTGTTGAAGTCATTGAATGGAATGAATAAGGCACCTGCATCTTCAGCTGCATATGCAGCTTCTTCCGAGTTAGTTTCAGAAGCAGCAATTGATAATGAGAAATCAGTGTAAGCAGAATTCGTTGCTGATTCAATAGCATCAGCTAAAGTTTCGATGTTTGAAATAGTCGAACAATCCGAAGTTTGAGGCAAGAATGTATTGAATGTGAATCCGGATGCTAATGACGCACGAGTGGTAGCTTCAAATTCATCAAATGAAGAAACAAACGAATTGATATTAACTAAACCTGGAATAACAGCAGTCTTGTGAGAAGTTTGTGCATCAATTTCAGAAACATCTAACGAAATGTTTCTAGCGAGCGCTTCGACTAATAATTTGGCACATTTAACGTTGGTGACTAATGGAATCGAATAATCAACTGCCATACGACGAGATTCGTAACCCTTAGACATATAAGAAGCAGGACGACGGAATCTGTTCGAGGATGGTAAATTAACGTACATATCAATCAAATTGTTGGCCAAATGTTGAGTTAAAGAGTATTCTGATTTTTGATCTTCTTTTTCACCCAAAACTTCTAAGTAATGAACAGGAATTGAATGCTCTTTGATGAAATCTGCTGTACCAGCAGTTGCAAAGATCTTATAACCTAACTCGTGTAATTTTCTAATGGATGGTAATAATTCTTGCTTTTCTTTATAAGAACCAATCGAGAATAAAATGTTCTTCTTTGGCAATTTGAAACCAGTAGAAATTAATGATTTCAAATAAGCTTCATATTTATTCTTACCAAAAGTAGCAACTTCACCTGTCGAAGCCATTTCAACACCTAAAACAGGATCAGCACCAGCAAGACGTGAAAAAGAGAATTGTGGAACCTTTACTGCACAATAATCTTCTGGTAACTTTTCACCTGGGTATGGAGTGAATGGCATATCCATAATAGCTTTAGTGGCCATTTCAATTAAATCAGTTCCAACAACCTTAGAAATAAATGGGAAGGAACGAGAAGCACGCACGTTACATTCAATAACCTTAATATCATTATCTTTAGCGATGAATTGAATATTATAAGGTCCAGTAATATCTAAAGCCTTACCAATCTTGGCTGTAGCTTCAACGATACGTCCAACAGTTTCTGGATCTAAATCTTGAGGTGGCACAACCAACGTAGCATCACCTGAATGAACACCAGCGTTTTCGACGTGTTCAGAGACAACATGCATGATCATTTTACCGTCTTTCGCAACAGCATCCATTTCAATTTCCTTTGCATTCTCAATATATTTGGTAATAACAACTGGATAATCAGGAGAAACATCAACAGCTTGAGACAAATAAGAAGCTAAATCGTCTCTCGAGTAAACAGTGTTCATGGCAGCACCTGATAAGACATAAGATGGACGAACCAAAACTGGATAAGTAACCTTTTCAGCGAAATCTTCTGCTTCATCAATAGAGGTCAATTCTTTCCAGGCTGGTTGATCGACCCCAATTCTATCCAACATTCTCGAGAATTTATATCTATTTTCAGCAGAGTCAATCATTTCTGGAGAAGTACCCAAAATCTTAACATTTTGACGGTATAATGGCAAAGCAATATTATTTGAAGTTTGACCACCCATAGAAATAACCACACCTGATGATTGTTCTAAGTCATAAATATCTAAGACTCTTTCCAAGTTGATTGTTTCGAAATATAATCTGTCAGCTTCATCATAATCAGTAGAAACAGTTTCTGGATTATAGTTAATCATAATTGTCTTAGTACCATTTTCACGTAAAGTTCTAATAGCTCTAACTGCACACCAATCGAATTCAACTGAAGAACCGATACGGTAGACACCTGAACCTAACACAATAACACCATGATCATCAAATGAAACATCAGAAGAATCTGCATTATAAGTGATATATAAGTAGTTCGTGAAAGCTGGGAACTCGGCAGCAACAGTATCGATTTGTTTGACAAATGGAATAACACCTGCTTCTTTTCTTAATCTTCTAATTGCAACTTCATTGGAGTTTAAGAATTTTGCGATTTGTCTATCCTCAAATCCTAATTGTTTGGCTTGCTTTAAAACAGTAACAGGTAAATTTTCCTTAACACCGTAAGTGGTAACTAAGTTACCGAATTTAATTAATCCGTCTAACTTGTTCAAGAACCACTTATCAATGTTAGTCAACTTCCAAACCTTCTCAACAGAGTATCCATCTGATAAGGCATTTGCAATAGCAAATAAACGTTGATCCGAAGGTGTCTGTAATTCATTATCAATATCGATTGACATCAAAGCAGAAGTCTTATTGAAACCCAAATTTTGATAATCAGTGGATCTAATAGCTTTCTGAATAGCTTCTTCAAAGGTTCTACCAATAGACATAACTTCACCAACAGATTTCATTGAAGAGGATAACAAGGCTGAAACTCTGGTAAATTTCTTTAAATCCCATCTAGGAATCTTGACAACAACGTAATCTAATGAAGGTTCAAAACATGCAGAGGTAGATTTTGTAACGGAGTTCTTGATTTCATTCAATGGAATATTTAAACCTAACTTGGCAGCTGTGTAAGCCAATGGATACCCAGTAGCTTTAGAAGCTAAGGCTGATGAACGTGATAATCTAGCATTCACTTCAATAATACAGTACTCTTTTGAAAATGGATTTAAAGCATACTGAATATTACATTCACCAACAACACCTAAATGTCTAATAACATTTACAGCCGTCGTTCTTAACATGTTATAATCTTCATCAGATAAGGTTTGGGATGGCGCAACAACAATAGAATCACCAGTATGAATACCTAAAGGATCGAAATTTTCCATATTACAAACGGTGATACAGTTATCGAAAGCATCACGAACGACTTCATATTCAACTTCCTTCCAGCCCTTCATGGATCTTTCAACTAAAACTTGAGGAGAGGTTGCAAACGCTTTATTACATAAAGCAACTAATTCTTGCTCGTTATCGGCAAACCCTGAACCTAAACCACCTAATGCATAGGCAGCTCTAATGATCAATGGATAACCAATAGAATTGGCAGCGTCAATAGCTTCCGAAACATTGTTTGCGGCTGCAGATTTAGCACACTTCTCATTGATTTCATCCATGGCTTGAGAGAATAATTCTCTATCTTCTGTAGTAATAACAGTATCAATAGGAGTACCTAAAACTTTAACACCTAAACCTTCGAACTCATCCTTCAATTTGATACCAACGCCTAATGCTGTTTGACCACCAAAAGTACAATAAATACCGTCTGGACGTTCGTGCTTGATAACTTTTCTAACAAAGTCTGCAGTAACTGGTAAGAAATAAACCTTATCAGCTAAACCCTTCGACGTTTGGATAGTTGCGATGTTAGGATTAATTAACACGGTATAAATACCTTCTTCCTTCAAAGCCTTAATAGCTTGAGAACCAGAATAATCGAATTCACCAGCTTGACCAATGGATAAACCACCTGAACCCAAAACTAACACCTTCTTGGCATCAACCTTTGGATGAGCAGCTCTATTTTCTTCGAGTAAGCCACCTGGGAATTCGACTGCTTTCTGGACACCAGACTTGTTGAAGTCCACAACAGATTGGATGAAAACATCGAACAAGAATTCAGTATCTCTTGGTCCTGGAGTAGATTCAGGATGGAATTGGACCGAGAAGTAAGGCTTAGAGTCATGATAGATACCTTCGTTGGAACTATCATTGGCATTTACAAACAATTCTTTCCAGCCAGATGATAATGTATTAGTATCAACAGCATAACCATGATTTTGGGAAGTAATGTAACATCTACCTGAAATGGTCGAGGTACATGGAATGTTATGACCACGGTTACCGAACTTTAACTTCAAAGTTGAGGCACCAGTTGCTCTAGCTAATAACTGGTGACCTAAACAAATACCAAACACAGGGGTTTTGCCAGCTTCCAAAACTTTTTGTAAAGTTGAAACGGTGCTGGTCATGACAGATGGATCACCTGGACCATTAGAAATGAATAAACCATCATATTCTTCAGTCGAGAAATCGTAATCCCATGGAACGACCTTTAATTCAACACCACGTCTGATGAAACAACGGATTTGATTATATTTCATACCAACATCAACCGCCAATATTCTAAGTGGCTTACCATTCTTACCAACTTTAACATCATTCTTTGGTGTATACAAGACTGGTTCTTTAGTAGAAACCTTGGCAACCAAGTTTTTGACATTTGGATCATCCCATTCAGGAATTTCAAAATGTTGTTCCCATTTTGAGGTTTCAATAATTTCACTACTCTTAGAAGAAGCCTTTTGTAAAGCCAATCTACCTAAAGTAGAACCTTTTTCTCTTAATCTTTTAGTTAAGGATCTGGTATCAACACCGTAAATAGCAGGAATACCTTGTTCTTGTAACCATTGACCTAAGGAGGACTTGGCTAAGAAATGAGAATATTCTTCGGTGTAATGGGCAACAACTAAACCAGCAATGTGGATTTTGTTGGATTCGAAGTACTTTGGTAATTCTGGAACGTCGTCGTCCTTTAATGAACGATCTGGGACACCATAATTCCCAACTAATGGATAGGTGATAACTAAAATTTGACCCTCATAAGATGGATCAGTAATGGATTCTGGGTAACCAACCATACCAGTTTGGAAGACAACTTCACCAGCTGCTGCAACTGGAGCACCAAATGAGTAACCCTGCATGGCAATACCATCTTGGGTTTCTAAAGTCATCATACGGTCACCAGTAGACTTCATTGGTGGAGTAATTGGATTAGAGATTTGAGCCATTTCTCACTTGCTTTCTTACTGTTTCTTGAAATAGGTATTATCTAATTTATGAATCGATAATGAAATTAAAAATGTGTTGGGGGATATGCAGATAAAGTATTCTAATTGGGGGGACTAAAATACTAGATTAACTTCAAAATAAGCAATAGATAGGCTAATGGTTAATAAAAAGATTCCAGATAAAGATCGAAAAAAAGTCGAATTTTCATCTCATCGCTAATCGTGAAAATGACACAAAATTCTGTTCAAAACTATTACTGTTACACTTTCAATATGGAGGTACATATCGATATGTCGCCAAGTATCAAGCATCTTAGGCAAAGAAAGATTTGATACATGTGCAATACATTTAAATCAAAAAAATTTATCTCTCAACAATTAACGATTCAAGAACTTACAATCCGAAGATTTCGTAAAAGAACGATTACTTACTTCAATGTCACACTAAGTATAGTAACAATTAAATCAAGATTAGCAATTAAACTGGGGAATGGACAATTGTTGAGAGAGAGAGAAAGAGAGAGAGAGAGGAAGAAAGAACAAACAATTAAAACTTACTCATTGCCGGCACGCGCGATTCCTTTTATAATATTTTTTTTCTTTCTGGACCCATCGCATTAAAAAAAATTTTCAGTATCGACAATTTCCGGTAACCGAATCATTTCCATTTACTATTGATAAAATCATGTTATTGCCCTCGAAATTATCATTGCGTCAACAGACTTGCATACGTTCAGTACTAGGCATTTTATCAAATTTTTAAGGGCTAACAAATAATCGCGGTACAGCAATTACTGAAGCTGCAATAGAAGTGACATCGGAATATTCTTCATGCAAATATTATAGTTTGTGTTCCTGTGGCCAGTGAGTCAGATCTGATCGTAAATTAGAGTTAAAATCTAAAATAGACCGGAGGAAAGCAAAGCTTAATATCTAACAACTATATAATAAAACGTTATTTTCTTATACGACCGTCTAACTTATATATTTGTCATATAAATCGTGAATAGAGGTGTATGAACCACTGATATATGCTCAGCAACAAAGTTCATTAAGTTGCAAAATTGCGTGTCCTCACAGTTTAAATAGTCATAAAGGCCTTGGAAATTTCATATAATTAAGATAATTAAGTGTATGTGATAAGTATACTACTATTTAATATGATAGTCATATACATGAAACCATAATCCTACGAGAATTCACCGTAAAAAGAAATTCTGGGATTAGATCTTAAAATGATGAAAGGCCATTATTGGTATCGACGAACCCCGTCAAGAATATCACAGGAAATCGTATAATGTCAATGCTGAAAGTCCCAATATCTATTGGCATAACTGTATATTTAGATTATATGGCTTTGGAATATTTATATGCAATCGGGGGAGGCATCGCTCCGGGAATGAAGGAACAATGCTCTGGATTGAGAACATTAGTTGACTCACATATATATATGCACGAGACGCCGTTTGACACTCTAGCCGTAAGATGCTGAAGGCTATATTATGAACTGCTAGACTTCAATTAAACCTTTGAGCCTTTAAATAACATTTGGATTATGCCAACCAATTCCATATCACTGTTAGAACTGGTTGACGAGTCATTCAATGAAATACAGACTAACGTGTTTAATGAGACCGTTCCGTTGGAATTAACAAATGTCACAGATGAAGCAGTTTATCGGCTGTTATCTAGAATACAATCTAGAAGATCTACTGATTCGAAGTTACCTTTGCCTGTACCTGAAAAGAATCACGAACTAAATAAACCCAAGTATACAAAAAAGGATTTAGAGAAAGGTCCCAATGAAAATACAAATTAAAGAGCTAGACTAAATGGGGAAAATAAGGATTCCAAGACTGAGAGATTTAGTATTAAAACGAAAAAGATCTGCATTTTCATAGCAGCCGTGTCAGGGTTTTTATCGCCTTTGTCCTCCTTAGCATTTTTGCCAGCAATTCCTGAGGTGGCTAAAGAATATAATACCACTGGTGAAATCATCAATGTCTCCAGTGCCGTCTACTGTGTGTTTATGTCGTTATCTCCATGTGTGTTTTCGCCTTTTTCAGATATCTATGGTAGAAGGTTTTCGTTTTTGGTTTGTTCCTGCCTTTTCTCAGTATGCTCTATTCTAGTAGCAGTTTCTCCTCACCTTGCAATGTTTTTCGTATTCAGATCACTAACTGCATTGGTTGGTACTGCGTTTTTCAGTATTGGTGCCCACATCGTTGGTGATTTATATATTCCCACAGAAAGAGGTACGTATATGAGCATTATTATAATGGGAGCTCAATTTGGTACGGCACTAGGAAGTGTTGGTGGTGGGATAATTGTTAATTTTACATCCTGGCGTGTTATTTTCTTTGTATTAGCAGGAATTGGATTTGTTGTGATGGCAATGGCGTTTGTTTTCTTACCAGAAACATCGCTAGAAACAAAGCATCAAATAGTGCTTCGAGAGGCTAGGAAAGATAACCCCAATAAAAAATTTGTTTTTATCACCTATAATCCTTTACGAATTATGACGGCATTAAAATATCCAAATTTATCTATAGATGGGTTTATTACAATTTCAGTTGTCTTCACAATGTATTCATTATTAACACCAATCAGATATGTCATGGATCCCAGATTCGACTTGACTTCGCCTATCTTGAGTGCTCTTTTTTATCTACCTCCTGGTCTTGGATATCTAGTTGGAAGCTTATTTGGGGGCCGTTTGGCAGATTATACAGTCAAGAAATATATTAAAATCAAAGGAAGAAGAGTTCCCGAAGATAGATTAAGAACGATCCTCATACCTATTGGCATTGTCTATCCCGCTTGTATGATCATATATGGCTGGTCTGTGGAAAAAGAGAAAGGTGGTATCGCCGTTCCCGTCATTTTCATGTTTATCAGTGGAGTTGCACAAACCTGTATATTCCCGGCTGCAAATACTTACTGTGTGGATTCGATGCCTGAATTGGGAGGTGATGGTATTGGAAGCAGCTACTTCTCTCGTTATATTGCAGCAGCCGTCGCATCTGCGACATGCCTTAGAAGCATTGATAATATAGGTGTGGGTTGGAGCTGTACAATCAGTGCATTTGTATTGTGGGTTGGAGCAATATGCGGAATAGTGCTAATTTATTTTGGCGAGAATATGAGAAAGAAAACTTTAATTAGATATGGATTACGCACACATGAGAGCTTTGACTAGAATTGAACGAGTGATAATCATTTATCTTAAAGGTTCATTATTTAAAGTTCCTATTCTTAGAATAGCAATACATAGAAAAATTATCCCGAGTACTAGATTCAATTTCATTTCCGTGTTCTTCTCGTCATTTCTTCGGGGTTATGATTTAGCTACTGACCCACCATCCAATTAGAAGTATCACCAAAAAGTAGTTTATGCATGAAGGCTGCAAATCTGGGATTACCCGCACAGTTTTGACGGGTGTATCCGGCTTTCACCATGGTAATTTATCACAAGTACCTAATCTGCAAGTGCGAAAACCATTCATTAATTAGAAGTAATGCCAATGATAAATTTGTAGAATTGCGATAAGGAGTATTATAGTCTATCACTATTAGCACATACATTTCATTCTTAACGTTATGAATCTGTAGTTTATTATTAAACATATTGGTAGTTAATCAATTAACTACTTTATAGAATCGTAAATTTCAGTCGCAAAGTTGAGGAGTATATATGTGGGGGAATTAATTACTCCGGGATGCAGCGATTGAAAAGAAAAAGTTCCCTTTTGGCCAACCTTCCTTTAAGAATATAAAGAATAAATGGTACTCAATATTGATTACAGAGACTGGATAAATGAGATTTGAGTAATCGTAACATTCAATACCGCATTTATTATAGGAAGAAAAAATCATTAGAATGTCTAGTCGTTCGACATCACTGTTAGAACTGGCTGAAGAATCATTTCACGAATCACAACCTAATGTGTTCAATGAGACTATCCCTTTGGAGTTAACCAGCGTCACTGATGAAGCAGTTCATCGACTGATCTCCAGGATACAATCTAGGAGGTCTAGTAACTCAAGGTTACCTGGACAAGATGAAGACCAACGCATAGAACAACATGTTTCCCCATACCGAGATATAGAAAAAGCTTTGGGCGATGAGAAAAGCAATGGCTCAGATATAGATGCGACATCCAAGGATACCAAAACTGAGAGATTTAGTAATAGAACAAAAAAGATCTGCATTTTCATTGCAGCCGTGTCAGGGTTTTTATCGCCTTTGTCCTCCTTAGCATTTTTGCCAGCAATTCCTGAGATGGCTAAAGAATATAATACCACTGGTGAAATCATCAATGTCTCCAGTGCCGTCTACTGTGTGTTTATGTCGTTATCTCCATGTGTGTTTTCGCCTTTTTCAGATATCTATGGTAGAAGGTTTTCGTTTTTGGTTTGTTCCTGCCTTTTCTCAGTATGCTCTATTCTAGTAGCAGTTTCTCCTCACCTTGCAATGTTTTTCGTATTCAGATCACTAACTGCATTGGTTGGTACTGCGTTTTTCAGTATTGGTGCCCACATCGTTGGTGATTTATATATTCCCACAGAAAGAGGTACGTATATGAGCATTATTATAATGGGAGCTCAATTTGGTACGGCACTAGGAAGTGTTGGTGGTGGGATAATTGTTAATTTTACATCCTGGCGTGTTATTTTCTTTGTATTAGCAGGAATTGGATTTGTTGTGATGGCAATGGCGTTTGTTTTCTTACCAGAAACATCGCTAGAAACAAAGCATCAAATAGTGCTTCGAGAGGCTAGGAAAGATAACCCCAATAAAAAATTTGTTTTTATCACCTATAATCCTTTACGAATTATGACGGCATTAAAATATCCAAATTTATCTATAGATGGGTTTATTACAATTTCAGTTGTCTTCACAATGTATTCATTATTAACACCAATCAGATATGTCATGGATCCCAGATTCGACTTGACTTCGCCTATCTTGAGTGCTCTTTTTTATCTACCTCCTGGTCTTGGATATCTAGTTGGAAGCTTATTTGGTGGACGATGGGCAGACTACACAGTCAAGAAATATATTAAAATCAAAGGAAGAAGAGTTCCCGAAGATAGATTAAGAACGATCCTCATACCTATTGGCGTTGTCTATCCCGCTTGTATGATCATATACGGCTGGTCTGTGGAAAAAGAGAAAGGTGGTATCGCCGTTCCCGTCATTTTCATGTTTATCAGTGGAGTTGCACAAACCTGTATATTCCCGGCTGCAAATACTTACTGTGTGGATTCGATGCCTGAATTGGGAGGTGATGGTATTGGAAGCAGCTACTTCTCTCGTTATATTGCAGCAGCCGTCGCATCTGCAACATGCCTTAGAAGCATTGACAATATAGGTGTGGGTTGGAGCTGTACAATCAGTGCATTTGTATTGTGGGTTGGAGCAATATGCGGAATAGTGCTAATTTATTTTGGCGAGAGTATGAGAAAGAAAGCTCTAATTAAGTACGGATTGAGAACTCCTGAAAGCTTCAACACCAATTAATAAATTCGTCATACTATATAAAATATAATACAGTCAGCTCTAATTGTTAGACCGTATTTTTCTTTTACTAACACTAATACATATAGCATTCTGTTTCAGATTCATAATTAATAATATACATTTTTTCCTTATTTCCATTAAATTGCAAAAAGATGAAAAACTATCATGAATGCAATCATACCGTTCTTACAAGTTTGAATTCAAATTCGAGTCATTGATATTTTAAAGAATATTCTTAATAATACACAAAAATATCCCAAACTTTCTTAATATAACCATATTGATGTTCTCCTCTAGATTAAAGCCCCTAAAAGTGTTACAATGAAATTCATAGCAGATGTCAAATTATTGAAAATATAATAATTACACAAAACAAAATTTTCTATGTGAAAATAATTTGAAGGCTTATCATAATATTGAAGTAAATAATAACCTTCATGAAGACACAAGATATTTGACAAACCAAATAGTACGATCATTTAATAGTAGATAGCTTTTCATTAGTTATAAAGGAAGTGGTCATTTGATCCCATTCTTAGCATCAGTTTTATTCATATTTGGAGAGTCAGACGAATTTGTTAATGAATTGTTGAATTTATACGTTAATAAATAAATAAAAAGGAAAATGAACAGGGTTAGCAAGTTATGGCATTCCTATAAGAGGCATCGAGTCCATGGTGATACTGGATTAAAAATTAGAAACGCAATTCATCGGACTACTGAAAAAGTATATCCATATGTCAAAGTTGTAATTCCCAATTTCAGAGCGGCCCACTATACGTATATCTTATTCATGACGTTTCTTGGGTCAGTGATATTTTATCCCATTCGAAATATTAGGTACATTGATGCATTGTTTTTTACGGGATGTGCAAGTACGCAAGCCGGCCTTAATACTGTGAATTTGAACCGTTTGGCATTATACCAGCAAATTCTAATCTATATCATCACGACTCTTACAACTCCAATTTTTATTCACGGTTCATTATTATTTATTAGATTGTATTGGTTTGAAAGGCATTTTGACAATATTAAAGAAAGTTCCAAGTTAAATAACAAGATGAGACGAAACGCGACGTTAGCTGCAAGGACACAATCCCTAGATCCAACAAGGTTGAATACCGAAGTTAATAGAGGATTGGGGCTTAATAACCCCCAAAGTTCTGGTCCTGAACCTGTTATTGATGAAGTAGCTTTCTCCAATTCTTCTTCGACCCTGCCTGCCAGCAAACATTCGAGTCCTCCTCAAAATCCGAGTATCAATTCAAATAATGTTAATCATATAAGCGAACCAAGTGACACAGATATATCCTCTGGTGTCGCACCAGATTCCAGAAACCCAATTAACCTAAGTCGACCAGAAAGTCCACCAAGGTCGCTCGATGGGATTCGATTTGGTAATTTACCCCAGCCATCTAAAATTCGCCAGAAAGAGATTGAACCTTCCGATATGTATATGTCCATTGCTATGCTCCAGGATAATCATAAATCCGAACGTAAGGACAATGGTGATGAAGACGATGTTTTAATTATCAAATCACCCAATGAGATTGAGAAAGACAGTCAAAATCCTATTTTCACAAAAAAATCCCAGATTCATTTCAATGTAAATGATAAGCCAATTAGAAAATGGAAGAAAAAACGTAGGTTTTCCAGAGGTAGACAACCATGGTCAAAGTTGAAGAAGACATTTTCCAATAGTGGAGTAAGTCCCCGGAAACATGTACGAAGTTTATCATTCACTCTGTTAAGTAATGACGATGACGATCAGTCAATTGATTCTGAAACCAATAATAGGACAACTGATACAGATGCTGATGACGATAATGCAATAATTGACGACGATGATGACGACGACGAAGATGATGGTGATGACGACGACGAAGATGATGGTGATGATGAAGACGAAGATGACGACGATGAGGATGACGAAGATGATGATCAAGATGATGAAGAAGATGAATACAATAGACAGAACCGCCATGATGATAATCTAGATGATATTGAAAGAGCCCAATCTAACTTAGTAATTCCTTCTTCCGACGCAACTGGTGGAAAGAAATTTACCAAGAGATCTAATACGTTAGATGTCACCCCAGGAGAAAACCACGAATTGTCTCATTCGCCAACGTTTGAGAAAATGATAAAAAGCAAAATGAAAAAGAAGAAGAAGCCAAAACAGACAAAAAAACAGAAATTGAAGTATATGAAATCTCCAACCGTAGGATTAAATTCGTCGTTGTTTTCGCCAAATTATAATAACGGTTCAGATTATGACGATTCGGACGACTCGGACGAGGATGATGATGACGAAGAAGAAGATGGAAAATCACTTCTGAAAGTAATGAGTACCAATTATTTATCGTGGGTGCCGACTGTTGGAAGAAATTCAACGTTCGTTCATCTAAGTGAAGAGCAAAAAGAAGAATTAGGTGGTGTTGAGTATAGAGCAATTAAACTACTTATCAAGATTATTGTAATATATTATATTGGGTTTCATATCTTAGCATTTACCTGCTTATTACCATATATTTTATATCAACCAGTATATAAAGCAGACGTGATTAATGTGGGCATAACTCCAACGTGGTGGGCATTTTTTACTGCCCAATCAGCATTTAATGATTTGGGACATACTCTAACACCTAATTCTATGCAAAGTTTTGATAAATCTGTCTATGTTATGGTAATTGTTGCTTTTTTTATTGTTATAGGGAACACTGGGTTTCCTGTCATGTTGCGATTTATTATTTGGGTTTTATTCAAATTATCTAAACCGATGTCATTATTTAACGAATCGTTAGGTTTTTTATTGGATCATCCAAGAAGATGTTTCACCTTATTATTTCCTTCAGTGCCGACTTGGTGGTTATTTATTATTCTTGTTGTATTGAATGCAGTTGATTTAATTTTATTTATTGTTCTTGACTTGAACAATAAATACTTGGAAAGTACTCCCATAGGATTGAGAGTTATGGATGGATTATTCCAAGCCTTTAGTACGAGAACTGCTGGCTTTGCAGTAGTTGATTTGTCAGAATTGCATCCAGCAGTCCAAGTGAGTTACATGTTAATGATGTATATATCTGTTTTGCCATTGGCTATATCAATCAGAAGGACCAACGTTTACGAAGAACAATCATTAGGTGTTTATTTAAAGGACAATAATGACGACAACGATGATGCACCAGATGACAAAACTCCTAGAAATTTTATAGGAGCCCATTTAAGAAATCAATTATCTTTTGATTTATGGTTCATTTTTTTGGGACTTTTTATTATTTGTATTGCTGAAGGTCCAAAACTAAATAAGAATAACTACAGATTCTCGATTTTCACTATTTTATTCGAAATTATAAGTGCATACGGTACGGTAGGATTATCCTTGGGATATCCTGGTGTCGATGTTTCATTATCGGGAGAGTTTACAGTATTATCTAAATTAGTTATGATCGCAATGGTCATCAGAGGGAGGCACAGAGGTTTGCCCTATGCATTAGATAGAGCTATCATGCTACCAGATGACAATATGCAAAAACGTGATAATCTTCAAGAGAATCATGCTATCAGGAGACATCAAACAATGGAAACATCAAATAGCTTGGATGATGGGAATGCATTCAGAAGAGCGTTTACTAGAAGGGCTTCAAGTTTTGGCTTTGATAATACCAACATTTTAGGTAGAAGAAAATCATCAGTAAGGTCAAGTAAACCTAAGCCAGAAACTCCACATTACATAGTTACTACGGAGTCACACGAAATGGACGACTTAGCATAATAGCATAAATATCACTTAATAACCATTGATTTATAATTTGATTCGAGCGACACAGTAAATATAAGTAGCAGATTTTTTTTTTTTTTTGCGATATTTTTAATCTACCTCTTCGCATGTATTTAAAAAAAAATTCTTTGTAGTAATCATTAGGTTTTACATTTACCACTACGAGAACGATGATTAGGAAACAAGCAAGAGAAAGAAGAGAATATTTATACAGAAAGTCTCTTGAATTACAAGAATCCAGCTTAACAGAGAAAAGACAGCAGTTGAAGGCAGCTTTGGCTTCTGGTAAACCATTATCTAAGGAATTAGCAGAAGACAAAGAATTACAAAAAGATTTTATCTACGACGAAAGTGAACAGACTGAAATAGATGATGAATATCTGGCATTATCTGGTATAAGTGAGCCAAAAGTTTTAATCACCACATCTAGAAATCCATCTGTCAAGCTCTTGCAATTTTCTAAAGAGATTAAACTTATGTTTCCAAATTCGATCAAGTTAAATAGAGGTAACTATGTGATAACTGATTTAGTTGCCACTTGTCAAAGAGTTCAAATAAGTGATTTGATAATATTGCATGAACATAGAGGTATACCAACCTCATTAACCATATCACATTTCCCACATGGACCAAGTATCATTTTTACATTGCACAACGTCAAATTAAGACACGATTTACCAGAAATCGGTAACTCTTCAGAATCGTACCCACATTTGGTATTTGAAAATTTCACGAGTGAATTAGGTAAGAGAGTTGTAAAAATCATGAAGCATTTATTCCCACCTGGAGTTAAGAAGGACTCTTCCAGAGTTATTACGTTTATTAATAATGATGATTTTATTTCGGTAAGACATCATATGTATGTCAAAACGAAGGATACAGTTGAACTAAGTGAGGTGGGTCCTAGATTTGAAATGAGATTGTATGAGTTGAGATTAGGATTGCTTGATAATAAGGATAGCGAAGTCGAATGGCAATTAAGAAGATTCATCAGAACCGGTAATAGAAAGAATTATTTAGGTTAATATTGTATACTACCCAATGCATGAATAGGACAGATTAGACTGTACAAGTGTAGATAATTGTAAACCGCATAAATGTAACAGACTAACACGGTTTTACGATTCAGAAATCGCATTGGCCAATATATGTACTATGTACTGCCATAATTCGTGTATTGTTGTGTATCTTAGTTCGGACGTTTTGGTTATATAGCTGATGGATAGGTCGTTGTAGAAGGAATAAGTGTCTTGAATCTGGAAATTGACAAATATAATAAGTTGTATGTTATACTAATTATTCAATTTAAAATACAAACTAAAATACAATAAAGATAAACCAAGAAATAAACCGTCAAGAAGACATACACATAAAAAATTAAAATCACCTAATCTAACAATTTGGTACAGATGGAGGAGGCGGAATGCCTATTTTAATTACCGTTAATTTCGGTGGTGGATTGTCTTAAACAATCACCGACCGAGCTTGAAACTAAACTTTCATTATCATTATCGAACCTCAAGTTATTTGGCTTCGAGTTCGAAGATATGTTAGATGAGATTGACTTACGTTTACCCTGGAAATAGTTCTCATGTTCCGAATCCGACGATTCAGGCAGAATTAAAAAATTCTGGTTGGAAAATGATTGGTTGGGTGATGCAGTAGTAGAGGGGTTTTTTGCCGATAACTCTTTCGACAACAAAGATTGACCCGATTTCTTGTAAGGAGGAGGAATCGAGCCAACATGCGATTTTTTCTTAAGGGGGAAAGAATTTTGGGAATATGAATATGATTGTTTGAACGAAGGTCTTCTTTGCATTTCCTCGTTGCTGATCATGTCAGCATACGAGTAGAAGCTCAACGAAGACTTGGAAGACGTCAATTTTGGAGGAGAAATGGGAGACTGTGTCTGTTGTGCCGCCTGAGGCTGGCTCAGCTGGAGTGAGTAGGTCGAGCTTTTTCTGGAGCTGCCAAATGGTCTACCGAGAGCCATGTTGAGGCCGATGACCGACGAGTTTCTTCTGTTAGAATACACCATCTCGACGTCGTCTAGGTTCATGTCCTCGTCACTCAAAATGGACGTGGTGGCATCGATGGCCGGCGGAATGAAATCCTCGTTCTTCAACCCACCCTGCAACGAGAGCGAAGAGTTGTGAGTACAGCTCCTAGACCTGTTGGTGGTGCAACGGTTACATTTGGGCTGTGAGTGGGTCAGGTGGAGGTCTGTGCACGAATCTTGGACCGAGCGCTCAAAGATATCGCTGTTGGCCTCGCTGACCACGTCGCTGGTCTCATCACCCATCAACATAGGCGAATTCACCGGCGACGACAACTGATGGTTCTCAATCGATCGGTTAGTGGGCGACGTGCTCTCACCGCCCTTCACCGACGACTTACTCGACCCGTTAGATCCCAGCTTGAATGAAAATAGCGAAAGCCCGTTCCTATTGTGATTATGTGATGCCATACCAATAACTGCTGTTGTACGACTTCAATGTTGTTGTTGTGACAATTTAATGTAACAATCAATAATAATCAATACAATCGATCAAAAATACTTTAATACCGCTTTTTCGATTCTTAGCGCTAATGCTCGTATTGTATGTATAATCTGCAATCAGCTTCAGTATGTTATCACTTTGATAATATACAAATAACCCGATAATCAAATATATCGATAAAAAGTTATATGGAAAAATAAAAGGGATAATTCCCATATATGTAGATAATCCAATCATTCCCGACTGAGTACTAATTCGAGTATTTTTTTTATTAGCCCCCCTGTGACTTTGTGTCAGTTCCCTGCCACTGGCCCAAGTGCTCTACAGGCCAACGCCAACGTCGAAGTCTCCAATGCTCCACCCGAAGTGGTTGCATAGTTAGTAGCGTACTGGTGGCGTAATAGGCGATCAACGGCGTATTATTACATAAGAGGTCATGTAACTGGAGGCGGATATGTAAAGTACGAGAATTATTACAGAATGGTACAGTTTGGGAACAATGAGGTACAGTTTGTGATACAAGTTGTGGGCCGGTTTGGGAATTATTTGGGGTATGTGAAGGATATAATTAGAGTATGTGTAGGATATGTGAAGTTGTGCGTAGTATGACGGAATGGATATACAGTATCGATAAATTGGTAAATATTGTGCGATACAGACGACGCAGTACAAGTAATCGAGAATAGTGATTGGTGTTGGAGTTGGTGGAGGCGCGCCTCTTGGGCGCGCCCAAGTCAGCGACCGACGCATTTAGCGATAGTCGACACGGAGAACAATGGTGGCGTGCCAGAGCACCCAGTGTGGACTATGCTAATGGAATAGGTGCGAGTGCGGTATGGTAGTGTCCGTGACAGCAAAAATGCCGTACACATCACGCAGGCCCCGCGCAACGGCTGCCAAAGGAAGGTTGGCCAAAGATTGGGTGCTGATAGATTGGTAGGAAGTTGTAATGTAGTTGTAGTGTGTGTGGAGTGTATCGAGCGTGCAGAGCGTACAGAGCGCTAAGAGTGTTCAGAGTATATGTATGAGTGTGGCAGTAGTAAAGTGGTTGTAGTAACAGTAATAGCTAATTTTTTAGATTCTTGAGTAATACGTGATACGATTGGCTGACCGGTTGAATGGGGTGGTTGAAATGGAGTCGCCGCCACAAGAAATCAGCCGTTACCCGGCGCGGCTCATTTATTCATCCGGATCCCGCCCACCTGACTTGCGGTCCCATCGGGGTATGGTTGGTCGCCGCCGGTCATCCAAGGGATGCGTGCACCAGCACACCGGAATGCACCGAATAATTCGTGCAGAGTCGAGGGGAGCATGGTCAAATGTGGGTAGCTTTGGGTTGCATTGGAGCCAGGTTTGCTTTTCCACGCTTTCCAGGTTTGCTTTCCACTCCTGCGAAGTTTGCTACAATTGTCTTGTTGGGTCGCCAAGTTTACTGGCGAGATAAGACATGGACGATGGCCGGCCGTGTGATGAGCAATGTACGAACAACTCAATAAAGACAATGCTCTCTAATATGCTTTGCAGACGTCCCTTACGTATATTTGTGGCCTATTTATTCATAAGGCAGGGGCGATGCTATACGACCTGTGGCAATGAACAGATGTGATCATCTTGTGATAGTATTAGGATTTGTGATAATAGCTGGTATAGAGGAAAGGCCTTTGATATAACCCTTTCGCGTTGTTCTTGTAGCAAAGCTATCACAATGACAATTATTTTGTACCACACAATTTGATAATACTTTGCTATGAATTTTCGCAGCCGACATTTTCGAAATTTTTAGATTAATTTTCTACTTCCCTATTAACCAATCGGGCCAATTCCGTAAATCTGATCCATACGGTTATATATTCCATATATTATAAAGGGACATAAAACCTCTTATGTATATTATCGAACTATACAAACCCACATGATGCGAACAAATTGAAGTACACTATTGAAGCATATATTTTAACATCAACTACATAAAATCATAAATAACGCAGGTTGAACTTAGACTATTCTAAGTCGGGAGGATTCCTCTTGAAAAACTCCTCAAACGTACCTAGCTTGTCGGAAACTTGTTGCATTCCCCAATCGACCTTTTCCCAGTATCCTGGCTGATTATTTTAGCAATTGTTTCAAACGAATACATGCCATTAGCCGCATAAAGAATCTTCCCGTGAAATGTTTCAGGCTCATTAAGAATAGCCCCCACAAACTTACCAGTATCTTCTGTATCAAAAAACGGGACTTCAGAACCTGGTCTCAAAACATTGAACATGGAGTACTTCCCATCACCTACTGGTTGCGGCTTGAGCATCCCTAAAAAGTTTTGCATAAAACAGCCAGGAGAAAAGAACGAGCTATTAATTGGCAAGCTACGGATGTATTTCTTTCGGCCTTTTCATCGAAATGTACTACATGGGGAAACTCTCCGTTTGAAATTTCGTTTGCATTCACCAATGTGCTCCAAATTATATTTGGAACCTTTTCTTCGACTGCTGCATCTGCAATAATTTTCCCCTGTTCCAACTCTGTCTGTCCCCCAAAGCTTAATGCAGTCATCGCAAAAATCGTATCTGCTCCCTTCAATGCTTGTTTAATTGACTGCCTATTGCCTGACCCTCGACAACCTCTACGCCCGATTCTTGAAGAGCCTTCGCTCCCGGTTTAGATAGAGCACGAGTAGTAGCACGAATTTTGAACTTATCGGACATTCTCTCTTTCACATATGAAACAACAGAACTGCCTTGTTGACCTGTGGCCCCAAAAACAACCAAAATTTTACTCATTTTTTATTTTTGCACCGTTTTAGCAAGCTACCTAAAACTAATTGAGTTTAGAATTAATTATAATTGGTCATTGAAGGCTCTCACTCGCTTTATATATGCTTCTGCGTTAAAGCAATTAAGTAATTATGTACGCATTACTCTCTTCTAGATTAGTAATTTTACACTAGTAAAGTAGTGATTCTGATTATTCCATATTATGGAACTAGACGTTGATTATATAAGCAGCTTCCGTATACAGTGCCTATTTCCGTTGACTAAACTCTAGCTTTCTTCTTCTCTAAGACATTGATTACATAGCAGCTACCGTATAAGGTACCTATTTCCGTCAACCGAAAGATAAAACTCTATCTTTCCTCTACCCCGATGTCAAACACTGGACATATGCGATAACAAGCATATATATGTTGTATGTTGAGTGCCACAAAATTAAGAACTTATGTCTTTCACCAAATGTTCAATTCGTAGATAGTAATTAAGACTGACAACTTATATGAATTAAACCATTCTACGAAAGTAACATACAATACAGAAGCATTGGAATGAAGAGTAAATCATCATCTGCTGGTTGTCCTCGACGACAGTGAGATTATACACTAGATTTGTAGGTGATAAAGCAAGATTTGTGTTAAACCAATTGTAGCTTGATGTGTAAAATCGAAGGTCTATCTTCACTTGCCCTTTCATCTTCGAACATCTTCTTTCTATTTAATAACCTTACTATGTCCTTTTGCCTCTCTTAATGTAATCACTCCACATTGTTCTTGAAGCAAAGTTATCAGAATCGACAATTAGATGCATTCTATTTTGTACTACGCAATTTAGATTGCTTGTTATAATTTGATAATTTTCGCAGCCGACATATATTTTTTCGAAATTTTTAGACTTTTGCAAATGTTCACAAGTTTATCGTTCCACAATGCTTAATCCATTTTTTTTGCCTCTTTACCACCAATTGGTCAATTCCGTAAATTTGATCCATACCACTTATATTATCCATCTAAAATACACTGTCATAAAACACTCCCATAATTCAAAACCTACATGATAAACTATTTTGAAGTATACTATTTGAAGTACATATTTTAATATCGACTACATAAAATCATAAATAACGCATGTTGAAATGTTAGATTATTCTAAACCGAGAGGATTTCTCTTGAAATACTCCTCTAACGTAGTAAGTTTCTCAGAAACTTGCTGTTTTCCCCATTCGACCTTCTCCCTCGTTTCCAGACCATAGTGATTATATTTATCAACATATTGAAACATTTCCGTAATCTCTTCAGCAATTGGTTTTGGTATTTGTTCTCTAAATGCATTCGCTGGAATTTGTTGGTAATTCACATTTTTCCCAGTATCCTTGCTGATTATTCTAGCAATAACTTCATACGAATACAAGTCAGTAGCCGCATAAAGAATCTTCCCGTGAAACTTTTCAGGCTCATTAAGAATAGCCCCCACAAACTTACCAGTATCATCTGTGTCGAAAAAAGGGAACTCAGAAGCTGGTCTCATAACATTGAACATGGTATATTTCCCATCACCTACTGGTTGCGGCTTGAGCGACGTCGCAAAATTTTGCATAAAACAGCCAGGAGAAAAAAACGAGCTATTAATTGGCAAGCTACGGATGTATTTTTCAACTTCAGCCTTTTCATCGAAATGTACAACATGGGTAAACTCTCCGTTTGAAATTTCGTTTGCACTGGGCAAGGTGCTCCAAATTATATTTGGAACCTTTTCTTCGACTGCCGCATCTGCAATAATTTTCCCCTGTTCCAACTCAGTCTGGCCTCCAAAACTTACTGCAGTCATTGCAAAAATAGTATCTGCTCCCTTAAATGCTTGTTTAATTGACTGCTTATCACCTAGGTCGGCCTTGACAACCTCTACGCCCGATTCTTCAAGAGCCTTCGCTTCCGGCTTATATGGATCACGAGTAATAGCACGAATTTTGAACCTATCGGACATCCTCTCTTTCACATATGAAACAACAGAACTGCCTTGTTGACCTGTGGCCCCAAAAACAACCAAAATTTTACTCATTTTTTACAATTTGCACCCGTTTAGTAAGCTATTTAATACCAATTAATACCAATTGAGTCTAGAGATAAAAAGAATTTGGTATTTGGATGGTCCAAACTCGCTTTATATACTTTTGCCTTATAATATACAAGCACTGATATACGCAATTCTCCTTCTAGTAATTACTATACTAGTAGGTTTTGACCTAGATTAGTAATCGTAAACTAGTAGGTTTTGACCTAGATTAGTAATCGTAAACTAGTAAAACAGACCAAGGTTAGTAATCTACACTAGTTAAAATAGTAATTCCGATTATTCCGCAGTGGAAAATAGACATTCAATATATAAGCATACGTATAAGCCACCAATTTCACTTGACTATAATGATCTAAGATTATTAATAATACCCCCCCAAGTCAAACACTTGATCCTGTTATAATAAGCGTTTGATGGCGTTTTGAGTGCCACAAAGTTAAGAAGTATGTCATTCAGTCAAATGCTCTATTGGCGTAGGGTTGATTGCAACTCCCATGAATTTGTATCAAACCATTTTTCAAAAGTAACCTACAATACAATGGCTTTTAGGTATCTTTAGTTGCCAATTCATCTACTGTAATCTTCACTTTCCATATTAAATCATAATTACGTCCCACTATATTCTGCGTCTTCGACTTATCATCTTGGGCAGGCTTCTTCAGGAAAGTACTAAGGGAGAACTTATACTCCACTTCTATAAGTCAACGAAATACCCGTAACAATCACTACACAGTGTATTACTACTTAATTATTTCATAAATTACGTTTACCTATAAACCAAGGGGATTCCTCTCGAAGAACCCCTCAAACGTACTAAGTTTGTCGGAAACTTGCAGCATTCCCCATTCAACCTTTTCCCTAGTTTCCGGACCATAGAGATTATATTTATCGAAAAATTGGAACATTTCCGTTATTTCTTCAGCAATTGGTTCCGGTATTTGTTCTTTAAATGTATTTCCTGGTATTTGTTGGTAATTCACTTTTTTCCCAGTATCCTTGCTGATTATCTTAGCAATAGTTTCATATGAATACATGCCATTAGCCGCATAAAGAATCTTCCCATGAAACTTTTCCGGTTCATTAAGAATAGCCCCCACAAACTTACCAGTATCTTCTGTATCAAAAAACGGGACTTCAGAACCTGGTCTCAAAACATTGAACATGGAGTACTTCCCATCACCTACTGGTTGCGGCTTGAGCATCCCTAAAAAGTTTTGCATAAAACAGCCAGGAGAAAAGAACGAGCTATTAATTGGCAAGCTACGGATGTATTTCTCAACTTCGGCCTTTTCATCGAAATGTACTACATGGGGAAACTCTCCGTTTGAAATTTCATTTGCATTCACCAATGTGCTCCAAATTATATTTGGAACCTTTTCTTCGACTGCTGCATCTGCAATAAGTTTTCCCTGTTCCAACTCAGTCTGTCCCCCAAAGTTTAATGCAGTCATTGCAAAAATAGTATCTGCTCCCTTAAATGCTTGTTTAATTGACTGCTTATCACCTAGGTCGGCCTTGACAACCTCTACGCCCGATTCTTGAAGAGTCTTTGCTTCCGGCTTAGATGGATCACGAGTAATAGCACGAATTTTGAACTTATCGGACATCCTCTCTTTCACATATGAAACGACAGAACTGCCTTGTTGACCTGTGGCCCCAAAAACAACCAAAAGCTTACTCATTTTATAATCTGCACCTTTTAGCAAGCTGCCTAATACCAATTGAGTTTAGGAATAAAAAAATATTTGGCATTTGGAAGGCATCATCTGTTTTATACACTTTTTGTTTTATAGCAATTAATTATGGTATGCATTATTCCTTCTAGGTAATTGTAAGCCAGTAAATTGACGGAAATAAGACATTGATTAATAGGCTTCCGCATACGGTACTTATGTCCATTCACTTCATGACCTAAAGATTATTACGGAACCCTGGCTTTCTTCTATCCCGATGGCAAATATTCTTTGCAAATACACTCGACACCCTGGGATATTGTGTACATGTTGGTGCTATGTTAAGTGCCACAAAATTTACGAATCAGTGTCATTCAGTCAGATGCTCAATTCGCGGACTGTAATTGGGGTTAATACCTATCATGAATTATAAACCATTTTTCGAAAGTAACATACAATACAATGGCTTTTGGAATGAGTAGTGAATCATCATTTGCTCGTTTTCTTCGACGGATATAAAGTGAGTTTATACACCAGATTGGTACGTGATAAAGCAGGGGTTGTACTCTATCAATGTAGCTTCATAAGAACAAATATCTCTGTATCTTCACCTGCCATTTCATCTAATGTCAGCCTTCGCTTTTCCATATACAATCCTAACTACGTCCTACTATTTTCTGCATCTTCGACTTATCATCTTGGGCAGGCTTCTTTGCAACTTCTCTGCATATTCTTTGATGCGATATTACACAAACACCTTTCCAAAACATTTCAACGGCACCAGCAGATCCAACCATACCACCCTTTTCTACTCATGAACAATCGAATAAACCCATATACACCCCAAGACCCCCACCCATCCGGATCTACTACCAGTCTTCAGGATTTGAATAATTCTAAACAGCAGTCTCTGCGATATAATGATCCTAGATTCCCCCGAGAAATGATGAGATCGTCCAAACTGGAGAATGACTTTATGAATAGGGACAATAGAGATCGAAGTTCCACCATGAACTCGATCGACAGTCTCAATATCAATTCAATTGAAAATTCCAAGATGTACAAAGTACACGTCGATCAAGATGATATGAACGAATTAATTAATGAATCCCCTGCAAATATCAAAAGTCCGACTTGGCTATTAAGTGATATCTTACAGTCATTTAGTAGTATAAGAGATACAGACGAATACCAGATCGTGTCTAAAGGTAACGACCTAGTATCTATTCTAATAAAATACCCACATTTAAAGAATGATATTGTCCTCAAGAGCTTTTTAAACAAAATCCAGTTTATGCTTTACCACGACGTATCAGAAGTAAGAGCTACAGGTTATCGTATTATGCGATACATTATATCTAATTACGAATCCTTAACAATGTTAATCCAGTCCAAAATCTTAATCTTTATTATAATATCCTTGTCCACAAATTCCTCGTTACTAGAAAAAGAGCAGGCCCTTAAACTAATCAGAGAATTTTTGAACATCCCAAAGGGTACAGATAATCTATCGATCGGTGTTATCAAAAGTCTCATAGCTATAATTGAGATTAGTGAACCCGTGGCTAATATAACTGATAATTTCAAGAAAATATGCATTGAAACGATCTGTGAAATTGCATTATTGAGACCAGAATTGATCTTCCACAGTAGTGGATTTAAAATTATCATTGAAACTATAGTGGAGGATGATTCAATCGAGCTCTCTGGGAATTGTATCCTTGTGCTTATGAAAGTATTGGACTCAGAGAATACTCGAAAATTCCTAAGAAACGGTCACGATTTAAATTCGTTGGTATCAACCTTTTCAAGCATTGATTCAGGTGAGGAAGATAAGAACATTCCAACCTTTAAATTGCAGAAGGCAGCTTTCCTGCTCTCAATTATCTTGAAGAATTGGAATGGTTTAATGAGTTTTTCCCATAATAATTTTGCATGTCTTAAAGATTTAATATTGAATCTAAAAAAAAAAGGCCCGAAATTACGAGATATTATTATGGATATTATACTCGACATGTTAAGAATTGAAATGCTTCCTTGGTTGAAGTCATCTAGCATTGGTGATGTAATTCAATGCTTTAATAATTATGGCCACAATTCCAATTACTCCTTCGAGTATGATGAAATAAGCCCCGAAAGCTTTGAATTTAACCTTATAAATCACTATTTGGGTTTAATTATAGCTATCTTAATTAACCATGGTATAATTGACCTCTTAATTGAAGTCATCGAAGAAAATTCTAATGAAGCAAATACGAAAAAGGCAACAAAACTAGTGACCCACATATACTCGATGGCGAATAATTTTCTTCCTAATGAATTACTCCAGAGCAAGCTTATATTACCGTCTTTGCGCAATGAATGTTTGGAGCATTCCTCAACCTTCAAGATTTGGCAATCGACTAGAAGATCAAATGAAGTAACTCAAGCTTCGGGTTTCGATCCATCGAACCTGTCTTCGAAGAAACTAAAGTTGTACATAAAAAACGTTAGTATTGGTTCAAGATATAATATAGATGATACAGAATTCAAGAATATGGTTAATAACATCAGAATTTTAACCATCAAAGAGTATGAGGACTGGAATTGGAATCTTTTATTCAGCTTTATTCAGGGTCCTTTAAGGAACCCTAAAAGATTCGATGAGATTCTAGAAAAGAACCCGAAATTTTTGAAGAGGTTGATGTCATTCTATAGACCATTTAAATTCCGGTTCTGCAATATGCCAATTACTCATAAAAATTTTAAAATGTATATAAATATTGGTTGTCAGTTATTGGAAACCTACTTAACTTTAAATCAGGGTATAAAATATCTATCTTCTAACAAATTATTGCCTCAAGTATCAGAAATATTTGCACAAGTGGATCCATATAGTGGAATTGTTGCCAAGGAGCCAATTTTGTCGAAGAAGAGACTTGAAAATACACTAAGTATCGGTTATGTAAAATTTATTGGTACGTTATCAGCAAATTCTTATGGACTAAAAATGTTAGAACAATGGCAGTTTATCAACTTGTTCCATAATATAATAGAGGGGAGTAGAAATTCCGAGTCTAATAATTACTTGATCATAAACCTATTAAACAGCTTAGATTTTACTATCGATAGTCAGTTGAGAATTGTGTTATCAAAGGCAATTGGTATATCTAATTTGAAGATTCGAAACTTCATTATTGATAATGTAATTCCAAAATTGATAAAAATTAAGGAATGTGAACATTTCGTTATCAAATTACTAGTGAATCAGTTATATGATCTCGACCAGGAAATCTCAGATAAATCAATTGACTTATTATACGATTGTTACTTGAGCAATGATATAAATATTCTAAATCATATTATAAGCTTGAGGCCTTCAATAGTAATTTTATCAAAACATGCAAGCGGGAAGATGCTATTGATGAATTTTATGAAAACATCAATTGGTTTCAAGTTCTTAGAAGATTCAGGATTTATCGATGCCGAGTTTGATAAATGGATAAACCTAATCGGATTCGAATATGTTAAGAAGATTGAACTATTAATACAAAGGAGATTTTTTCCGTATGTTTCTTCTATAGCTTTTGACGAAAAACTTCCAGTTCACTTCTTCAATTACTTGTTACAAACTGAAGAAGGCTTAGTATATTTTCAAACCCTTAAGCAAAGGAATTATTTAGAAAATTTAATTTCAAATATTGAGATGATTTCAGCGAAGATAGCTGAAAATAATAATGATGAAATATCCGTGGATGATGGAGACGAAGAAGAAGAAGATCAAAGTAAATTAATCAATAAGTTAAAGCAGAACTTGTGGATTATTGGTAGTATCGCTTCCGCGAAATATGGGATTCAATTATTGGACACAGCTTACACTAATATGGATAAATCAGTCGTTTCGATGATCCTAAATTTATTTTATAATTCACCAAGTTGGCAAATAAGAGGTATTTCTTTCTATTTAATAGGAAGTATTGCCTCAACCATTGAAGGGATTGAAATTTTAGATGAATTGAATTGGTATTCAGTTATAGATAAGTACCATAACCCTATGAAATTAAGTTACCCTAAAGATCTTTATACAAAAGATATCTTTAATGTTGAAATTAATAATCCATACAGAGATATTAAATATTATTCATTATTTAGCGGCGGTGATGAGAATTTGGAAACTGATAGACTATTTGGTGACATCGACGATGATGAGTTTTTCGACCATGAAAAGATTTATGAGAAGATTTTGAATCTCGTTAAACATTCAAGCTCCGTGTTGAATAGAATCGCCAGAAAGGCAACCAAACAATTAATGTTTATAAAAAAAAATTCTCCTTCAGTGTTTGAAAATAGAAATCTTTTTTTGAAGATAATCAAATTGGTTGATAGAGGGAGTTATAAATTTAGCATTAGAAAGTTTATATTCGAATTATTTCTAGACACTAAGGTTTTAGAGAATCTAGTGAAAAGGGATAAGAAGAATATCAATATTAAATAAGTATATAATGAACGTTAAAATTCTTATTTTTTAGGTTTCTTAGATTGTGGATCTTCTTCGTTTTCATCGTCTTTTGACAGCTTTCGTTTCCTTTTAGTCGTCGTGGTTGACCCTGTATCAACGGTCTCTTTAAATTTATTACCACTTATAGTGAGCGGTTTGTATTTGGATATCACTAAGTTTGGATAGTGTCTTCTCACCCAAGGCTCAATATCTTGGGGATTGAGTTCGAAATTGCCCATATCGTCGTTAATCAAATCAGGCATTGCTTCGTTAATCAAGAGATTTATCTTATGCGTTTCTTTAAATTGCTGTTGGGAGTCGTCGATCGCTAACAAGGGGGCCAATACCTCCTTTAATCTAGGGTTCATTGTTATTAAGTTCTCTATCCTGGATTTGTCGCTATCAGCCAAAACTTGGTCAGTGGTTGGCGATACCGGTTCTTTCGATTCGAATTTGTCAAGTAAATCAATCAATGCATTATTTCTTCTTTGATAAAAGCTTAAAGCTTGTCTTTGAGATACCTCGCTCTGAAACAATTTCTGTGATACTGAATATACCTTGTAAAATCGTTCTTGATACTTTTCGAATAATTTGGCATAATCCTTATTGGACGCTGGATCTTGTGCATCATTGTCTACATGTCCCTGTTCAATTTCCGGATCTGAATCGTCATTTTCTGCTTTAAAATTTTCGTCCTCATTCTCGTGTGCTGGTTCTCTTCCATCTTCGTTATCATTGTATTCTTCTGTTTGCTGTTTATTGGGTTCTTCATCGGCCTGCTTAGCGTCTAATTTACTATGTATTTCTTCCTCCTCGTTTTCATCCACCGACTTCGGTTGATTTTCAGCCATATTTTTATCACTAGCCATTACTTTATTTCCATCCCCGGGTATATCTGACATTTCCAGCTAAATAAACCCTGAAGAATACATCTACCATTACAGTAAACGATTATGGGAACAAGTATGTCGTTGAATAATTTCATAATGTCGCACAAGACTATCAACGCGTCTGCTTATAATTTATGTATTCAATAATAGGTTATATGATGTATAGATAGTATACAGATTTGAGAATAGTATTAAGATGTCAATCGTATCATTACTAGGAATTGAAGTGTTGAATAACCCAGCCAAATTTACAGACCCGTATGAATTCGAGATTACTTTTGAATGCTTAGAACCGTTGAAAGAAGATTTAGAATGGAAATTGACATACGTTGGCAGTTCGAGGTCATTGGATCATGATCAGGAATTGGATTCTATATTGGTTGGACCAGTTCCTGTTGGTATAAATAAATTTTTGTTTCAGGCCGATCCACCATCTCCAGAATTAATTCCAGCGAGTGAATTAGTGAGTGTAACAGTTATATTGTTAAGCTGTTCATACGCAGATAGAGAATTTGTAAGGGTTGGGTACTATGTAAACAATGAATATGACTCGGAAGAATTACGGGAGAATCCACCTGCTAAGGTGCAAGTTGAACATGTTGTGAGAAATATACTTGCTGAGAAACCTAGAGTTACTAGATTCAATATAGTTTGGGATAACGAGGATGGTAATGCGGATGAATATCCTCCAGAGCAACAAGTAGACGAGGAAGAAGAAGAGGAAGAGGAAGAGGAGGAAGAAGAAGATGACGAGGAAGAGGAAGAAGAAAAAGATGTAGAAGGAGAAGAAGGAGAAGAAGGAGAGGACGCCGAAGAAGCAGCGGAGGTTGAAGAGAATGGAAGTAAGGAAGCTAGCAAAGAAGAGGATATCGAAGAGGATATCGAGGAAGACATTGAAGAAGACATCGAAGAGGATATCGAAATCGAAGATGAAGAAGAGGCCAAGAATGCTGACCAAGGTGAAACACCAATAGATAAAGTTCAAAGTTAAAATGTATAATTAGTTTAATAGATAATTCATTATCATATATATTTATGATATATAAATATATATTCATATTTCGTTAACAGGGGTAATTCAGTGATATTTATTGTTTATGGTTTTCAATAATTGAATTCAATGATTGACTTAAACTATCTATGACTTGTTTGTTTATAACCAAATTTTCTTTTGGTAGATGCAGACGTAATTTGGAAACCCATTTATCGGGATGCCATCTTAATCGTTCCCTTTTCAATAAATCAAGCACATCTTCATCTTCACTCTTGATATATTCGTAAAATGATGATATTGGTTGTCTATCGTTTATAAGCTTCACGATCTCTTCAGTTGACATTGTGTTTGCTCTGAACATTGTCAATAATGGCAACTTCAATTGAGATAAATCAGATGAGTTGAATGATTGGAAATATAGGTTCCTAATACTTATTCGTTCCTGATCGGAATTAGTTTCACTCACAGCTTGCAAATACGGATCGTTGATTCTCTTATCACCAACATGTAAATCGACTTCAGCTTCATCCATAAGTCCAGCTGAAGACATTGGCAAGTCCCCTACAATCTTGTACTTGCCGTTATTTAAATTACCGGCGGAGTGAGTATCATACTCATTTCTATTATAAGAAGTTTTCAATTCTTGAGACCTTAGAATCTTATTTGTTGGGGTTTGATAGTTATAATATGCATGCTGGGGTTTTCTGGTTGGCTTCACAAACTTATATCCATTTATAGAGTCTCCGAACTCATCCATTATGGGCACTTGTGGCGAATGACTGGGGGTTGGAGGTCTGGAATTGGCAGGAGTCGATTGGGAGATAGGGGTGGATTGGATATTTTGATTCGAATTGACAGTTGTGTTGAGCGTAGACGTTTGTTGAGGTGAAGAAATCAACGAATCTCTCGGCAAATAATCATCCTCGTCATCTTCATCCTCTTCATCGTCATGGGTCCATGCGTCATTATCATGATTTGTCATAGCACTTAGCTTGTTCATGATCGGGTTCTGTGACACCGAGGTCTTTATCGAATTCTCAAAGTTCAAGAGATGCTTCACCTTGGTTAGCTTGGTTTGTGACGGCGTTTGCTGTTGACTGGGAGAGCCCTTGAATTTCAACTTCGACTTCTTCCGCGGCTGCACCGGACACGGCGTCGAATCGCTATTGGAAAAACTGAGCTTGAACGTATTGTTGGTCGAGTTGTTCAAACATATCGACATGTCGCTGCGCACGGACGTGTTCGTCATTTGTGCCTGGCGAGGAGTCTCCATATCTATATCCAGTGGCGAATCCAAATGCCGTTTACGTCGATTCACATATCTGGGCGGCTGGCGCCCGTGTCCATTACTCTCCGATGGGGTCCCACCAGTGGCCCCACTGCTCGACTCTTCGTAATCCTCTCCATAAACCGGGCCGTACTCATCATCGGTGTCTGATTCTCCCACCACCGTCTGGTTCCCAAGTTCGTCATGGTTCTCCCCTTCGTCCAAGTCCAATTCGGACTCCAAATGCAAATTGTCCAACTTCTTCATTGGCGACAGAAACGACACCGATATGTCGCCCGTTCCACGCCCCACCGGCATCTTGCCCATTTTCAACGGAGTCGATGCTCCGGCCATATCAAAATCAAACGACGAATTGACCAAGCTCTCGTTTTCTGAGTCGTCGTGATTTCTATTATTGTACCATTTGAGTGGTGCCTCCTCTATCCGCTTGCTGGGTGTGCTGCTGTGCGTATTCGTATGGCCCATCATATATCACTTTAAATGTACGTATTGGCACCTAAAAATGTCCTGCCGATATCATGCACTTAAATGTGAAGTACCTGTAGTCTTATATTATTAGGGAGTGTCTTTAGGTCCTTGTGCAACGATAAACCTCTAGTAATTATAGGTTTATCTGTTGTTGTTTTGATTTCTGAAGGGAAGGAACACAGAAGTCACGTGACCAAACTAAAAAAACTTCCTTAAAGAGGGGGGAATGAGAAATATGTGAAGAGGTACCGGGTTCGATTCCGGTCATTGTCATCTGCGCATTTTCGCAGTCCTCTGTCTGCTATCTACACGTGGTGTGTCAAAATAACCGCAGGAGGGTCATCGCAGCATTATGGATGATCGAAAATGCTCTGTCGGTGTTCCATGGATCACTTGTCACTCCAGGGTAGTTGGCTCTGTGAAGACAGTTAGAAATACACGATCTACACGACACAGGACCGGGCTCTTTTAGACTTAAATTCTGTCTGATCGTCAGACTAGAATACATCTGGTGCATGTACACGCACTTGCCACGCAGAGCAATCTATATAATATGAACAATATATAGGGTACACAATAAACAATCCCACCACAATTGAGCACAGTAGAAATGGTATTAAACGTACTTGCCCGTAGTGCCATGCGGAGACCGAATATTCCGACGACAAGACGGAAGACTCTGGGACCAGTGGTGGCAAGCGTAGCAGGAACGCAAACGTAGCAGAAACAAATGGGGACCGCAAATTGACCTCAACAGCCGATGAGGAAAACAGAAGAAATCAAGATCTTGCTGCAGTCTGTGGTAGAACAAAAAATCTTGTCACGATGCCCGAATACAGCCCACCTTGTGGTGCAGATAAAAATTAGGATCACCGCAGTGCTTATCGCAAAAATTGCGTATTCTATTGTATATAAGAAAAACGAATTCTCTGGTAGATTTTCTACAGTGTGTTATAGCATAGATAGTTAAATGGGCACATATATACTATCGAAATTGATTGAAATTACTATAGGAGGAAATGACGACAATAATGGGGGCAGTATGCCACAAAAACTGTTGTCATACCAGTCTATTTCATATTTAACGTTCGAAGCTATACTAGAGGTTGTTATCATATGTTTTGCCGGGTTTGTGGCCGCTAAGAGTGGGATTTTGAATACACAGGCCCAGAAGGTGATTTCCCAATTGAATGTGGATTTGTTTACGCCATGTTTGGTTTTCACGAAGTTGGCACCTTCATTATCGTTTGAGAAGATGGTTGATATTCTTATAATTCCGGTATTCTACGCGGTATCGACCGGGATTTCATACGGATGTTCACAGGTGGTGGGTTGGATGCTCAGATTGAACAGTCCGGAAACAGACTTCATTACGGCAATGGCGGTGTTTGGGAATTCCAATTCGCTTCCGGTGTCTTTGACGTTGTCGTTGGCATCGACATTGCCCAATTTGCTTTGGGATGACATTGAAGGCGATACACCGGATAAGGTTGCGTCGAGAGGTATACTATACTTGTTAATATTTCAGCAATTGGGCCAGGTGTTGCGGTGGTCATGGGGCTATAACAAGCTTTTGCGAAAACGGTCACAGGAGGAATTGGACTCCTATTCGAAGTTAAACCATGACGACGACCAGGAACGTGATCTTGACGTCGGTGATGAGCAGAGACCTTTATTAAGCGACCCCGACATGCGTGGTGCTCATTTTGACACCATTAATGGCGTTGATGTCGACTTGAACAACAGCATTGCGGCGAAAAATGATTCGAAGAGCTTGTCGTATAAGCCACCACGAACCGACTCATCCAGCAGTATTCTGAGTAATGGCTCGCAGTCTTTGCCGGAAGAAAATGTGTTCGTGGAACGTATTTCCGACGACAGCGACGCTAATTCAGACCAAGCATCGACTGGCATTCATAAAAGACGTGCCCGTATATATCAGTTATGGTACGCCTTGAAGAGATTGCCGGTCATAAAGGAATTTTTAGCATTTATGAATCCGCCGTTGTATGCCATGTTAATCTCGGTCGTTGTGGCATGCGTTCCTGCTTTGCAAAGGGAATTCTTCGTCGACGAGGAGTCTTTCATTCATAATACACTTTCCCAATCAATCCATCTGTTGGGATCCGTTTCCATCCCCCTTATTTTAATCGTGCTTGGATCGAATTTGTATCCTTCCAATGACATGCCCCCACCATCGAGACATTACAAGCGTATTGTGGTTGGATCATTACTTTCAAGAATGATACTACCTCCATTTATCTTGTTGCCTATCATTACCCTTTGTGTCAAGTTCTTTAAGGTTTCCATTTTGGACGATCCTATATTCTTGATTGTTGCATTTATTTTGACTATCTCGCCTCCTGCCATTCAATTGTCGCAAATCACCCAGTTGAACAATATCTACCAAAAAGAAATGTCAGGGGTGTTATTCTGGGGTTACGTTGTATTGACGTTACCAACTACCATTTTCATTGTAGTAACAAGTTTAGAAGTCTTGAAGTGGGCTACTACATAGTGAATATATATAGTTCGTTTATCGTAATGTATTTTTTATTTCGGATCCATACACCTGGTTTTATCAGGAAAAAAAATAAATTGAGCACTCTGTTAAAAAAGTCTCTACAGCAATACAGTTCATTTACCAGCATAAATCTATTGAATTATTTACAAACTAAGTTGTTTAATAGGCTGAAATTTCATGGTTTGGATAGTATCTGTATATTAAACATTGTTGATTAGATTTCATCTTAGAATTCACCCATAAGATAAGTGGAAAGAAAAGTCAGGTATCGAAACCAAGCTGGGGATATTTACATTGACATCGAAGAAACATTTGTGAGAAACAATGGTCAAAGCACGTAAACTAGCAGTGGTAGGATCTCGTTCGGTGGGAAAGTCATCGATGACAGTCAGATATGTGGAAGATCATTTTGTTGAACTGTACTATCCTACAATCGAGAATCAGTTTTCCAAGACTATAAATTACAAGAACCAAGACTATGCCATAGAGATATTGGACACAGCTGGACAGGATGAGTTCTCCATTATGAATGAGAAACATCTAATAGGTATTCATGGATACTTGTTGGTTTATTCTGTCACCTCGAGACAGTCATTCGAATTGATCAAGGTCATTAGGGATAAGATATTGAATTCAATTGGTACTGACCAAATACCAATAGTATTGATTGGTAATAAGAGCGACTTGAATTATCAAAGACAGGTAGAGACAGAGGAAGGCCAGGCATTAGCTAAAGAATTTGGTTACAGATTTTTGGAGACATCTGTCAGAGATGATGTGAATATTGATACAGCTTTTGAGAGTTTAATAGATGAGATTGAAGCCATTCAAAATCCAACTATTAAGCAAGATGACAAATGTACCATAATGTAAAGTGCTACATTTCTTACTTCTTATTTATAAATTACAATCTTAGATTCTAGCCCATATGATGGTGAGATATACTTTTCCACCTGTCATAGTTGTTTATTGGAACCTACAAATTTGTACTTACATAATACTATAATAATTTATGATATTTGTTGATTGGACAAAAAGTGAGGCTTATCAGTCGTTATTATACACGTACGTAAATGTAAGCTCAAGAATCTCGTAGTTAAAAGTATTACTGATTAGGCTGAAAAAGAGATACTGAACAATTCCTATTACAATGGGCATATCTGAATTATATAAGCAGTGTATTTGCTTAATCCCCTTTCCTATTCATAACAATGGTCTGACGAAAGGTAGAATATTGTGCTGTTGCGCAACTTTTCATACTTGCCTATGCTAGCAATATTTCCCTAAAATATACACATAGTAGTATGATTCCTTTAGTCCAGTAATAGTTAGGAATTAATTCTATCAATGTCTTCTAGTCCATTCATCATATGGCAGTAAGATTAAAATCCTAGTTATCAGGCTGGTCTAAATTATCAAAATAGCAGACAGAGAGGTGTCAAATTCTTACTAACGTTATCATTGTTTCCAAAGAAGAGATGTAGTTTCAAGTGTTGTTTAATCATCTTCATCATGATTTGAGCTATAATAAGCAGAAGTGATTTGGTACACATTGTTGGTTGAAAGTCTCGAATTTATTATATACTACCTAAATGATCCTAAATGGACTACATTTTTTTTAATTTAAATCCAAAAAATGTCATGGCTCCTCTGCAAATCCTCTTTATAACTCCATGACACGTTCTATATTCAGCAAAGAATTAGCATATTTTCATTTCTAGTCGTATATCTTTCAGTTTGATTGCAGATTGTGATCTCCGAAAAAAGCTTGATAAAAGGTGTAAAAAACAACTAGCTATGCATTATCTTCAAGTGACACTTATTTGATCATCAACTTTCCCATAGGTGTCTCGAGTAAAATGTACTTTTAAAAGGTCTTCGATAGGAGTTGCAGCCAAATTTTTTTCGTTTTTGTGTTATGAAATATGATTAAGAATATTTTACAAGTCCATGCTATACGAACATTATTCACCAGATAAAGATAGCACAACTGGCAGTTGTTTGGGACATGGATTTCTTGGAACCTAGAAAGCAGAAAAAGGTCATAACTCCAGGGCCTATTGAATCAAAAGAAGGCATTCCTTATGACTATATTGTAGTTATAGACGCGGGATCCAAAGGTTCAAGGGTATATGTTTATAATTGGTTGAACCCTGTGCATATTCTTCAGAATGATATAGATTTAAATGATATCGCCGATAATAGGGAGTTAAAGTTGGTAAGAAGGTTTTTCATTAACAGCATTGGTGGTAGGGATAATGACGAGGATAGTGATCTGGAAAATGAAGATAATGAGGAAAATCACAATACCGATAAAGAGAAAGAGAAAGGTAAAGAGAAAGATAAAGAGAAAAGTAAAGAGAAAGGCAAGGATAGAGATAAAGGGAAATATAAGGACAAAGACAACAAGACGGGTAAAGGTGGAGATCAGGATAAAGAGAAAGATAAACCGAAGGAACCGGAGAACGAAAATACTCGAAGATTACCTTTGGTAGGAGCCAAAAAGAAGTGGAATAAAAAGATAAAACCAGGAATCTCGTCCTTTAATTCAAGTCCACAAAAGATAGGCAATCATCATTTGAAGCACTTACTTCAATTAGCAAGTATAGTGGTTCCTAAGTCTCAGCATTCAAGAACACCCATATTTTTACATTCAACCGGAGGTATGCGATTATTACCTCCTATCGAACAACAACAAATTTTAGATAATATCTGCAAATATATCACACATAATTCAGATTTCTTCATCCCTGAATGTTCTACGCATGTTAACGTTATAGATGGAGATGTTGAAGGCTTATATGGTTGGCTTTCTATAAATTATTTGATTGGTGCGCTCGACAATCCGCAGAATCATCAGCATGGAAAGAACCATACCACTTATGGACTTTTGGATATGGGAGGAGCTTCTACTCAAGTTGTTTTCCAGCCTAATTTTACTGAGATTGAGGAGCATGATAAGAACCTCTTCAAGGTAAAACTTGTGGAACTCCCTACACCGATATCAGGCGAACAAAAAAAAGAGCAAACGGGTAAAAATGAAGATAGTATTGGTAGTTTCAATACTCCATCAGATCTTAATTTCGATATTTATTCAGATTCATTCTTGGGATTTGGAATGTACCAGGCTCATAATAGATATTTGTCATTTCTAACTGAAAAATATACAGAAGAACATGAATTGAATAAACCAGCATACTATGGTAGATCACATACTCCTGTTCCAGATCCATGCTTGCCAAAAGGTTACACTACTACATCAGTTATAAATGATGATTCCGTACACTTCACGGGTGAGAGTGACTTTAATAAGTGCTTAACTTCAATTTTCCCTGTATTGCATAACAGCACACATAATGCCGGCTCTGGAAAGGATGAAAATTGTAAGGAATTTAAAGATAGCGACGAGTCTAGCTCGTGCTTGTTGAACGATTTGATTCCAGCATTTGATTTCGATGTGAATCACTTCGTGGGGGTAAGTGGATATTGGGATGCAATTACTAACTTATTGTCGTATGAAGATAAGAGTGCAAGAAATTTAGCACGGTCATCTGATAAGAAACCGGGAGGAAAAGATGCCGCTGATACTTATGATTATAAGGTGATATACAACGCAACTTCCAAGTTATGTTCCCAATCTTTTAGTAGACTTATCGAGTTAAATAACGTAAGACCAGAGAAGAACCAAATGGCTGAAGAAGAGTTGTCCGATTTGTGTTTTAAATCGTCTTGGATTTTGAATTTTTTGCATCTAGGCTTAGGGTTTCCGAGATTTGGAATTGATAAACATGCAACTGAAAATAGTAGATTCAAATCATTAGAATTAGTTGAAAGATTGGGCGGATCTTCCTTTTCATGGACTCTAGGAAGAGCCATTCTTTATGCAAATGATGAATATGTACAAGCATTTAATAATTTTACTGCTGATACCATTGGCTTATCTGAAGAAGACCGCATAACAAGCAAAACTAATATCCCAAGATCAGGGTTTTACCATTCAGCATCGTCCAGCGTGTTTCATTTTGGTGCTGAACAAAGTGGCATCTTCCCAAGACCTCAATTTAACCCCCCTGTCAAAGATGCTAAATACACGATTTTTGATTATGAAACGGATTATCAACCAGAGTATAAGGAATCTAAATGGGATATAGAGCCACATCGTTGGTATGGCTCATTGGTTTTCATATCCTTAATAGGCTTTATATTATGGTTATTGATGGGTAGAAGTGGTAGAGCTGCCTTGATTGATAAGACTAAAAACAAACTTAATAGCATTTTTAATTTAGTTAAGGGCAGAACAGGCAATAGTTCATATTTCAGGTTAAATAACGATGCAGGCAATGAAGGTGACTTGGAGCTAGCAGATTTTGAGTTGAATGAACTGAGCCATAATCTTCACGGTACTTCGGCTGAAGAAGCGGATAATCAATTTAAGATCGATAGTGATGAAGATTGATTACGGCTTGCTTGATGATTGTTTTCATGTTCGTAACTAAGGTTTGAACCTAGCAAATTAGAGATTATATACTGTTACGTCAAAAATGTCTTGCTATAAATTTCGCATTTTTAAATTGTAGTTTTCCCCAGAAAACCATCCCTTGATCTATATGATATATTAATTTAATAATTGTACTTCATTAATACTGAAATAATACAATTCAATAAGAATAGGGGATAAAGATTAACGAGGAATAAACTGTAGGTGTCTATCGAATATGAGTGAGCCAACAGTTAACTTTCATATTCAGACAAGACTCACGGAATTCAAAATTCCTACGGAACTAATCAAGAAGAATTTCAAAGCGGTTCAAAAGCAAATAGAGAAGCAGAAGAAATCGATTGGAGAAGATGTGGCCAAAGTTAAGAAAAATAACAAATTGCCTACAGCAATGAAGATTGAAATGATAAATAAATTGATAAAGAGTTTTGAGATATTTCAAAAGAGACTACGAACATCGATAAATAGGGATGAAGTATTCAGGTCTAGAATAATAGCACGTCTAGAAAATTTGTCTGAATTGGCGAATTATACTGTAAAAACAAATGTTGTTCTTGAACTGAATGCCAGCCCAATTGACTCAGATGATAATAGGGATGAAAGTTCGGTTACCCCAAAATCAATGGAAGATGAGGACAGACCTTTGGATTTGCATAACGTTAACCTAATTAACTGGTACAGAGACCAGACTAATTTGTTAATTATTGATTACTTGATTAAGTCAAATACAAGGTCAGATCAGAACATCGGGTTGCAATTATTAAAGAGTATATCACAAACAAATCCCAAATTCACGAAACTTATTGATTATGATTTATATGATAATTTTAACAAGGTTTTTGTTTCAATAATTGAGAACCACGATCTTTCATTGGTAATTGCTTGGTTCAATGAGAATAGAAGCTTCTTGAAGAAGGCGAATTCTAATTTAGAATTTGAAATAAACTATTGCAAATTTTTGTCACTTATAGAAGAGGGTGATGTGAATGAAGCAATCAAGTTCTCACAGGTAAATCTTTCGCCGTACGGGAATAAAGGTAATTACCAGTCTCAAGAATTTATGAACCATGAAAGTAATTTGAATAAGTTAAAGGAGATAGGTGGCTTATTAGTTTATATGGCTATTAATGAAAAGGCCAACGCACAAATAGATAAGAGCATTCCATTTTCGAGTTCCTTAGTAATTAATTCTCCACGATTTAAGGAATATAAAAAGCTATTATCGAACGAAAGATGGGACAGCTTATCTCAATGCTTTATTGAGAATTTTACCAAGTTATATGGCATTTCAAGAAACTACCCGCTATTCATATATTTGTCTGCTGGATTATCAAGTTTGAAGACAAAGTCATGCTATTGTAATACGGAAAACACAATTTTCAAGCAATATGAGGAATCATCGGAATCTAATAAGAACATCTATAAGAAAGATTTAGCGGTATTGACGGATAAAAAATATAGAGGACCAAATAAGTATTATAAGTTGTTGAATAAAATAAATCATTGTCCAGTATGTTCGCCTGAGTTATATAAATTGAGTAAGAACTTGCCTTATGCTCAACTAATTACAAGCATTTTCAATAACCCATTCAAATTACCTAATGGAAATATCTATCCATTCGACAAATTACTAAACCCATCGGAGAAGTATTTATCGGAGAAAAATACTTTGTTACGAATGGGTAAGATTAAGGATCCGTTAACTCGTGAGATTTTTTTAATCGATGATTGTGTAAGAGTATATCCAGCTTAGACCAGCAGCTTGTATATATTGAAGCCTTTTATTCTTATGTTATTTTCTTTTGAAATATAACGTTTATTATGCGTCTATGATAGAATATATAAATCTAATTAATGATCAATTGTCCGAATCAGAATCATCGGTTTTCTTTCTCTTATCATCCTTCTTAGTAAATTGTTCGAACACGTATATTCTTGCGTCTCTCTCTGATGCGGGCTTAGTTGTATCACGTACACTGTTAGTCCGTCTATGGTGATAATCTGGGAACATTTGCCAGCTAAATTTTCCTGAACGTTCGACTTTGTAATCTTCACTTCTACCCAATATCTTAATGTTCCAAGAAGTGTATGGTTCACCTTCGAATAGAGTTAAAAGAATCTTGCCTTTGTTTTCGTTTACTGCACTAGATGCATATCCTGCAAAATCATTCTCCATATCATTATTCACCAAGTTAAAGACTGCTCTACAACTCTTGAAGTAGTTCAATACTAATTTTTGATGATCAATGATATTTCTGTCCACATCCTTTATACCCTTACCAGTGTGTGGAAAATTGAACATAATGTAGTCCAAATTCCTATTATCAGAAAATAATCTAGCTTTTGCTTTCTTCTTGTTCTTAGCCGTAGTGTTCAACTTCAACGAAGATACGAGATCAGTAGCGTCAATACTATGTAATAACTGTACTCCTTCGTCAATAAGAAAATTCAAGTTTTGTTCGACAGTAGGATATTTTTGTATTATTTCATCTTTAGAATCGAAGCTGGTCGCTATGAGATTCTCTGGCTTTATGAAATTCTCCTTTATTATAGATACTGCAAATGAAAAGTCACCTTCTCCAACAAGTAAGAGTTTGTCATCAATATTGAAAGGCTGTAAGCCTTTTTGCTGAATCTGTTGGTTTTGGGCTTTCTTCTTGTTTCGTTTTCCACTTTTTATGGACTTTTCCTTCAATGCTTGTTTGTCCTTTTGAATTTCCATGGATTTCTCCGTTTTCTTAATTATTTCTTCCTTGGTAGTAAGACGTGCTAAGGCACCTTTCAATCCTTTGCTATTCACTAATTTACCTTTTAATTTCTTTGCCATTATACAATACTTTAGTGAAATGCTCTAACACTTGAAGACTAAATTTAAGATGAGCATCGAATATTCGAATATTTAGATCGGTTTTTCGCATCTATGAATTCAATTATGATATAAAATCTAACGATTTGCTTAATGTATTGATTATATAAAAACCAAACTACGTAAAATTTTCTAACTTAATACTTATATATGAAAGGCACGTCCCTCTTCAACATTGTAATCGTCCATTGAGAGATTTCCATTTCGTTCGCTGTCTAAGTTTTCATTGGGGAGACCAATATCGCCATCATCACTTAAGCCACTACTCTGAGAATCATCATCATCCCTGTTATTTAAATAATCATCGTCTTCCAATTTTGTGGGAGTATTGTTTTTCTCGTATGATTCACTATCTAAAGCACACTGCAGATTACCATGAGCGCTTTCCGATTCCTGATCTTCTTCTTCATCGTCATCTAAGTGCTGCAAAATTTCATTCACTCCATCATTATATTCATAGAATAACATGAAGGTGCCTTGTGAATTCAAGACTTCATTTTCCGTCACAACATAGACAGATTCATCACTGATCCTCCACCAGGATCCACGTAATCTACGGTAACAAATATAATGACCGTAGTTATGCGTACCAAAATGGGATATGACGGCTTTCAAATTATACAAGAGTTTTGGATTTAATGCGATGCAATTATCTTGGTTCTCAGAGGAATCGGATGTTGAATTACTGTATCTGTCACTTTGTGATAATTCTTTGTCCTCGAAATTATCTTGATCAGACATAGATACTGTATTGGAAGATTCGGATTCAGAACTATTAGAAGGTTTATTGATATCTGCAAGTGGTATGTTGATAGTTCTTTCATCTTGCTTTCTGAAAGGTAATCTCGCATCCATGTTAATGTCTTTCGGTTCTGTAACATATGAAGTCAAATCTAATCTCGATGGGAATGAAACGTTACTAGGGTTTTTGACTATCATATAGGTCTTTGGGTCAAATACGGATCTATTAATATGAATTGTTAATAAAGGTGGTGGTCTGCTTAAGGATATTTGTTTTGATTTCTTAGTTTTTCTAATCATCTGTTTAATAGATAATTTTTCGAAGACTTCATCCGTAATATGCGGCTGTAATAACTCTTTTTCAATTTCATCAGCTCTGTTTTGGAATTGTCCTATAATTTTCTCGTTATTTGCTTCAGAAATCTTGCTAAGTAAAAATGCCTTCGTCTGTACTAAGCCACATCTATTACAATTGACATCTTCGATTATTTCTGGTGCTATCCAATCATTCATTAATGAATCTAAATCATATCCAGAATATGATGACTTATTCGGTAAATTCAAACTTAAGCCACTATTAACAGAGTAACGAATTCCACCCACTTCACCACAAGCTAAACATCCAATTCTTTCCACAGATATCCCGTCAACTGGTGTAACTAAATCTAATGGATAAACTTTGTGATCAATTTCTAATAAATTTGGATCAACCTGTGACGCAGGCACATATACCTTACCCAATCTACCCAATTCTTCACAACCGGAAATTAAATTAGGGACTAATGCGCTATCGACAAACTTATCACTAGGTGACTTTTCAGAAGAATCAGGTTCAGGAGACAGCTGCCTAGACTTAGAATCCTTTTTGTACTCAGTTTCAACGAGGTTCATAACTAATTGATAGAATTCTTGTGCGTCTTCTTGGTTATAACCGGTGAAAAAGTTTTGCTTTGGTCCATTAGGCATCTTATTTAACAACGGCTTTGCACTAAATTCTTTGCCTCTAGAGCCGTATGATCCATTAATGCCTTCCAAAAACCTCCTCAATGCAGCTGTAAAAACTAAGTCCGGCTTTGGGGTGTTGGATTTCACCGTTGTTGGAGTCGGCTCTCCTGAAATTTCGATCTCCGAGTATAGGTAGGAATCTATGAATTTTAATAAGTGTTTAGACGACGCCAACGATTGTAATACTGAATTCATAAAGCATGTGTTCCCGTCGTTACTAATACCTCCTAGTTCCCCGCCATTTTTGACAGCAAATCTGGTCTCTCTGGACTGTCTGGAAGGTCCGAACCTCGATTTATTTGAAGTCATATACCTATAGCCTGAATTCATATTAGAAAATGCTCTATTAACGAACTCTGGTAAACTGTATGATAATGGGTGTCTTCCGTAATAAACAGAAAGTACTATACTTAATAAAACTAATGTCGAAGCAGTCGAAAGCGGTAATCTGTTTGATTTGATGAATTTGGATATGGAATTTATGTTACCACCAGGGATGATATTATTAAAGAATGTAACAGGAAGCACTTTGTCTAATAGCGTTTGATCAAGTAAAGGAACGACAAATATAATTATTAAAACAAAAAATGCTATGGATTCTTTGGAAATATACAGTGTCATACAGAAGAACCAAAGGAACCTATCAGCTCAAATACCTTACGTTCTCTTGTAAAATAATTCTTAGTAGAATGAAAGTGTATGTCTTTGTAATGAATATATTTTCTTTAAAAAAAAAAGTTGATGGTGTCTCCGGTTTGTGTAATATTTTATATATCTACGAAGAAAGTAACATATTTTTTATTTAGCTTTTATATCGGATTTTACGTAACAAAACAAGAGTCCAATGCTTCCAAATGAACGAAAGACATATAGAGATAACAGGAAAAAAAAAGTGGGAAAAGAGGCGAAAAAAAAGGCCATTTATAGATACGAAATTCTTGATATCAAGAAATGTGAAATTATTCATTCTTAATACGCAAATGGTCTGCACATATTCCGGTCCGCCTATTCTATGGTCTACCTTGGTTGTACATTGGAGGAGGTGGAACACCTCTGCCGAAGTTCTGGAATTGACCCATTGGTGGTCTATCTTTACCCCAGCCACATTTCAATGGTCTGCCATTGATAGTAAAGCCAGCTAATTGAACAATCGCAAGAGCAGCTCTCTCATGGGAGTCATACTTAACGAAGGCACAACCTCTTTCAGGATGAAACTTGAAATCAACAATGAAGCCGAAGTTTTGCAATAACGGAATTAAATCGGTTTGTTGTGTAAAGTGAGCAATGTTTCCCAAATACACAGTAGTTTGCCATGAAGGAGTTTGCCTTAAAACAATATCGTACGATTGGGGAGACATGACTGGAATATTTGCTTGATTACCATTATTAGAGTTATTAGCTTGTGGAACATTGTGGAGTTGCTGTTGTGATGGTGGCATATTACCTTGCTGGTTTGGATTAAATTGGCCATTTCCAATAGGCATTCCGTTGTTTTGGTTTTGAAGTTGTTGTGGGATTGCGTTGTTAAACGGTCTAAATTGACGGTTGTTTTGATGATGACGGTTGTTGTTTCTATAATTATTATTGTTGTTTAATTGTTTATGAGAAGCCCAGTTACATCTGATCGCTCTACCACTAATCCATTCACCATTCATAGTCTGTAAAGCTAACTCAGCATCTGCCTGTTGGCCAAAGCTAACAAAACCGTAACCTCTAGATCTTGAGGTCTGCATGTCCCACATAACGTGGGCTTGCTTTAAAGATGGAAACTTAGAGAACGACTTGTTTAAAGTCTCATCGTCAACTTCAGGGGATAAATCACCCACGAAAATATTGAACGTTGGCTCATCTGGGTTTAATGAGCTGATGGTAGAAGATTGATATGCCCAGTTGATTTTTATCTCGGAGTTGTTGATGATTCTTCCATTAAGCGTGTGCAAAGCCATGTCTGCCGATTGAGTATTTTCAAATTCAATGAACGCATAATTGAATCCGGGTCTATTCTTATCATTCAATATCTTAACTGATTGGATGGCGCCTGCAACAGCAAATAAATCCTTTAACATTTCGTCAGAAACTGATTTATGTAATCCTCCAACGTATAAGATCTTATTGGACACCTCACGTCCACCTTCAACTGCACTGGCTGGATTCGTGTCTACCGCCTGTTCATTAGCCTTTTGTTGTTGGGCTTGTTGACCTGCATGGGGCTGTTGCTGTTGTTGTTGTTCATTTGGCTGTTCGTTTGGTTGTTCTTCACTAGCAGAATGTTCTTCTTCGGAAACTGGCACTGGTGATTCACTAACCTCCTGTTCTTCGGACTCTTGTGCTTGTGGCTCGACAGTTGGCTGTTCAGCAGCTTCTGTGTGCTTGACTGGTTCAGTGCTAGGTTGATCTGACATTGTTGATTATGCAAAAAACTTTTAATTAATAAAGTAACAGGATTAGTATACGGATATAAAAAGGTAATTGTTCTTGGGATAAAAAATCTATAGTAATATAATTCAATAGATTGTTAATACTTTAATATAATACCACTAAAAAAAACCTCCACGACTTTGATAAATGAAGGATAAAAATATGTCTATAATAACAAAAATTATATTAAAAAAAAGGATTGAATTGATTAAGTTGTTAAGAATGCCTTAGATTCTTCGTACCTTAAACTTTCAGTTAATTGATTAATTTAAATATGATTAACTTGTACGTACAAATTATCCTCTATTATTCCAACTGGACGTTTAATTAATTTTCTCGGGATTCAAAAACACACCTAACGATTACATAATCGAATAATTTTTCAGGAATGATAATATGATGATAATACGATGATAACGGTTAGGTAGCAGAGACATTAGAATGATGACTCGGTGTATCGTGGTTGGAATCGAGAACTCAACTCATATAAAGCCAGTAAAGGTGTTTTTGGAAGAGTTGGGCTTGTTCAATCGGAATAAAAAGATAAATAGATCGGGGAATTTGCACCAATTATATACGACATGCAAGAAAATAGAGGAATTGGAAGGCATTCCTAGAAATGATGTAGAGATAGGTTACTATGAGAAGGAAGAGTCTGATAAAAGTACGCTAGAGGGTGTTGTTAGAGGTTTTTTGACGAACATGGGGTTTGGAGGAAACGTTGAAAAATTATTGGAACACTTACCTAAGAAATGGTCGGTGTATCCTCCAATGATCCTATTGAACTCGGGTACGTTTGATAGTGATGTATGGAGAGGGTTCTTTGAAGATGGGGGGCTTAAGGACGAATTTTTTGGATACGTGCTTTCGAGTGGAGTATTTCCGGCTGGGTTGACCCATATCGCGGTCAATAAGCCTATCATAGAACAAGACATAATGAGAAGACCTTTTAATATATTGCCGGTTTATGGTGATTTTGGGCCAGAGCCCACGGAGGAGATGTTTGACTCTCCCAGCGAACAGGACTTTGAGCAGGCTTTTTGGTGTTCAGCCGTTCAAAACGGAATATATCAAACATGGGCACCTCGGTATACAATGTTTTCGAGAGGAAATATCAAAGAGAAGAAAAGGGTATTGGAGCAGTGTAAAGATGCTAACAAGAAGTGTGTGTTCGACTTGTATGCGGGAATAGGATACTTTACTTTATCGTATCTCAAAAATGGAGCGACGGTCTTTTGTTGGGAAATCAATCCGTGGTCCATCAAAGGCTTGATAAAGAGTGTCTCTAAAAACGGTTACAGCTACAAGTTAATCAGGCGACAAGAATCGCTTGACCATGCTTCTTACAATAAGTACGACAAGGACGGCGTATCGGTCTATATTTTCCACGAGTCTAACGAGTATGCCATGGATAGATACCTGCAAATTGGAAAAACCTTACCTCTTGCCCATATAAATCTCGGTCTTTTACCCACCTCCACTCCATCGTGGTCTATTACCAAGGCTTTGACACGCAAGTCGTCGACCAGCACCGTAATTCACGTTCATGAGAATGTGCACGTCGAAGATTTTGCCCAAGTAGGCCAAAAGGTAGCGGATTACTTTGAAGGAAATGTCGTTGCAATAAACAAGGTCAAGACATTTGCCCCTGACATATGGCATGTGGTAATAGACGTTTCGCTCGATTAACCCTACATGCTGTAACCTACATTAGATACATATTGCATTTAAACCATACACGCACAGAACAGAACCTTATTAGTCTATCTGGTACTCTCATCTTAAATACAGTTTTCAAATAGCCTCGGCTCATGAGAATACAAGAATCATCAAATAGCGTCGTACACTTTACTTTCTATGCCAAATACATAATCCGTTGGATTTACCTACAACCTTACCGTATACTCTGCTAGTACTCCCGATTAACTGCTCATACCTCACAGGAACCACTCCTGCCTCCCACTCACTCACTCCTACATCTTGTCAAGTGTTCCTCAGTTGTAGTCAAAACCAGTTTACCCACATGCATTCTCAATATTTAGTTGCATTCGATGAACCGTTGTCGGCTAGCCGTGCAGACGGATGTTTGGCTCTAGGTGTACGGATCACGTTGGTCCTATTGAATAGATGTCATCGTAGCTCATAGACACTATATAATGGCTCTTCGTGTGAAGCTCAAAATCTCATGATATCAACTGCGCCATTTTAAAGCGTTATATTGAAGTATTTACTGGTACTACTAGTATATTGAGGTCAGTGGTGAAAATAATACAATAATAGTCTATCGAGCCTGATAAAACACGATCGAATTACGATTAAAACGAGAGGACACAATATTTGGTGACGTAATTCATTGATTAGAACATAACTTGAGGTGCACTTGATCAGTAAATTAAAATAAAAAACAATAGAGTTTTTTATTAGTGGGTAATTAAGGTGTGTCAATATGTCGAATGAAATAAAGAGCGAAGAAGATCAGCTATATGATATATTGAATCTTTCACCACCGGTAGATATAAAGTTAAACAGCCCTATAAATATGGCTGGACAGGGACATTATAACCCAGTGGGCGAGAGTCAATACCCTAAACCAGAAAACGAAGATTTATTTATAAAACCAGTGATGGGGGTTCCAGTGAATGCGCTACCGATGCAACCGGCAATGCAAAGTGGAAGTCAGGGGACATCGCATACGAATTCGAATTCGTCAATTTCAGCAGGGAAAAACCAACATAATGGAGAAATGTATGATGGGATGTTCAACAAGAATGTAAATCTTAACTTGGGGAACAATGCGGGAATGTCATTGAATTCGAATAACCTCCAACAGTTGAATGGCGAGTTATTATCGCCGCCAAACATGTTCGGAAACCTGAGTCATCTCCATCCACAATCACCATCAGTGTATTCATCACATTCATTGTACAGTGATACCTCACTGAATCCAGGTAGTCCGTATATTGATGCCGCATCACACTTCAGTAATGCTTATTCTGATATGCCGCAGCCCCCACGTCAGCAAGTACAGTATCTTGATTCAAATAATCAGGGTCATTTTAATACGTTCGATACCGAAATAGCCTTAGGTGGTTCTATTTCAAGTACCAATCTTATGGGAATGTCGGAAAACCATATACAACAACCAGTTCCACAGTTTAATTACTCGGTTACCCAAGCATATAATGGACATCCGGAACAGTATAATGGCAACAATAATTTAGCCTCGAATAACCATAATTACAACTATCAACAAAACATAAATTCCATGAACAAGTTGACGGAAAATAATTTGATTAATTATAATACAATGCAAGAAGAATCTCAACGAGAAGTATCAATTTCCATAGAACAGGCACCCGAAGAAGTAGCAGCCAAGACACCATCCTTATTCAGTAATTCATCGCATAATTCGTCTAATAATTCTCCTCATAAGCCAAATTCTGGTAATGAATTAATACCCAATTATCAATTAACACCTACGAGCCCAGGCTCAGTTATTTCGGACGTATCAGATCAACAAAGTTCGTTGTTGAATCCAGATGAGTTTCAAACTATTAAAAGAGGTAGAAAGAGGAATCATGTTGCGAAAACCCTGCGGTCTCGGCTGAATTCCAGATCAGGGTCAAAGTCTTTACCTCAGGAAGAAGATATGGATGATGAAGGAGGTTCTGTTGTTTCGAAGAATGGTGTAGTTTCATCTAGGGAAAAGATGTTAGAATTGGCATCACCTAATCAATCGTCCAAAAGAACTCAAAAGCATCCATCTGTGTATGCATGTCACTTGTGTGATAAGAGGTTTACCAGGCCATATAACTTAAAATCACATCTTAGAACCCATACCGATGAGAGACCTTTTATTTGTAATGTATGCGGGAAGGCATTCGCCAGGCAGCATGATCGCAAAAGACACGAGGATTTGCATACGGGGGAAAAGAAGTTCCAATGCAAAGGATTCTTGAAAGATGGCACTCCGTATGGGTGTGGAAGAAAGTTTGCTAGAGCAGATGCTCTAAGGAGACACTTTCAAACCGAAGCTGGTAAGGAATGTATAAGGCTTTTAGTCGAAGAAGATGAAAAAGATCGTGGGGATGGCCCTCCAAGGGACCCTGGATCGATCGGCGAAGCAGGAATGTCAAACGAATACTTGAGTCCAACGAGTGCATTGATAAGTAGTACAACTAATAGTATGCATTCAATTCCTCAAGTGGCGATTTCTCCTCCAGATTAATTCCAGGGTCATAATAGAATATTGAGTGCCGATTTCATTTATTAATGGCTTCGAATATGTGCTCCTGTCGAAACGAGAAAGGTTAGGTATACATTCTGATAATGTTTCGTCTGGTATTTATATTTCTCATTGTATTATATTAAACTATGTTGGATGCAGATAGAAGTGTTGCATTCGTATTTGGGGTCTCAATGGTAAGTCAAACTCTTAATAATGTCGTCATTCACATACTTGGTGTCCTTCAATTTCAAATCGACTGAAATATATGTATCGACATCGTTTAGTCCTTGTTTGACAAAAGAACATTATAATTCACATTGAATAATTTTAAATAGGACTAATTATGAGTATCAACAAGTAATGTAAAATTATATAGTAACAAACTTGTAGCTAAACTTTGTAATATAGTCTTCAAATTTTGATAGGCTTTGATTCCAACACTTAAGAAATTCGCACAAATATAATTTCAATTTTTAAAAACTTCGGGTTTAGAAGTAAGCTTTTACGTATTAATCCTAAAGATGTCATTGGAACATGATGATCAGATGATAGATAGACTATCATCTAACTTCCAAGAAGTTAAGAGCAAAGAAGAAAAAACTCTTGAAGAATTACAGCATTCCAAACAGGAATTGATGACCAAACAGAATAAAGAGTTTCTTGAAGAATTATTTAAAGATAATGCTAGTACTCCTATAAACATTAAAAACATACAAGTTACGAATTCACAATCATTTAGAAATACATTTCTTCAAAAGCAACTACAACCTTTGTTATCTAATAACTTGACTACATTGACAAAGTTAACTGAGAATATAGATCAAGTTACTCACAACTTCACAAAATTAGGTCTTGTTGAAAATTTGTTGGTGAGTTTGAATCCAATACCGAAGACATACTTCAATAGAGGCAAACCGTCCATTGACTTGGTGCCAATTTTCAATATCATACCAGTGAAACGATTTTATGCTAAAACCGGTACAAACATTGGAAATGGAGAAGGTGATGGATATATTCAATTTCAAATCAAGAATATTTTTGGTGGAGCAGAGAATCTTACATTTGATGCAATAACTGGTACCAGAACTCAATCATCTTATTTACTTAATTATAATCAACCGATTTTTAATAATGCAAATTACATCTGGGAAAACTTGGCGTATCTTAATGTTAAAAAATTGCATTGGTTAAATAGTGATCTTGATGTTAAGGGTATAACTAATAAAATCTACACTCAATATAAGCTGCCTATCAATCACGAATTAATTTTGGAGAATTGTTGGAGATGTTTGACAAATAATCAATCTAAATCATTAGATGTTTTAAATCAACTGGGAAATAACTTCAAGTCATCCATAATGTATAACTGGAGATATGAAACAAGAAATAACATGCATTTACCTACAAGTGGTAAATTCATTAGACTAGGTATTGAATATTCCGGTTTATGGAGTTTCAACTCGTCACATTTTATTAAATCGGTTATGGAATCTCAATTTGCGTATAAATTTAACAAATTGCATTCGGTTATTTTGTCTTGCAAGTCAGGCTTGATATTTTCTACGGATAACGCAACGCCTTTATTAGATAGGTTCTATATTGGTGGACCAAACGATGTAAGGGCATTCACATTAAATGGTTTAGGACCTAAGAATTATAACTCATCCATCGGAGGTGATGTTTTCCTCAATGGTGGCATCTCACTCATTTCCAAATTTCCAAGAGTAAGTGATGACTCTAATTTTAAGATACACAATTTTATCAATTTCGGTAAATTATTACCTTTAGACAAATCTAAAACGTCATTAGAAACTGTCAAGAATTTAACTACTGAATTCTCAGTAGGATATGGTTTTGGTGTTCTTTATAATCATCCAATGGCAAGATTCGAATTGAATTTTGTTTTGCCTATCGCTTCGCACGAGAGAGATTATATACGGAAAGGCTTACAGTATGGTATTGGTATTTCTTTCTTATAATTGTAAATAGCTTGTATATTATATTTTATACCACGCAATATGTTATTCTTTTTTCTTATGCTTTCTATTTATTTAGAATGATGTTTTACAACCCATTCGGAATGTTCTTTAATTACTGCAGGAATAATTAATCCTTCAATATCCATGTGGTCTTCTTTTTGTTTATCTGTTAATTTGATCCAAAGTTCTGATCCATCTGAATGAACAAATACAACTTCCTTCTTTCTGGTTTGTAATAAGTTACCAATCACCAATTGATGTTGGTATCTTTCTAATGCACCTTTGGATTTTTCGATTAAGATCAGATGATCCGTTTCTAATTTGAATGAAACAATCATTGCAGATGGTGCCCAGTTGTCAACTAATCTTCTCAAGAACTTTGGAACTTGTTCTAAGTCAATTATCAATTTACCTGCAGCTTGGGATTGTATTTTATGCTGAGGCATTCTCGACTGTGGTAAGAAGAAATCTGAGACGGCAGCTGCTAAGTAAAACAAAGCTTTGTCTTCAATTTTTTGTAATAAAATAGCCATCAATTTCAATGTATATAAATATTGATTAACATTCGTAAATGGTATTAATAATAACGACTGTGATTCTTTTGCTTCTTTATACTTTCTTAAGACAACCAACATCTCATCTGCAAAATCGGGGTTAATTTCGACCTTATTATTAACTTCTGTCATATAATCTAAGAAACAATTAGTAGTATGACTGTAATGTCTTGAGTATGGCAAAAGAGAAAACTCTCTATGTAAAAATATAACAGCATACCCATTCTCTAAGAAGTACTCTGCCGACGTTGCTCCTCTCGTACCGGCACTAAAATTATCAATAAATCTAACAGTATTATTCTCTAATGGAACAGTTGTACCACCAGATGTTACCAATGCGATACGTTTTCCAGTGTTAGCAGCATGAAATTCAATAAAAGCTGTCACCTGTTGCTCGATCTCCAGTAAATATGGGGGAGCTTGGTGAGTTCTGAAATATTTATCTTCGTCAGATAACTGTGCAATTGGCAAATCTGGAATAGTTCTGTCAATTGCAGTTTCAGCAATTGGATTGGACGTATGGTATTTCTTCTGCTGTGGTGATTTTGGTGTCATTTTGGTGAATAATGATCTTCCAGTATTAAAAAATTGAATAAGTGGTCATAAAATTTTGATGTATCACGAAAATCTTACTAAACCAATTACATCATAGTAATTTATAAACTCTGTTAACGATTTTTTACAATGAACCCAGTGGTATTCCTAGATGTATGTACCTATTCGATATCATTGAACCTTCTAACTGATACTAACAACTGAAAACAGGTGAATAAAGGAGGTATGTGCTATTTTTGCTCACTATCATGGCTACCTAAGGTGCAATAATATAGCTGAATACATTACTAACGTATAATATCAGATGTTCCGTTGGGACGGATAAAGCTCAAACTATTTGCAAGTGAATTACCGAAGTATGTATGTTCCATAACATTGGATAAGGATCCAAACTAACAATGATTTAAGGACTTGTGAAAATTTCAGGCAATTCTGCACCGGTGAATACAGAGAGAACAATCGCCCAAAAGGCTACAAAGGCTGTACATTTCATAGGGTAGTCAAAGGTTTCATGATTCAAGGCGGTGATTTTGTCCGAGGGAATGGCTTGGGAAGCATTTCCATATATGGAGGTAATACATTCGACGATGAAGGATTTCCCTATGACCGTAAGTTATTTTTTAATTATTCTACTGCTGTCAAGATACGCATACTAACTGGTATCTTTAGACAAGAAATATAGTGTTTCTATGGCCAATTCTGGGCCCAATTCCAATGGATGTCAATTTTTCATATGCTGCAAAGAGGTCCCACATCTAGATGGTAAGCATGTTGTGTTTGGAGAAGTAGTTGAAGGGTTTGATATTGTAGATCAAATAGAAAAGACCAAAGTAGGGGTTCTTGATAAACCATACCCCGATATAACGATAACCAATTGTGGTGAGATGTAGATTGATCTAACCACAACATCTCCAGTTCCTTAATCCAGAGCTACGTTCTGCAAACTACACAAATTAGATATAGCAACATATGTGCTTTTAGCTTAACGGTCATAGATTAATATAATTATTTGCATCAGTACATTTTGTACATTTCGTAATATGTGCGCCTATTCTGTCAGACCAGATAGTCTTGCGATTTGAAAAAAAATCAATTATACGATATCTTAATACATTAGACAGATAGGCTATCAAGATGTCAGCAGATTTCTGGAGCTCATCACAACGTAACAGGTGGCAACTTACCAGGCATTCTTTGTTGGAATCGAGGCGAAAACTCCTCTTGCTTGAGAAAAAAATGATTCAGAATGGATTTATCAAGGATTACCCAAATGTCGAATATGATGCCAATACAAGAATATATTTGCATAATTGTATGTCATATTTATATTATTTATAAAATCAATTGATAACGAATGCTGTTACTAACTATATTAAAGTACTTATTAAACTAGGCAGAAGGCTCAATGTCAGACAAATTGCATTAGCTACAGCAGAAATATACATGAGCAGGTTCCTCATCAAAGTGCTGTTGAAGGAAATAAATGTATATTTGCTCGTAACAACGTGTCTATATGCTGCTTGTAAAATTGAAGAATGTCCCCAGCATATACGGCTTATTACATCGGAGGCACGGAATCTATGGCCGGAATACATCCCCCAGGACGTAACCAAGCTAGCCGAGTTTGAGTTCTATTTGATCGAAGAGATGGACCTGTTCTTGGTTCTACATCATCCATATCGCTCACTCCTACAGATCAGGGACTACTTGAACGAGAACTTCGCTCTCTACGGATTCTCGTTGTCAGACGACGAATTGCAGAATTCATGGTCCCTTATAAACGATAGCTACATCACCGACCTCCATCTCCTATTACCACCGCACATAATAGCCATTGCTACCATATATATAACCATAGTGCTCAAGAAAAATATCAGTTCGTTGCGTCTTGGTGCAAATTCCATGTCCAATGATACAGTAGGCATGGACCCGCATACAAAACCCAACTCCAACTCCATCCACGCCGAAGACCTCATGGCCTTGGCCACTGGTGGCTCCGCCATCAATGACATTGGGAACCCATCCTCTGGCACGAATGGTTTCCACGACATAGAACTAGACGAAAATACAATCAAGATCAACAAATTCATGACTTTTCTAGATCATTCCCATGTAAATTTGAACGAAGTCGTTGAGGCTATACAGGACATCATCACCTTGTATGCTATTTGGAACAGGTACAATGAAATGTCCGTGAAAAAAGTGCTACAAGATATGCTATTAAATAGATCTGTATAAGCTCGAGAATACCTATTTTAACTACACATAGAGTCTGAACGTCTAAGCTTCCTTACTGTACGAGTCCCTATCCTCTCTATTGGCGCTAATCCTAACAATAGCTGATTACAATTGGAACGTCTAACAATCGATTTCAGTTTCACGTGATAGATTTACGTGTTGAATTTTTTTTATTTCGAATAGGTTGAAAAAGTTGATTCTTATATTGATATTGGCTTAAGTAACTGGACTCAAGAACGTATTTCCTAAGGTATAGACATTCATAGTTGTTGGAATAGAAAGAAAGAATCATTTCTATCACTAAGTATTGTCAGGAAATAATTCAGCATGTCTTCATCATCTCAGACTAAACCAGTTGACACATCACCAATTATCAAGAAACACAATGAAAAATATCATAATTCATATTTAGCTATGGTCGAGAGGAACCAAATACCGTTGTCTCGAGCGCTTTTATGTGGTATACACCTATTTAACTATATCTTTCCAGGAGGGTTTGCATCGAAATTTATTCGCTTACAGCACCGAACAGGTACTTCGTACAGTGGGAGTGCATTGTACGATATTGGGATCGACGACGGGTATTATATTGTTCACTGGGTTATATTGCTAACGTTTCTTAGATCGTTTCTCATGCAGTGGTGCTTTGAACCATTTGCCTCATACTTCTGTAATATTCATTCTAGAAAGGCTAAGGTGAGATTTTCCGAACAAAGTTGGTCGTTTGTATACTATTCATTTTCTTTCACATATGGTGCTTATTTATATTACAACTCGTCATACTGGCTCAATTTCGATCAGATTTTCGCAAACTGGCCGCATTATCAACTAGGGTCGTTATTCAAGAAATACTACCTCATTTCTATGGGATTCTGGTTGCAGCAGATTTTCGTGTTGAATATTGAAGAAAGAAGAAAGGATCATTTCCAGATGTTCAGTCACCATATAATTACGTGTTTGTTGCTCACTGGGTCATATTACTATTATTATAATAGAATCGGTCATTTAATCTTGATGATTATGGATTCAGTAGACATATTCTTAGCAGCTGCGAAACTTTTGAAATATTCGGGTTACAACAATGCCTGTGACTATATGTTTGTTTTCTTCATGGTTTCGTGGGTAGTGTTGAGGCATGGCCTTTACAATTATTTATTCTACCAGAGTTGGCATAATGCATCGAGTTTAATGAGCAATTCAGAATGTATTCCAGGTCAGTTTCAAAAAAGATGCTGGACGCCGACAATTCTTAATAGTTTCTTTTTTTTGTTAGGTGGTTTGCAGGTAATCACAATGATCTGGATGTACCTTATTTCGAAGGTTGCCTACAAAGTTATTCTGGGGAAAGGAGCAGAAGACGTTAGAAGTGATGAAGACGATCTGGACTACGAAGAAGATAGTAATATAGCGCCTGATGGCCACCATTCTTCGAATAAGAGAAGAGACTATCCTAATATCGGAAGTGACATTAATATAAAGTAACTAAAAATACCGCGGTGTTGGTTTCTGCCACATAACAACTAAATATGCTTTTGTATAATAGAGATACTTGCAAAAAAGTATTGGAATAAAGATTTTTATTCATAAAATTATCTTATAATTGCACTTGATGCTATTTAATTTCATGGAAAATATGATATTTTTGATATATATGTATAGATTTTAATTAATTTTTAACCTTAATAACTATCCATGAATAAAGTTGTGTATAAACATAAAAACATAACCCCAAATCCCCAAATCACTAACGCAAGTGAACATGACTTTAATAAAAGGTCAGTCTTTGATGGATAATCGACTTCAGAACCAATTAATTTATAACCAAATAAGCCCGGTAATATGAATGAGATAGCCGTAGAGCCTGTGGCTCCAATAATGGCTAAGACAAATGCAAATGATTTAATAGTGATAGCAAACGTGTACCCTGTAATCAACAAGATTGTAGTTATCGCTAAGAATACATTGCGTGAAAAAGGAACAATAGTAGTCTTCATTGACAAGTCTTCCAGTACAGAACCTGACTCGTGAATTTCCTGCGAGGCATCATCTAGCAAGGCAGTTGTCTCGTCGTCTGTGTCTCCATGATCTTCCTTTTCCATGATTTTGGAATAGACCGTATGATAGATATTATTTACTGAAATTCTTGCTGGATGAAGCATTAATGGGAATGAAAAAACAACCATGAACACTATGCAGAGGCGTCCTAATGTAGTAGTCCACGAGTTAGGATACAGTAAGATGACATTTCCATTAACTTTATCTCCAAAAGTAGAATATCCAGCTAATCCAACTACAATAAACAACACAGATGATACAATTATAGCTATATTAATTAGCTCCGTGATGCTCTTCAACGACTTATCCTTGGCTTCATTAATTATTGAAAACATGTTTTGATGACCAGTGAAAGCAAACACAGCAATCGAGAAGGTACTGAACATTCCTAAGATATTTGGGGGAAACAATTTAATTTCACCTTTGGAGCTATCCGGGATATCATCGATAAGAAAATGAGTAATTACCAACAATGCCATGTAGAAAATTGCTACCAACCCCAATATAGATGTATACTGGAGAGATGACAAATTCTTCATGAATGACAATGGAACACAGATAACTGTCGAAACAAGAATCCAAAACGTTCTATAATGCTCATCCGAGACAAAAGAAATACTGGTAATAATCGTAGGCATCAAATCCCCAATTAATACCAAATATGAAATGGCACATCCAAAGCACTGGACTGCGATTGCAATGTCGAATACCACGGACAAGGAGGGATATGTGATAGAGCAAATGTTAAAGAATGTTGCATGACCCAAAGGAGCATATTTTGAAACATATCCTTGAAGAAAAAGACCATATCCTGATGTAAGAGCTGCTAGTAATATAATCACTGTACCTATAATGCTACCATCTGTAGAATAGGTATATGGCATTGAAAGGAGGCCTGCACCAATAATAGTCTTCATTAAATTGATTGCGGATGACACCATGGATGCCCCTTGATGTAAATCAACTGTGGGCATGGTCCGTTTGTATGTATAAGTCTAATAATTTGAATTCTAAGGAAGAGACTATTGCTTAGAAAGAAGAATTCTGTACAGAAAGCCCATAATAAAAATACGCGCATAGAATTTGTTTTGATCTGTCTTGATCCACCATAAAAACAATTTACAATTTCTTAAACGCCTTGACCAAAGTTGATTAGAACTAGTATCAAGACAGAACAGCATATACAGGTGGGAGATACGTGTGTTCTGATACCAAAATTGTTGCCACTTTATTCACGAAAAAATTGAAATTGGTTCAGAGATGAATGCAACTGGTACTGTGGCTTCGTCGTCTGGATTGAACAGTTCAAGAGAATCGTCGATTACAGTGGCTGTTAGGGTTAGGCCATTTACTCCTGGAGAAGAAAACAATCTTATAAAGTTAAATAATGAAGAATTTTTTCTTGGAGATGGATCATTGAGTACTAATAACGCTGCTACTGATACACCATCAAAGAAGTCTAATTTGATGCCCAGAGGTATACGAAAAATCATAAATGTTGTGGATGATAGAATGTTGATATTTGATCCACCGGAGACCAACCCACTAATACAGATGCAGAGAAATGCGTTCCCTAATACCAAAGCCACCTCTAGGATACGAGAACATCGGTTTGTGTTTGACAAGTTATTTGATATACAAGCAACGCAAGAAGACGTGTATAACAACACTACTAGACCTTTATTAGATAGTGTTTTGGATGGCTTCAATGCAACCGTATTTGCGTACGGAGCAACTGGGTGTGGTAAGACACATACAATTCTGGGCACACCTCTTGATCCGGGGGTAATCTTCTTGACAATGAAGGAATTGTACGAGAAAATCGAGGGCCTAGCTGATACTAAACTTTTTGATGTTAGCATGTCCTTCTTAGAGATTTATAATGAGACGATACGAGATTTGCTCAATCCAGAAACAAACTTCAAGCGACTCGTTTTACGAGAGGATGCAAATAAAAAAATATCAGTTTCCAATTTACTGTCGCATAAACCAAAATCTGTTCAAGAGGTTATGGATTTGATACTTGTTGGTAACCAAAATAGAACAAGTTCACCTACAGAAGCAAATGCTACGTCGTCAAGATCTCATGCCGTGCTTCAAATCAATGTAGTTCAAAGGAATAGAACTGCGGATATAAGTGAAGAGCATACTTATGCTACTTTATCAATCATTGACTTAGCTGGGAGTGAAAGAGCGGCTGCCACTAAGAATCGAGGAGCGAGATTGAATGAAGGTGCAAATATCAATAAATCTTTGTTAGCATTGGGCAACTGTATAAATGCATTATGTGATCCCAGAAGAAGGAACCATGTTCCTTATAGGGACTCCAAACTTACTAGATTACTAAAATTTTCATTGGGTGGAAACTGCAAAACGGTGATGATTGTTTGTGTGTCTCCTCTGTCTCAGCATTATGATGAAACACTTAATACTTTGAAATACGCAGATCGAGCGAAGGAAATCAAAACAAAACTTATAAGAAATCAGCACAACCTTGATAGACATGTTGGCTCTTATTTGAAAATGATTACTCAACAAAAACAAGAAATCGAAGATTTAAGAGCCAGGGAGCAAAAAGTGGTTGAGCTGACTATTGCAAAGCAAAACACATTGAGCCAGAAATGTCTTAATGTTACCATGGATAATATAAGTAACTTGAAAGCATCTTTATCAAAGCAACATCAAGAGAAATGGAAGAAGTATTTCTTCTTGGCTAAGAGGAAATTATTATTACTTCAAAAACTCGAAATGGAATCCTTGGTAAAATACCTCCACAAATTGAGCAAGAGTGGAAACATCAATGGCTTTCAAAACATTGTCAATTTGTCAGAACAGTTGATTTCCAAAATAACCACTGGCATTTCTGACCTAGAGTCCCAATATTCCCGACCCAATGAAATTGACTATATTTTTAATGAATCCACGCTACAAATGTTGAAGAAGCTAAAAGAGCAAGAGGGATGGTCGGATCATAATACGGTAGTATTTGATTCGTTAGTTGCATGCCTAAGAGATTCCTTAGAAAGAGAAATACTATTCAATTCATCTATTTTGTTCGATCATCTTGTCCACGAAATACGAGGTTTTGATTTCTTCCCCAAAAGTTTCATAGACATGTTGGCTACGTATTCCCACTCCGAAAAGGAAAACATGCACGAGTATACTACGGCCAGCTTGTCAAATGCAATAAATGGACTTACTAAAACTTTAGAGGAAATTCTTGATGGTGAGTATGATACTGCGATTGAAAATGTTACTTCGTCATTTATGCAAAGAAAATTAAAAGAACAAGAAATGCAAGCAAATAAAGTTAATAATCATTCTATTGATCCTTCTATAGTCATACCAAAACCTAGGGATTGCAAACGAGGTTCCAATTCACCCTTAAAGTCTTCTCCTCCGAGAGATTTCAAGAAATCTATAACCAAGAAGAATGGATCGAGTATTTCACCAGCCATGCTACAAAAGCAAGGTAAGAAAGTTCGTTGGGATGTTCCTAATCAAGACTCAACGTTGGCTGAGAGTGATGTAAGCATAGACGAGCAAAATACCATCCTCAAAAGTGATTATGAAGATGACTCGCCTATAGGAAACAATATCATTGATAAGACAAATATGATAGATGACTTGGATCTAAAATTTGATCCAACGCTTGACTCACCCCCATTGGCCCAACTACTCAAAGATAGCATGAATCGAAGTCTAATGGCAGATTTGAGCAAGGGTAGGAACAAGCATCGCAAATTCCAGCCGCTAACCAATCGTAAGTTATCCACGAATGAAAATAGCGAACCGTTAACCAAGCTTCCACTATTAAATAAACAGGCGAGCACCAAGATAACCAACTCAATGCAACCGACCACGCCAAATGAGGTGCCCGAATCGAGCCCAAACTATCTCCCTGGGACTCAAACGAACACTAAGTTTAAAATGAACACGTTGGGGGCCCCATCTAGAGTTATCAATAGATATAACACCTATGTGGAAGACGACGAGGATTCTAGGGATATAGAGAGCAATGGATCAGAGAAAGTCGAGTAGGCTTCCTGTATTCTACGCGTGCAATTGAAATAGAATTAAATGTATAATGAGTTATGATATACGGTAAACACGAATTAAACAAAAGGAAACATTATTTATTGATTTTAGTATAACTAAACTCAGAGAGCAGTAGGATTCATAAAAGCATTAAATAAATTACCATCTACCACCTTGGTTTCCACCTTGACCACCACCGTAGCCTCCTTGGCCACCGCCGTAACCTCCTTGGCCACCGCCGTAACCTCCTTGACCACCACCGTAGCCTCCTTGACCACCACCGTAGCCTCCTTGGCCACCGCCGTAACCTCCTTGACCACCACTGTAGCCTCCTTGACCACCACCGTAACCTCCTTGGTTTCCACCATTGTTTCCACTGCCAAATCCACCTTGGCCACCGCCGTATCCACCTTCGTGTCTGCCACCTTCATGTCTGCCACCGTCATGTCTACCGCTGTGACTACCACCATATCCACCTTGGTTTCCACCGTATCCACCTTGACTACCACCGTAGCCGTCGTTTCTACCTTCGTGTTTGTCTCCACCTAAAAAGCTGCTCAATCCACTCATCAATCCACCTCCTTGTTGACTGTGGCCATGGTTGTTGTTAGAAGATCCGTGGTTTTCAAATCTATCTTCGACCTTGTTTGCTCCTATTGCACCGGCAATAGCTCCACCAATACCACCCAACGTGGAGTGGTTTCCTCCTAATTTGGATCCACCAAATGCTCCAATAGAACCACCTGCAAGTGTAGAGATGAGTCCTCTGTCGCCATCTTCTCCTTGTTGGCCTTGTTGACCTTGTTGACCTTGTTGACCTTGTTGACCTTGTTGTTGATCACGTCTTGGTTCGTAGGATCCTTGATCACCGGATGAATAAAAATCGTTTGCGGACATAATTATATTTATTTAATGGAATTTATTTAAATCAATTGAATAAATAAAATCTTATTAGAAAGAGCAAATTATTCAAATCAATCAATCCACAGCGATCAGTTCTCGTTTTATAGTCTCCCCCTTGTGTTTTATACGATTGTTCTTTTACTTGTGAAGAATGCATCATTACGTAACTCAATTAATTTCAGTCACCGAATATTCAGCCACATTGGTCACAAATCACCGAAGCAAGGGGCTCATACAGACAAATGCCATAGGCATACGTGTTCGGAATAGCCATGTAGGACGATGCGGTAGAACGGCCAAAAATAGAAAGACGCGGGTTAGATATGTCTTGTAGTGAAGAGGTTTTGCATAGGGGTGTGTATAGTGATGTAAGTGCAATTATTCTATTGTATTATGGTTGATGGTGAAATTTAGTTGTGTACAATAGTGAAGTTTTAGTTAGAGAATTCTATGAAAAGTGGTATGTAGATGTTTTGGTAATGATCTAGTATTACAGGTGGCTTGTACTAAATATGTGAAGAACAGCTCTGAGAGATGAAAGTTGTGGCCGGGGGTTGTTGTAGGAACATGTCATTGCATGATGCTGCGATTATGTATCTCCGAATTCTCGGAGATAAATATCTTTCTCAGAGTTTGACACTGCCGATGGAAGGAGCCATGGGCCAGCAGACAGTACATGCAATATTCGATCATCAATTTGTGAGACATGTAGTGATATTCTTCTGTTGGATGTAAACGAATAAGCATCATTCTGAACACTTCAACAAGTTGGTTTCTGGCAGTTAACACTCCAAACAGTTAGTGAATCATTATTCAACTATCTACACTTCATTATCATAATGGCTTTCAATTAGATATTAACATATGTAGACCTAATGCGTGGGTTAAACAAACCTACATGATTACACAATCTTTTTCCTGGGCCCCATTGGCAGACGCAGGGGCTCTTGAAGAGGGAAATCTCTTCTTGGCCTTCTTCTCGATAGAAGACGCCAATTCTTTATTTGTGATCCTCGACAACGACTTCTCATCTCCGTTCTCGGCTGCTTTTTGGTACCAGTGCTGCGATTCGTGGACATTCTTGATACACCCGATTCCCTTTTCATAAAAGTTAGCCAACGCAAACTGGGCCTTAGGCAATTCACACATGGCAGCCCTTTTTGCCCACTCGAATGCCTCAGTGTCATCTTTGGGTAAGTATGGATCTGATCCAACAAGATACCACGCACACATCGCCAACATCGACTCGGGGTCTCCGCCTAACGCAGCTGTGGTATAGTAGTGGATCGAGAGGTTGGAGTCCTGAGGAAGAATGTCTCCAAACTCGTAGCATTGACCTAGAATAGCGGCCGATTGGACATGACCAAGCGCTGCAGCCTGGGCGTATAATTCTAATGCATATTTTTTATCAGCAATGACAATATCTTGGAACCCGTTGAAATAAATTTTTCCCAACTCATAAGGTGCAGCTGCAATAAGCTCGTTGGCTACGTTAGAGGCTCTGGTTAGCCATTTGATCCCAATCTTCTTGGTATTCACCTGCGAGGATAATCCCATTCTTCCGTAGAACGAGTACACCCCTAATTTGTACATAGCAGCCGGGTGGTTTTTAGATGCCGCCATCTTCAAATAATCAACGGCCTTTCTCGCATCACGACCAGTTCCCAATCCTTCTTCGTAACAGTATGATGTTCTATAAGCAGATTCTACGTGACCGTGCTTGGCCGCGGATTGAAACAACACAAATGCTTCTCTGTTTTCAATCTTACCTAATGCTCCCGAACTGTACGCATCGGCCAACAAATACTGTGAATCAACATACCCTTTGTCGGCCAATTTCTTCAAATAGAAAAGTGCTTCTTTTAACAATGCTCTTTTCAACTTCTTATCGTCCAAATTGATGTCGGAACCGCTGAAATCGAGCGATGCAGCCGACCTTGACTTGTTATGCGATTTTTTGAATATATCACTACCTAATGTCAACGACGACCCATTGTTTTCCTTTTCCAATGGACCCTTTTTAGGTGAATTTTCAATAGATTGTCCCTGGGGAGTATTAGTGGAACTTAAACCTGCATCAGTCGAATCTAACATAAGGGCTGTTTGCAACATATACTGTGCATACTGGAACAATACGCTCGGGTCATTCGACCGTTTTGCGTTTTTCCTATACAATTCGATGGTCTTGATTCGTGGCAATAACTGGCTAGAATTATCACCGAGATATTGCTGTATAATGTTTTGACTGAAGTCAACCATACTGGCATTGTCAGAACGGTCGTGGAAGAACGATGACGTCGACGACACTGACCTGTTGTGGCCAAACTTGGCGAAATCAGGCGCCGATGCCACCAAATTGTTCTCCGATTTCGAGAATATCTGGCTATCCAATGCATTTTGGTTGAGATTGAGGTTCGTCACAGACGAAGTGGTGGACAATGGATTCGAGTTAGGAGACATAAGCGGTGGTTCCTTCTGTGTAAACACCGGTGGTGGCGTCAGCGACTCATACACCGGGTATGGGGCCTTGGTGCCCGCTGCTCCGTCCGCCTCATTGCTTGCACCACCTAGCACCCCCAAAGGTGCTGGAATGTCCATTTCTTGAACTGGAGTCTGGTATCCCGATCCTGGGGCCTGTCCTAGAGATCCGCTCGACTCGTGTCCACTGTGGTTGTTCCCGACTTCACGAGGTGGTGATGGCTCTCCGTAGTCCTCAACTGGATATGGAGCATTTGTACTTGCTGCCTTTTGGCGATATGGGTGACTACTCATCTCAATTTGCCTGTACTTTAGTCTTCTGTGCTAAAATTGTCTTTTCTGGTGCCGAAATCTAATCCCGCCGACTCAATCCTTCCGTAGCAACTGTCGTAAAAAATAGCTCTTAAATTCTATATTACTAACAATTTAAATCTATAACGATCTATCGTTTCCCGGACTATCCCTTTTAGTACGTCACTACCACTATATATGGCTTTAAATACGTATATGATTAGCTATAATAAACTGTTTCTTCTAGAATTTTTCCAAATCTTTTTCTTACACTAACATTTGAGAGGGCGTGGTCCGATCCAAAATGTATTTTTATTTCATCTGGTATATCGAAGGTTTTGTTTTAAACAAACGGGTATAGTTCGGTATGTGGAGCCTCTCGTAAGCATGATCACGTCACAGGATGTGTGGAATGTACTTGCTTTATGTGGGCTAAAATAGAACTGTTGTTCAAGAATGTAGGTGCAGCGTGTTTTGGGAACGGGCTTAACATAGAATGCCGAGAAAATGCAGATCGCAGGAACCGTTAACAAAGTCTATTAAATATATATGTTATATACGCGTAGAGGGCATCGAATCCCCGTCGTGCCGGGTGTATTAGCAGAAACGTTGTGGGTGAAGCGTCGTGCATGCTTAGGTCCGACTGAAAAAGTTGAAATAGGCTGCAATGAAGGCTGCGACCACCACACCAACAAGGGTGAATCGCTGCACGCCAAACGAGGGGGTCAGATGGTCGTCCTGTTCGACAAGAAGCCTGGCTCTGTCCTCGGGGTCCAACAGATCGATGTTTTCCCGGACATCGAAGGGCTTTTCTGGGTCTGTGGAGTCGGTGGTGGCTGCGGCCTGCTCACGAGCGTTTCTGGCCGCGACATCGACCTTATTCTGGGCCACCAAGTCAGGAAACTGCTTTGTAAACCGCTGGTTCTCGGCGTTGTTCCACTCTTTACTCGAGCGTGCGAGTCTCTTCTTGACGTTGTCGCTGGTAGTGATCGACCCGGTGGTGGACTCGTCGCCCGTCATGAAGCTGAGAAGCCCCGTCAAAATCGTGGCTACACTCCACGCCGGATTCCAGGTGTCGGGATGGTAATCACTCATCGAGAGACATAATCTTGTGTTGCATGCAAATCTCCCGTTAGGAGTGATCATCGAGATCGATGGTGGCTTGAACGGGTATTCTGATGGGAACCGCAAGATCCCATGGTACTGGCCCTCTTCGAATGGCGTGTGGGGTGGTCCTGTTATCACATAGTGCCACTCCAATATATTTTCATCGTTCGGCTTGGCGCTGACATATGGGGGCGGATTAAGCGTAATAGCCTTATATTCCTTTGTTAGTCTCTTCTGGGATTGTCTAGATGCCATCGTTCTTTTGATGTGATATAACCTTTATGTCTTTTTGGATAGTAGAAATGAAAAAATGTGCAATAAATTTATAAATATCCGATTTCTTCGATAAAACTAATTTGATCCTAACTGTTTTTAGCAGGATATGACCTATAAATACAAAAGATAAGCGTATTCTATCGGAAAAAGACCATAAAGAATAGATAAAATCCAACAATTACACATCGATGCGTATCGATACTACAAAGTTGAGGCGCACACGAGCTATGGTATTACTACTATAAAAGGTAAGTAATCGATCCCTAGACTTCGTCTAAGGTAGTAGTGCGGGTATAGCATCTTAGAATGTGCTGTTTTTATTACAGAACATCCTTTTGTACTGACGAAGAGGTGGAAAAATGTGCTTCGTAGTTGAAATCACCTTTTGCAATCATTATCCGAAGAGATGAATAATTATGGTTGATCTACTTTTTCTGGCCAATAGCCAAGATCAAACTGGTCTCGACCAAGTATACGGTTGTTCCATTGGATATTTTGGATCTGAGCTGGTTATTTTTCAATTTTTCGTTGATTTCGTCGGGCAAGTGGTGCTCGATAAATGGCTGTTCCTGCCACAAGTACACTCGGGCCTCTCTTGCACTCGAAACGTTAGCGAGATTGGAATATTCACCCAATGTTTTGTTGAGCGCGTCGACTTTCAAGCCACCCATGTGTCTGACAGCTTCGGATGCACTTTTGGTAGCGGAAACAGATGTCTCAACGTCCTCGTTGTAGAAGTCGACAATGAACAACCACCCTCCAGGTCTGAGAAACGTGGACAACTTCTGGGTCACTTTCTCGTAGTTGTCTATGTGATGGTAAGAAAGCGTACATGTAATAAGATCCATAGAACCTTCAAACTGAGATACTACTTCCTGTGCCGTAGGGTCCAAGATATCGCACAAGTATGATGTCATCGCGACCCCATCGTATGTAGCATTGACATGGCTGGCCTTTTCGTTATACTTGGCCAAGAAGGTTGAGTTTATGTCAACGCCAATGATATCGGACGTCTGATCCGAATTTGTAGCTAAATACGGAGCAAAATACTGAGTAAGTATACCTGTTCCACATGCGAAATCCATCATCTTCATTCCTGGCTTGAACACACTGCCGGGAAATTGCGTCCCGAATGTATGTGGATCTGGCAATGACTTATCTGGCGAGAACCCATTGTACGGCTGTTCTGGATCTCCGATCAATTTATTTGACTCTTCAGGGGTCTTTCGTGGACTGCTTACATCAAATTCCAATAAAGATTTGGCGAAGAAGATACTCAAAAACTGCATCGCATCACGCTTATCGTAATCCTCGGCCATCTTCGAGTCAAACACCTTGATATTAGCTTCAATTGCAAGTTTATGCTGGTCTTCTGTCATGCTAATTGTGCTATCCGTAGAAATAAGTGCTGGAATTTTGTCCTGATTCTATGAGCCTTAAGTACCGTTTATTCGGTTTGTGTCACTATCAGAATCAATACGATAACAATCATTCCGACTTACTAAATATCACATTGTATGATAATAAAAAGACTGGAGTTTTAATAGGCCTCTACATATGTTTCCGAGGAAGTCAGACTATCTTCTGTGGATCGATATGAGCTTTATTTATACATTTCGGTTATCTTTTGGATAAGTTTCCAGTTACACGACTTTGTATTACAGAACTTAGGACATAAATAAGGTCTTCTGAAAAATTATTCTTGGCTAGTATTTGGGGAAATACATTCCAGATGACATTAGTAGTTCAAGCGATAATTATCGTGTTCTGTATAGGATTCTACTTATTTGACCAACAAAAAAAAAGACTTACCCTTTTATGATATAAGTACCAAAATTCATAAAAGGTATCATTCATCCATTCAACATACATTCAAATGTAACGGAACTTATCCTATCAATACAGGTCGAAATATGAGCATAATTGAACCTTTTGTACTTGAATCTAGCAATGGTAGTATTACTGTTGACGGAATTAATCAACTAGAATGTTTTATTCCCGAATCACATCGATTCAAAGAAAAATACGTGAAAAATACTATGGAAAGCAGCAATTTATCTATCGGTGAACAAATTGCATACCAATGGACGAAACCCGAAACAGGTGGGTTTTATCAAAATGAGGAATTCGGTCTGTTAGGAATGAAATATCATCTATGGATCGATGAACGTATAGAAATGGATGACGATGAAAATTTTGACAAAGCTGAACTAGCTGAACTATTCACGTCCAACAGTGCTATTAGCAGTTTAAGTCATACTCTTTTTCGCCAGAATAAGAAAATAGAACCTACTGAACATAATGGAATAACTACTTCTATTATTCCGGCAATATTTGATTGTTCTTCTGACGACGTTGACATTAAGTGTCTCTTCTTTACTCGTAATAATAAATATGATATACAATCGATGCTCAAATTGCAAGACTGGGAGAATATTTTAAGAATCACACTATCACAATTAATTAATGATGGTTATGTTGGTGGTAAGGTTACGGTTTTACCCAGTGATAAATCGTTCGAAATTCTGCTTAAGCTAGGTTTAGCGTTGGAGCCAAAGGTTTTGGAAGAAGAATACATAAATCTGAAATCAATGAAACTAAGGGAGACTATTTTAAACGAAATTTAGTCAGTTTTGTCTATCATATCTTGTATCACTCAATTATATTTAAGGGACACTATTTTCCTCTTGCCATTTTCTCCCTTCAATATAGTACCTAATAGAATACGACCACTGCCTTCCATAGGAGCTTTTGAATATTTCATATTTACCTAGTATCAATAGAATTTCCATATTGTATCACGTGTTTATCTTCAATTCTTATACCAGTAAGCCATATCTAAGGCGATTTACTGGCTATTGTAGGAATGTTATTGTATATAGAAATATAGACGAGAAAGTACCGTTTGAAAGGAACGGGAAACCATATATGAAGTGAGAACATGGTACTCTGAATCTTCTATCAATTCTTAGTTTGTACCTTGCATACTTCATTCTTTGCTGGAACAAATGAATTTATCGCCTACTACACTGATCTAAATCATATTCGGGCTTGTCCTTTTTGTTAAAAATGGATCAAACGCTATTGCATAGGCATATGTATACTAAAGATGTTTATTAAAATTATGTATTAAGAAGTGTAATACAAATTAAGGTCTGTGCATCGTATTTGAATTAGAATGTCACTTTGAAAACTCATATTCACAGTAGTATGGATTTAAACCAGGAATATTGATCTAAGCAGAAAGGAAAAAGTACAAGAAAAAATAACAGGATAAAGAATAAAAAACAAATTCCATTTGAATATTCGTCTAAACCATAAAGTTTAAGATTCTAAAGAGAAGTAAATTAATGGCAGCATAATTTAGACCAAAATCCTTTAGTCTCTTCATTATCATCAACCATTTGTTGCTGGTCGTATTGGTTTTGTCTGTTTGCTGCAGTGTTCTCGTAATTCTTAGATTGAGGTGCCTTAAGTGCAGATTCGTCCATAGCATTTGCATTCATGCCCGTTTGTGATTCTTGCTTAATTGGTGGTAATGGTCTGTTAACCAAATGTTGTAACTTTTGTTGATGTAATTGAGCTGTAGTCATTTGAGTCGAAGGAGGTTGCGCTTGTTGTGATGCTGGCGCCTGTGGGTGATGAGAAGCGTGATGTTGTCTACTTCTTCTTTGATCACGATGACGTCTGTCTCTTTCGTTTGGTGGGTTTGGATGTCCGTAACCATGTAAGTTTGGCTTCTTATTAATGCTAGAATCCCATCCTTTGCCGTTGTTAAGATGCAACCAATCAAAGTCTTCATCGCATGCTTGTCCTAAGTCGTCTAATATGGATAAGAATAGCATTCTGTATTCTTCATACGCTGGCTCTGCATCGAACGCTAAACTACGTACCGAGTCCAAGTATTCAGCAAATTGTCTTGGTAAGCCGTCACACAACTGGAGTGCCGGAGTAGTACGTTTTTTGTCACCAATCTTCTCGTATTTTTGCTTGTTAGTTGGTGCCTTTAACCCTTGCCATGGCAATTGGCCTCTCAAGAAATAGAAGAATACATGGCCCAACGCTTCTAAATCATCTCTTCTCAGTTGTTCTCTCCCAAGATGAGTGTTGATAGACATGTAACGAGCGGTACCACTTAACGATTTCTTCTCTCTATAAGGAATATGCTGTTTAGTTCTAGGATCTCTATATTGCTTGGCCATACCAAAATCGACTAAATGGACATGGTTCTCGTCAACCAAACCTTGGCGTCCAATCAAAAAGTTATCCGGCTTGATGTCTCTGTAGATAAGATCATGGCGATGGACTTCTTCAATCAAACTCAACATCTGGATCGCAATCTGCGCCACGGTCTTGACCGAGAACCTCCTGCCACACCAGTCAAACAAGTCTTCCAATGAGGGCCCTAACAAGTCAATAACTAAAATATTATGCAAACCTTCTTGACCAAAGTAATAAGCACTTGGAATACCTTCGCTCCCTTGCAAGTGCTTGTAAGTGCGATACTCGTCTCTCAACTGGGGTGCCTCCGTCTTTCTAGGCTCAAATTTGATGGCTACCGCAACCCCGTTTATTATATTCGTACCTTCAAATATAACTCCAAACGACCCCTCCCCAATCTTCTTTCCTATCTTGTAGTGTAACCCAACCACCGAGTTGTTACTCGAATTCGAGCTCGATGGGTTATGTGATGCGGCAGCAGCCGCTAACGCCGCCGGATTCGACAATTGTGCACGGTTAGACATATTCTATGATCCCCAACACAATTTTTTGATCCGTTATACGCAATTCTCAACGATCTTGAAAATGTCAATTTCAGTCCTCCTCGAGTCAATATCTCTATTATAATAGTTGATTAACGTCTGAATCTATTGCAAATGCTATATGATTCTCTATAATACAATCTAAAATAATCGATTCAGTATTCCTTGATGGATTCAATTCGAATCAATAACTTAGGCAATAAAAACAAAGGGTATGACAAGAAAACGAATAATTTAACCTAACAAAAAAAAATTATCAATTATGTATTCTTTATCTCTTGAACTGACCTTGCCAAGAAACTTTAATACACCTTATTATATTGCTATATAATTCGATTGTGTAGATCAAAGGAATAGAATATTGTTTTTTGCTGTTCATAAACCTCCAAAACACAAATGAAAGACATTTTTTCGCTGACCTTACACAAAACCCGAAAACAGAAATGTTCCTTTCTTTTAGGAAAAAATTTTCTACATTAAGGCCATTGGTTGTGTGGGTCTTTGATTTGTTGTGTTTTGGGTCGGGGTTGGTATTTGGAAGCGTCTTTACTTTGATGCAGACTAGATAATTTTTTAGTAGTTGTAGTTTTGGTATATTTGCAAGCAAGAAATCAAGCCATGTAGCGGTGCGCCCGGAGTAGATCGCCAATGGATGCAAAATATACCGATATGTCCTGAAATTAGTGGTAGGGGTGTAGCGAGGTTATTAATGGTGTCTGGTCAGTTAGTGTTCCTATGGTATGTAGCAGTGTCTAGAATGGACATATAGGATAGAAGTCTAGAGGTAAACGGAATGTTTTGAAGTCGAATGCAGAAAATACGAATTTTTGCATAATTGTATAGATATATAAAATACACCAAAATTAGTAGAAATGTACAAGTAGAAGTGGTACAGATGGTAATTGAATTACATTGGTATAATACAAACTGAAGATATAGGAAGATGGCGATATAAGGTGAAAAGTAGACCTAGAAACCCGCAGATTGGGTTCCAGAATAATTCTATATACTGCCTCTGACTAAATAGATGACATCGGCGTTTTTGAGTGCTTTAGAGCATCTATCGGCAGTCTCGACCATTGCCGGCAGGTCGTCGTCGTTGACTTTACAAATGCAGAGTCTCTCATCCGACTCACGCGTACGGTTATTGATGTTGACGATGTTCAAATTATCGGCTATCGAGTCCAAGGCCCTACCCACCGACCACTGTTTCGAGACCCAGACTGCTTTTTTCTCCATGTCAACGTCGATATTGGAAAATATGTCCTCTTCTGCATTTTCTGACACCTGTTTGGGGTTGATGTATAGACACCAGAGATAGATCTTGTCGGTATCACCTACCTTGGTGTCTCCCTTGGCTTCCCGACGGAGTATTGCCATCTCAGCAACTTTACTACGAGCCTGCGGCACGCTCTTCTTCTTGAATATCCCCATCACCTTATTATCGCTCTTTTTCTTGTTCTTTTGTAGCCTCAAGAATTTGGAAAACTTGGCAAGCACCGTTCCTTGGGCCCCGTTACGACCAAGAATATTGGTTGCCTTGGGCGTGGCATTATTTATCGAATTCTCTAGTTTTAATTTATCTTTTTCTCTATCTGGAAATAAAGATGCAGCTGTTGCATCGTATTGTTGGTTGGCCCTAGTTTTTTCTTGTGGTTTTGCTGGACATTGATGGGATTCCAAGTTTCGATGCTTCGAGCAGTATGTAAAGTTGCAATATTCACAATGAAATGGGAGAAAATCAACTTGTTGACATTTATGGCATTGTTTACCTATGTTCATTATACCTTGATCAGGATGAGTTTTTGTCTCATTGACGAATAGATTCTTATTAACACCCGCCTGTGACATTGTTTATTGCCATATATTATACACTAGTCGGTTAGTTACCAGCAAGATGTCCTATTTTATATATTTTAAACCCAGTGGCGGTGGCAAGACTATTTTGGTTCTTTGGCTGGAGTAAAGAAATCGGATTTCTCAGCTGCACAAAAAATGAAAATTTGATGATGGTGATAAATTAACTAACCGGACCAAATAATGTTATTTGATTTGAATGTGCCGTGGCCTAGTAATAACTACGCCGCCACTCCGACTTCCCAACAAATCACAACTCTCCTTAATACAATTACTACCTTAGGTACCTTGGGTTATACGCACATCGCTATAAATTTTACATTAAGTGAAAATGTTAGGTTCCCTAGTAATCAACAAGATATAAACCCAATCCAAATAAAAATGATAAAAGATTACTTTAAGGACAATTTTCCAAGGCTTAAATTGTTCACAAGGTTAACATTAGTGATCAACGATCCATCGCAATGTCAAGGACTCTCGAAAGTGCAGAATTCGTTTGACTTGATAGCAGTGCAACCAACAAGTGAAAAGGGCTTACAGTTAGCGACGACAAACCTCGATATTGATGTAATCTCCTTTAATATGGCTAGCAAATTGCCATTTTTTTTGAAGCATAAGACGATTGGAAGTGCGTTGGAAAAAGGTATAAGGTTTGAAATCTGCTATTCGCCTATGATTTCGGGGCCGGCAGGATATTCGATTCAAACGGCAAACGACAATATGAGTTTGTCTAAGACGGCCTTATTGGTTAGAAAGTACTTTTTCAGCAATGTTTTGCAATTAATTAGAGCATCAAGATCAAAGGGTTTGATCGTTTCCAGTGGTGCGACACAACCATTGCAGGTACGTAATCTGTCTGATATATTAATCTTATTAAAGACCGTCGGCTTGGACAATAGCAGGGCTAAAAGCTGTGTTACTGACAATCCCGAAAAAGTTTTGGTCAATGGAAGATTGAAGATCAAGTCATATAAGCAAACTATTGTAGTCGGAAACGATAATGACAAAAGTGATATTTTGTATAATAACGATGAGGAGGACAATGTTAAGAAAACAGATAGTGCAGGATACAAGAAGAAATTGAGCGATAGCTCTGGCGGCAGCTTGCTAAAGAAACAAAGGGTCAAATAGGCGGTTTATGGACCTTCGTAGGTATTACCTCTTACCTAAATTTGTACATTATGATATAGATCGCAACATAATAATAAATAAATATATTAAGAAATTATAGAATTGATCGGCTTGCTAATTAAATATCGATGACTTGATCAAAGTGATCTTTTTATTTGGGGGTTGTGTATTCGAGTCGTTAGATGGGGCCAGCCCTTTCATTTGTGCCCTCGGTACCCTCATTGGTCTCTTATTTCTATTCCCAGTAAGGAAAATCGACGGCTCTGCCTTTCGCTTTCTTATTGCTTCTGAAACTGCTCGTGGCAGAGGCGACGACGACGACGAAATTGATGTGGGAGGACTGTGAGGTTCTGACAATGATGAATGCAGTGGTGGGGATGCAGGTTTGGGGCTAGACGAGTTAGAGTTCGCTGCCAGCACAAATTTAGGCACCGGTTCGATCGGCCTAGGCATATTAGTGCTATGCTGAATGGGTTGTCCATTAAATATGGTTGGAGGACGGCCCAACTGTGGTGATATTTCTGCCCGATCATGGTTGAATCTTGGGGCATATCTTGGAGCAGCTGGATGTGTAGATGGCTGTGCTGATTGCTGGCTCTTTGGAAACCTTGGTTGTTGTCTTGGCTGGTGGAGAGAATGCGATATAGGAGGACCGGGCTGAACACTAGGCGTGTCCTTATATTTGAATGCTTCGTAGGGGTCATATTTCTTCACTTTCTGCGCGTAGTTCGGAAACATCAACGACCTATTTCGAGTCTCCTTTCTGGCTTTATTGAGAATCGAGTTTTTGGGCCCGTACGAGGCCTCTGACCGATTGTATCCTGACCCACCCTCAAACCTTCGCCGGCGAACCGTAGGGTCTCGCAACAACTCGGGCACGGGCACAATCGAATTCGCCGACTTTTCTTTTTTCAACCTCTGGGTGATTTTTCGTAACCGTTCTGCTGAGTCTTGTCTGAACGACTCGCGCTCATCGCTGTATTGGAAGTAAAGACTCTTCATGGGCATATTGCAAAACATAAGCGTCCGTCCCGCTGGAGCCACCAAATTCGCCCTCTTACTCTTCACCTTACTCGTCCTTATGCTGTTAGCCAAAATTGGCCTATCTGGAAACTCTTTGCTCACTAAATTGGTCCACAACTCATCGGAATCGGGCGTGATCTGCGGACTCAACTCTTCAATTTGCCCCAACTGCTTCGCATTCATCCTCCGTAATACTGGTACCAAGAGGTGGAATGGTGTGGCCCCCACATCTTCTAATTTCGCCACATGCTGGATACATTTGTTGATAGCTATCTCAACTAAAGATAAGACTTTTTTTCTATTTCTGGGATTATTATAACTTTGATCCACTGATGCCATTTTATTTTTTTATATTCGGTTCATGCGTACTTTTCTTTACTATCACATGTATTAAAATAGACACGAACAACAATAACTGTGGTACTTCTGTAACAATATTGTTTGTAGATATTGCCTTTCTTTTTGCTACTGCTCTATTGAGCCTAAAGATCAAAATTGACACAAAGTCGTCTTACTGTTCGGCCGGCTGATAAAAAGTTTTTATAAGCAGATAACCGAAACACGTAAAAGTGATTTAATTTGTTTTCTAGGTCTAGGTACGAGTAGTAATAACGATGTTTTCAAAGTTAAGAGGTAAAGATTCTAAAACCGAGACTAAGAAGGAACAGAAAGTTTTGGGAGAAAAGTTATACCTTCCATTAACTAAGGCTTCTTCTAAATGTACAATTCCTGAAGCGATCGGGCTTAACGGTGAAGAACAAGAAAAATATGATAAAGTTTTGAAATATTTCCAGCAGGAAGACTTCAAGGTCGCTGTGAGTGAAGCTAACCAGAAGGATAAGGATAGTTCCAAGTACAAGGAATTGAGCGAGTCGGAAAAAGCGTGGTTGACGAGAGAATGCTTTCTCCGGTATTTGCGGGCCACCAAATGGCACTATGAAGATACTATTAGCCGGATTGAGCTTACTCTTGCGTGGAGACGTGAGTTTGGTATTGCTGGGTGCTACGACTCGGAAAACGAGGTTAATGGGAAATTGTGCTCTCCAGAGAACGAAACGGGGAAGGAAGTTATCTTGGGATATGATAACGATACCAGACCGTGTTTATATTTGAAGCCGGGACGTCAAAATACAAAGACGTCCTTGAGACAGGTTCAGCACATGGTATACATGTTAGAAAGAGTTATAGATTACATGCCTTCGGGCCAGGATTCGTTGGCGTTGTTGATAGACTTCAAGGCCTCGCCTCTTGGTACCGAAGGAGGAAAGATTCCACCGGTGGGTACGGGGAGACAGGTGTTGCATATCTTACAAACACATTATCCAGAGAGATTGGGTAAGGCATTGTTGACCAATATTCCATGGTTGGGATGGACGTTCTTGAAGATTATACATCCATTTATCGATCCATTAACGAGAGAAAAATTGGTTTTCGATCAGCCTTTCCCAGAGTATGTTCCAATAGAGCAGTTGGATAAGGATTTTGGAGGTGACCTTAATTTCGAATACGACCACGAGAAATACTGGCCTGAAATGATCAAAATTGCTGAAAGTAATAAGCAAAAGTACATGAAGAGATTCGAAAATTTTGGTTCCAAGATCGGTTTATCAGAATATGATTTAAGAGGCGAAAGTGAAGAATTGGTTTATCCAGTTGCATAATATTGTTCGATATATTTATAGAATGCAGCGTTACACTTTGAAGTTAATTTTCTTGTTTAATGATTTATAATAGTAATAATATTGTACGTAACTATTTAACTTGTAAAAGGTTTGGCACACTTTCGTTTCTCTATTACACCTGTTTCTGGGCAGATCATATTTTGCCAATCAACGGCATACATAAGCCCACCAGCACCCCCTTCGCTCCTAGCGAAAACCACTCCAAGGTCATTTTTAGCAGTACTCAAATAGTAGTTTGATCCATCTCCTAATGATATAATTACAGCCCTCACTATATCACCTGGCTTAAAACATTCTATGATTTTGACTCTATCTCTATCGGTCAGTCTCACATCTTGGGTTCTAATTATACCTTTGAAAGTTTCACCCAAGTCTGAAGCCACCGCGTTTATCAGCGATGCCTGCGATGCTATAGTTGTATGCGAGCTTAAACTTTGAGAACCACCCCCAGCTGGGATTGACCTATGGGCGTTTTCGCCGTTGGCTCCCAAGCCAGAGTCGTTTAATACATTTCCATGTCCCTCAACTGTTAAAATCTCGCAAAACGCTTGTCTCGGATTTAACCTAGTAATACGTGCTAGCACAACATCTCCTTCTTGTGGAAGATTGATAGATATATTCCCAACCTCTGGTATTGCTTCTTCTCCCACTTCTTCTTGATATTGCATGTAAGTATTCGATTTTGGAATCACATTCACCACAAAATTCTTGATTTTAATATGACTGTCTTTAGAGTCAGCTTCGTCCTTTTCGTCTTCTTTATCACTAACGACTATTTCTCTGATTACAATCTTACCTATTATAGTGGCAACAATAACTGGAATTGATTTGACCTGATCTGCTTCAACATCTATTGACGATATGGTTGTACCTTTACCTGGAACATATTTTTCGACCACTTTTTCAGCAGCAACTTTATGTGTTGGTATTATGTATTGCCCTGGAATAGCAAACTTCTGTTCATGAGGCATAATGCTTTAAAATGCTAATGAATTCTTTAATAGTTCACCTCATCGACTAAACTTCTTTCACTAGAAAAATTGATGCAACTCATTTTGTGGTTTTGTGTAAACTTTGTATAGCAAAGATGAAAAGTCCATTACGGTACTATAATGATGAACTATTCACTAGTCAAACATCGATAGTTAGTTTAAGAAATGTCTGAGTACCCAGAATATATTAACGGTGAACCACCGGTTATAACTTTAGAAGAATATGACGTTGCTCCATGGGGCAAAACAACTTGTGTTGATTCAAGACCTGATGGATATGTTATCGTAATCATGGAAAAGCCAGAGGTAGTTGTTGCTAGAATCGATAAAAGCGGTGATGAAACTTTGGATAAGATCTTCAGAAGTGCTAAACAAACTCACGCAGAGCAAAGTGCTAAATAAAATCTAGAAGAATCATAAAATATTATATTATTAGTATTTACTTTAGTGTTCATAATTCACAATTCACGTATATATGCAACCAATACTACTACCATAAAGTGGTAACTGTAGACTGTTATATGGTCTAATTAAAGCCAAACGTAATTAGAAGAAATGTGTGTGACAACGGGAATGTTCATGGATTGACATTTCGCTCTTGAAATCATTCAACTCATCCTTTATTTGTTGAGCCAATGCTGGAGTCAATTGATTACACGTAGCATTGTCGGGATGCCTGTCGTATTCATCACAGTTGTAGGTATCATACAAGATAATTCTCGATGAGAATCTAACCTCATTTTTAATTGCGGCAGCTCTTGCACTACTTTGTATAGTAGGCGATTTCTTAAATTTGCGAGAAAACATCGAACTAAACGACTTAGGACTCGAACTATTACTTGAGATCAGTGGTATCTTGTTATGGGTGAATATTGGTAAAGGATGAGGAGGGGCCAACGGAGAGAAGTTATTCTCTTGGCCGAATTTCGACGATACTTGTTGGTGTGCAATCACTGGATTACTGTATTCATTTTCCTTATCTTCAGCTCTGTCGAAGGAATCATCGTCCTCTTCATCACTTGATCCAAATCCACCGCCTACTTCGGAAACTCGTGCTTCATGAGAATTTTCCTCTTCATCCACCTCTTCATCTCCAAAGGACATATTGAATGATTGGTGAGAATCAGAACTTCTTAAATCATGCATTGCTAACTTCCCACCGAAAGATGGTCCTTTAAGTCCCCTGAATGACATCGATATTGGCCTATTATTCATTATGTTTTTGCCGTTCTCATTTACCATGGGCGAGTTCTGGTATGAAGTTGCCAAGATAGGCGATTTTTCAACTAAATTAGTTGGTTCGGCCGAATCGTTGATTGATTCTGGGGATTCTGGAATTTGAGTGGCATTAATAATTTCCAAATTAGGAGTTAGAGGACCTTGAACAGGTTCATTAGACTCAATTTCTTCCACGGGAACTTTTGCTTGTTCTTCGTCGGTTTGGGATAAGAGTATATGCTGTTCAGGATCATCGTCTTGGCTGGGTGGTGGAGTATTTAAAATTATTGGTGGAGCCTCAGAAGGTCTTAAATATCCTACTGGAGGTGGAATCTCTTGAATGGAACTACTGTCGAACTCTTTGTCTGATGAGCCGCTAAGTTTATTATCAACATATCCATTCATTAATGGTTGTTGATTCTTTTGTTGAAACAGATCAAATTTTTCCGAAAGTAAAGAAGGAGAAGAGGACATGATAACTGGTGATTTCTCGACGATTTCCTTTGGAGAAATGGAAAAATCCAAATTGTCAAGGTCAATATAATCTGTAAACTCGATGAGATCGTCATAATTTTCCATGGATTCATCATTGAGCATCTGGGCGTTGATTGAATTCATGTTTTCGACATTTAAGTTTTTCTTTGAATTAGAATTCTTGAGGATACTATTCGATCTACTCATATTAGTGGAATCTAAATTTGGGGAATTTGTTCTAGTGCCGCCATACTGGATAATGTTCTCATCACTCCCATCGTAATTAATAAATGAGTTTCTTTTATTGGATTTTATTGATCTCATGGATCTTGATCTTTCTAAAGAAACAATACTCTCCACTTCCTGTACACTCAATGATTTTGGAAAGAGAGTTTCGCCTAGTAATTGATCGTTTACATCCGGTTTGGCCTTCAGCTTCTCTTCTTTACTGAGGCTTGTTAATTTATTATGAGGGGTTTCAAGTTTAGGAGTATTCGTTGAAGGCCTGTAATCAACTTTAAATGGTGATCCAAACAAGCTATCATTATTCAACAAAGTATCACTCTCTGGTATCAACAATTCGTCATTACTGGCCTCAACCTCCTTAGACTTTAACGTTTGAGAATTATGGTTACTAATTATATTATTATTATCATAATTGGTCTCAGTAATTGTTGGTGTCGGGTAATTTTTGTTTGGATTGTAATCATCATCGTTAACTTCTCTGATAAAGTTTACATTTGGAATTGAATTGGATGGGTTTTTATTCAAGAAATTAGTAGTTGGGGTAACTTCTTCTTCTTCTTCTTCTTCTTCTTCTTCTTCTTCTTCTTCTTCCTCGACATCATTTTGATTAGGTTTTGCCTTCTTCGATACTTGTTCTTGATTTTCTGATTTGATCAGCTTTGATGAAATTTCAGACGTTTTATCTTTCTTGAAAACACTTAAAAGCGAGGCACTTGAAGACATTGAAGGTTTATGAGAAGGTTTCTCTTGTGGTGGTTGAGGTAATGGGGACTGTTTATCATAAGAGCCTGATACTACCTTTTCACTCTTTCTATTCTTGTTGGTCGTTGTCATTTTCTTCGCTCCTTCTATCACATTTGGTTCATTATTGAAGCCTGCGATATTTGGAGTAGAATAGGATTTTGAACTTAACTTTCTTGGCTTCGACACTAGGTCGTCATCTTCGTTTTTGGTAGTCTTCGACCTGGATTTAAATAAGTTCTTGAAGCTAAATCTTTTTGCGGTTGAAGGTTTCTCTGCACCTTTAGAAACAGCTGATAAATCGCTAAATGTGCTACTTCTCTTATGAGTTCCTGGTAATGGGGGTTGTTCTTTGTTCTTTGTAAATGACAAGGAAAACGTTGAATTAGATCTAGTATGGGGAGATCTCTTCAACGGTTCGGGATAGGCGGTAGTAGTATTAATCGAAGAACCCTTTTCTTGTTGTTTTACAGCTGGCTTCTTCACCGCTTTGCCTGTTTCAGGAAGCAATAAACTAGAAACTGGGTTTGTAATAGTTTGTTGTTCATGCTTTTTTTGTTCAAGTTCAAAAAATTCCTTTTGTTTTCTTTGCTCTTGAGCATCTCTTTGTTTCTTTAATTCTTGAATCTCCGCTTCCTTTTGTTGCAACTCTCTTTGAATTCTTTGTTCTTCAACTAACTCCTTTTGCCTCTGCTTGAATTTTTGCTGTTGTTGTTCGTATTGACTTTTGAGTACTCCTTCATTTCCTACTAACGTATCATCCTGTTCAATGTCTTTGTTATCTAAGGTTCCGTTTGATACATCGGTCGATTGTCCGTCTAGGTCTTCTACAGACGATTCATGTACAACCCTGATTGGATGTATGGAATTCTTGTTAGATCCATTGACCTGTGTGAATGTTTGAAATTGTGCCGGATTCACGAGAACTGGTGTATCATCGTTAGTGTTATACCCATCGTCAATCGTACTCATGGACTTCTGGCTTTTATGAAGTGATTCGTTAGCATTCATATTAATAGTATCACTAAACGAATTTTCAGAATGGGCCGTTTCGAAAGTTTGCACCGAGTAGGTCGACCCTCGATTTGGATCTTCGGTAGTATAGTTAGCCGACAACCCCGAACTAGGGGGGAATTGTCCTTGGTCTTCATCTTCCTCTACAATTCTTTCTGAAACGATTGCCGGCGCCGAATTATTTTTTTCCGAAAGAATACTTTCCAACGCTTTCATCGAAGGTGATACCTTCATAATGCTAGTTCTCTGTTGGTTTGCACCCACCAGCTCGTTGCTCAAGCCAGCATGTATTGACGTATTTGACATCGAATTTGGTATCTGTACCGACTTTCTCAAGTTGGTGATATGGTTCTGGGAATTTGATGGTCCCACATAAAATTGGTTACTCAACAAAAAGTCCTCAAAGTTATCCTGATTGGAAATCCCTGACCCACTCATGTTTGTATATCGTTGACTTGTATGTGTGTTCTATTAATTTAACTTCTCTTTCTGGCCGTCTCCTCGGTTACGTAGTCTATTCTTCTGTTCGTATTGGCCGTCCGTATGGATAAAATCTTAGGACCAAGTTGAAATCTATCAAAATCTTTCAAAAAATACCAGAGTGTCGTTATCTGGTTTATTCTATTAGCTGTAGTTAATGTCACTGTTGCGAGATGTGTTCTTCCTCGTATATGATGTACTTTCGTCGCTTTCTGTAAAACCTTCTCTAGTTTAATGTGACTAATTCTGTGGAGCAATTGATATAGCCCAATCTCGTGAAATTTTTTATAACGTGGACCGTGCCAAAAAAATATTTCACTAATGCCACAAGTTTTAATAGGTTGAAATTTTATCAAATGTAGAAGTAAAAGAAGCTTGTATTGATATAAAAACAGTATTAGTGAAGGATTTGCAGAATGTCTAATATTAGAATGTATAAACTTGTCAGACAATCCTTCGAATAGTATATACGTTTTCAGGCAAAATGTAGCTATGTTAATTAAGCGCGTACAGCCTTAGACGCGTCCTTCGATCGTCGTATGTTTACGTAATTGAAAGGGATAAATCTAAGATCGCACTTGTACACCTTATATGTTTATGAGTGTCTTAGAGAATTCTTAATACTAATAAGGGGAGATGGTTTTACCAGTTAGAAAGTGTAAGTTGCAATTATCTTGAGATGAGCATTATGAAATTTCTGAGGGTGAAAGAGGTTTCATTCCGAATAAGATGGGATTTTATTTTGGCTGCAACTTCAGGATTTGATAGTTTTATGACGCCAGTAGTCACTGGAAAAGGTACCCAGCGTTCGACATGATGATGAACAGCACTATGGACTGGGTATGAAAGTGTTAACTTTCAAGATTAATTGCCAGGCGCATCTACCATTGAGACACGTCTAACAGGATGGGGTGCACACGACCCTCTTAAAGTCATTTAAATCACTAAAAACATTAAACGAGTGTATGTAGCGTATTAGCTTGCACAAAGTTTTTGCAGTACATGGACATACCCGCGTTATTCAGACTCGCAACTGTGAAAAATATCCTATTCACGATCATATATATAGCGGTCGCAAAGTAGTCATCTTATAGGTCTTCTCAACCAGAGTCGCACATATGATGTCATCAGACAACACCGACTAGCGAAATGGCCTGCTTATGTCATCTGTCATCAGAGCTAAATCCGGTTATTGCCGACAATAACATCGAACAATAGATGGAAGCTTCTACCGATATAATATTTATGAGCCTTAGAACCGCCTCTTTGACGCACAGAAACACCATTGCGTGCATGCGCATTAAGCATAATATCTCATAAACGTGATGGCGCAATATTGATCTTTCCACGCTGGTCAAAGTTTACCATTCATCTGTAATGACTATAGCTATGATCACACTAACTAAATGCTCGTAGGGCCCAAGGTCATCAATGAAGAACTAAAGTTGATGGGTGTCTTGAAAATATTGAAGATGCGGCACATCCTTCATGCGTAAAAAAACCATCGTTAACAGTATTTCCCCACTTTATCACATGGGATTTGTCAGAAAATCTACAATATTCGTACTTGATAGTTTAAGGCTAGTAAGCATTCTCGGCACTGAGATTCAGAACACCACACATTACGAAAAGTAACGCATATTGATAGCAACATCGAAATTTCTTTATCTATTATCCATTCATCCATCTGTAGTCTATCGCCGTGCTACAAGCGGGCACCAGCAAAGTATGGGCGATCACTGTACAGTTTGCCGCTTAGAAATAGAAAGTGGGCATCTGCACCTCCCTACATGTTGCTTACAACAAAACAATTATTGCACCTGCTTAAGCGACCCTAACAAATCCGCACTATACATGACAAGAATATGTACAGCCAATAAGGCGTATGCGCGTGGCCCTCTAAATCAATTGCTCGAAACTTGATTTCATTAGGGAATGGTGCCGACGACAAATTACGATAATCCGACAGGATAGAGAACAAAAAGTATGAAGCAAAAACAAGTAGTATAATTTACATGTATTAATTCTATTACCCTAAAGTAACATATGCAAGAAGGTTTAAGAGAAATCTATAGAAGAATCAGAACCAGGTATTTCGGTGTAGTAGGTTTGTAATGCTCTTTTCAAAGCAGGGATCAATTTATCCCATCTGAGGATCCTCACTTCCTTGTCGAAACCCCTAGGTTTCCTGATTTCATATGCCATTATTCTTTTAGCCAATTCGAATCTATAATCTTGATTCGTGAGATGGGTGTCTTTACCGAGGTAGTTCGGCGATCTGGAAGTATGTGTTGAAGGGATATCTTGCATCCGGGAAGAAATGGGTTTCCTGGACCAGAACGGAACCAAGTTAGATCTTATTCTGCCTCTTTCTTTCCTTCTATCAGCTGGGTCCATCGATTGGGTACCAATGAGTAATTCAACTATTTCGATCACTTCTACCGATGTGATATAGTACTGGTTATACTTACCGTCACGAACGCCGTTGATCGGAATAGTCAGATCATCGTCGCTGGCACTTTGAACGTCAGCCTCGGATAAAATCGTAGTGCATTCCAAACACGACACTTCGATGACGTCGGTATCTGGTGGTGCCGGTAAAGTTATAGGATTTTCGTTAGCTCCTCCTACGATAGAAAAATTGGCCAGCAATTTGTGCCCATTCTGGACCCGTTCGATACGTATAATCCTTCGGCGATCCTCCTTTTCAGATGCATTCCAAGGAGGATAGCATATCTCTTCGACTAAAGCGCCATTAATATGCAACTCTATTGGTAAGTATAGAGCGTTGGAGTCTACGAGGTACTTGGGAGGCCTAGTCGAACACCCTCCTGCTGATACGCCTCTGATGATCCTGTAGCGCTTCTTTGTGTCGGTTTTTTCGGTTTTAATCTTCAATCTAGCCTTTTGTTGTTGTATCTGCAATGGTGATTGACGATGCGATATAGGAGACGGGTATCCTAGAGTCATAGACCCTCCAGGGGCCATAGACCCTCCAGAGGCGGAATAGCCTTCTGCACCCAATTCTGATGCTGATGTATATGTATTTAATGCGTTAACAGAGTTCATCGAATTCAACGATGATGTCGAGTTGAACGGAAGTAACAGATTCTGAGTGTAGTGGTTCGGCATCGGTAAGGCGTCCATGTTATAGTTGTAGCCCGAAAGCTCGATCGTTGGATCCATGTAAGTCCCATTAACCTCATTTCCAATAGCCCCCGAGAGATCCATAGAGCCTTGTGTCATCCTATTGTCGCAACGGTATATGCTTCCACCGTATCCGCCGTTCGTTGGGTATGACAAATACGGTCCCAGTTGAGCCTGGGTGCTTGTTGCCACATCAGTCACCCAAGGGTTGCTGTTGTACGTATTACCACAGTTCAGATGCCCTGTCAACATCGTTCCGCTATTACTTCCTATTCCCATTACACTGTCTTCGAAAAAATCGGCCGGTTCCTCGTAACTGGTGCGGGTATCATCATATTGAGTGTATTCGGGTTCAACCATCTTCCCATAAATCATAAAATCCATCAATAAATCTCAATCGAAAATTTATATTTAGTGCAATTTTTACTTCGCAAGCGAGACTTCTCCAACTTATATAAAAGAGCTGCAAGAATATTTTTATACTTTGGTGACAATCAAGTACATCAACAATTATGTACCATATGATTCTATCGTATTTATGCCAAATGCGGAATCTCCTTAAGAATAAACTTTAACCTTTGAAAATTGTTAGTGTACGCATATAGAAGCCCGTATTATGCAGGTTAGAAAATGTTCGCTGTGACTATACGTATAGGTTGGTGTGCAGTGGGCTATACTATACCCGGGGAATGATTCCTTGTTGTGCGCTCCTCCACGTGAGAATAATGTAACATTACAGCCTATCACTGACACTATAGTCATGACATAAAATCGTCACAACAGAAAAGTCTTACATGTATATTCGCTTGGGCAATAGCAAGCCCTCAATACATATAAAATATGGCTACCGAAGAAATAAACAATAAAACGAATGACTGGGATGCCCGATCAGATATACGGACGAAGTAGCTAGTAGCTAGTGGGGGCAGTGAGCGGTGCCCGCCTGTGGCAAGGTTTTCATAGTAATTTAAGTTCGGTGCGTCATCGGAGATAACAGGGAAATATGAAAGAGGTGAATTTATAGAGGGACGGAATTAGGGAAGAAGCGACAACGACGAAAAAAGTACGATACGGTACAAGTTGAAGTAACTGTAATTGGTGGGGTGGCCATGACGAGAGGACACGGTTTTCTGTAGTCTGACAGTCATTTGTTATGAATAATGTTTGCTAACATCGACGAATGACAGGACGAAGTATGCAAACACATTGGTGATTGCTGACGTCTGCCGCGTAGCATCGCGCGACGAGAAACAAAGGTAGAATTCAAAATCTGCACTAATTAAATTGCCGTCTTGTTTGCACCACTCTGAAACCAGTCGTTCTCGCTAATCGACTGTTGAATGCCGATATTGACTCGGGTTTTCATGCATGTATTTGCATGGCAAATATAGTTGTGTAGTTGACCCGCGGCGGTCACTATGCTGCCATGAACCAGATATTTCAACTTATTCATCTGGCAGCGATGATAACCGTTCATGATTCTTAGTCGTGTCTCAATTTAGAGTATCCTGAGTCGTATCGGCGTCCGATCGGACATCCCGATATCTATTTAACTCCACTACTTGCAAGTTCCTTGTGTCTAAATTGTGTACCAGCTCAAGTATATCATGTCAGGCTCGCGTATCCGGTAGACCCCTTCATGTGTAGCTAAGTATGATCGTGCACAATAGTATATTAAGCTAATGCAATCTGTAGATATCTATCTCTGACATACTAATCAGCTTGTTCACATACTACAAAGAGGACCTAAATATTGATTTCTGATCTTATTTATTATAAAGCAGAGCAATTACATTTAGGCTAACTAAATACTTATTTCTTGCTCTTGTATTGTGGGTAATATTTTTGGAATAAATAACCATCGGCCACAATCAAACCAGTTATAATGGCCCCGTGAGTTGCTAAAACCACCCTGTTGTCACTGTGAATTCTATGTCTTTCTAAGTAGGTCATGTATCCTGCAACTAATCCACTGATACCAACCAATGCTTGGGTAATGACTACTGGATTCTTGAACTCTTCGGAAGCCTTGGCCACTAATTGAGTTGAGTTATCACCAAAGTTGGCAGTAAAGTCACGCACACTCTTGGTGACGTTGTCAATTCCTGTCTTGACACTAGCTATGAATTTGTTAAGGTATGCCTCACCATTCTCATTGGCTTCCTTGGAGAAGTCCTTGACCTTTTTGGCACCACGTTCAACTGCAGCATTAGTCTTCTTCTTGAATTCTTCGAATTCATCCTCGTCCAATGTTTCAACGTTACCGTTTGGGTTACTGGTATTCTTAACCTTTGGAGGTTCCGGGATCTTTTCGGCACCTATTGGTCCTGAGGAAGCAGCAGCATCAGCATATGTAGACATCTTATGTAGTATTTGTTAAATTAATTCGTATCCTTTGAAAACTATATAAAGAATCAAAGAAAAGCCCTTGTATTAATTTATATTACTGTGTGATACCAGGGGTCAACCGTGAATCTATTTTGCTGATGATGAATTTAATTTTATTGCTCTATTGCTGTCCCTGTATACAATGAACTACTCTGATATATGGTCATACAAACTGGATTTTTCGACCCCTTCACCGCTTATTTTCGATCAATTGACTTTCCATATCTGTCTACACCCATAGTTGTTGTACTTCGTTCCCAAATATCGTTTTTTATGACCATCTATATCTCTTGACACCTCTTTGCGAGTTCCGGGTCTGGCCTATCTACGGGAATTAGCAATAATTCTTATCGGCGAGAACAAGAAGAACCTGTGAGAGGTCCTGTGACATGGTCATTGGTTCGGTCGGTATGATCTAAGGGCATCGACCCTACGATTTAGAAGAATTCACGATGGACGAATTTTTGCGAAAAATCGGTTTTGTGGTGCAATATGTTTTGTGTAACATCTAATTACGTCCTCAAATTTTTCACGACTAATTTTTCACCGTACCATCCCACGAAGGTTCTCTTCTTTTGAATATTAATTCACATTTGTCGATCGAAAACCATAATCCCCGGCTTTCCACGTAACATTCCGACGAATAGAATAAACATAGTATAAAATGTCTACTGAAGCTGCAGCACCAAAGAGAAACTTCGCTCGTTCCAACAGAGGAGGTAAGCCAAGAAGAGGAGGTAGAAGAGATGAAGAAAAGGGATGGACTCCAGTCACCAAGTTAGGTAGATTAGTGAAGGCAGGTAAGATCACCTCCGTAGAAGAAATCTACTTACACTCTTTACCAGTCAAGGAATACCAAATCATTGACCAATTATTACCAGAATTAAAGGATGAAGTCATGAAGATCAGATCCGTCCAAAAGCAAACCAGAGCCGGTCAAAGAACCAGAATGAAGGCTGTTGTTGTTATTGGTGATTCTAACGGTCACGTTGGTTTAGGTATCAAGACCGCCAAGGAAGTCGCTTCTGCTATTAAGGCTGCCATCATCATTGCCAAGTTATCCATTATCCCAATCAGAAGAGGTTACTGGGGTACTAACTTAGGTGCTCCACACTCTTTACCAACCAAGGTTACCGGTAAGTGTGGTTCCGTTGCTGTCAGATTAATCCCAGCTCCAAGAGGTAAGGGTATTGTCGCTTCCCCAGCCGTCAAGAAATTGATGCAATTAGCTGGTGTTGAAGATGTCTATACTTCTTCTTCCGGTTCTACCAGAACCACTGAAAACACCTTAAAGGCTGCTTTCATTGCTATTGGTAACACTTACGCTTTCTTGACTCCAAACTTATGGACTGAAGCTCCATTAGCTCCATCCCCATTAGATGTCTACGCTGAAGAAGCTGCTGGTTCCAAGAGAAGATACTAAATTATTTAGTTCTTTGTATAGGTATTTGTAATAAAAATCTTCATAAAATAATAAATCTGTAATACCATTGGGTATTTGTATTCAATCGTGCCTGCAAATGAACATAAGTCTACGAGCTCGAATCGACAAATATTATCAATAATATAAAATATTTAATGCAAGTCTATGACTATATAATATACTTTCATTCAATCATTAGTGGTTTCTACAAGAGGGGCCGTATCAAAAACCAGTTGTGATACGGTAGTGAAGTGAGCTGAATCAATAGTTCACCTTTTTTCTTTATACTTTCTATCTTTTCTTTGATTTTTTTTTTTTTTGTTTTTTTTTTTTTATTGTTATAATATAATATACTAATACATAAGAAGTCAAGGACTTTAATAAAAATTAAGAGTAAAAAAGGGTCGCATCATTAGCTTTCTTGTCTAGCTTGTTCCATTACTTGATCCTCTGGAACCGCAAAAGATCTTTCATTCGTAGCATTCTCTGGAACTTTTGACCAGGTATTTGATGGATTAGGAAGATTTCTACCTTCTGGGTGTCTGAACATACATGTCTTGTTGGTACAATTAATACCAAATCTGCAATCTTCATCAATTGGATGAGAAAAGAAACAATCGATTCTAACACAGTTAGCTCCTTCACGACACACAACTGGTGTAGTAGCATGTCTTCTTGGGCACTTTAAATTGGTACAGGATGGACCGAATTTACATTGTTCCAAGGTCAATTCAGGTTGAGCCGGTTTAGGTTTTGGCTTCATTTCTACTTGTGGAGCCTGATAATTTGGAGATGGGTGGGCCTTTGTACAATTCACATCTTGGCATGTTTTTCCATCTGGACACCATTGTAAAACTAAAACCTTAGCTTCTTTGTTTGCCGGAGTTGGATGACCGAATGGACAAATATCTTTCGAACAAAGCATACCAAACTTACAAATACCAATCGTACCTGCGCTTTCAGTATTCTTCTTCTTTTCCATGTATTCTTGCTTTGATTTGGCCAATTTTGCCATTAATTCGTCATCTTCGACTGGATGTAAATAGTTACAGGTTCCTGGTGGATTAGAACAATTTGGAAATGCAAAACACAACTTGGTAGGATGCGAAAACTGACATTCTTTATTATTACAGTATGGGAAATCTCTACAACGCCCTTTTGCTGGTTTCTGGACGAATTGCTTTAAGTTTGTGACATTCGAATTACTCATTGCCAAAACCTTTTCAAAATTACCAGGATTCTGCATGGCAAATGATTTCTTAAGGCCGTTTCTATTATTGGTATTCTTATTGATACCACCACGATTATTGAACTTGTTATTGGTGTGTTGATTGCGGTTCTGAAGTCCCTTTGGACCTGTAGGTAAATTCATTAGCATATCGTGTTGTTGTGGCTGAACCTGTGCATCCTCCATAGAGTGTTCAAGCTGATCAACTTCCAGTGATTGTTGTACCGGTTGTTCTGTTGGTTGTTGAATTAGCTGCTGTGCTGGTTGTGGTACTTGCTGTGGTACTTGTTGTGGTACTTGTTGTGGGATTTGTTGTTGTTCAATGGGTTGTTGCGATGGCGGTTGTGCCTGTTCTGACGCTGGCTGCTGTTGCACACCTTGTCCCTGGGTCATCAATCTCTGAATTTCCGCAAAAATAGTATTGACGAATGCCTCATCTATAGGGATATCTACAAGCTCTCTGACTTCCGATGATATTTCACTAGCGGTCTTGTTGCTTCCAATTAGGACTAGTATGAATTCTGATACATCTTCAGCATCGTCAGCAATATTAAACTTATTTGATAATTCAACGACTAATGAAGCCTTCAACTGTTGACCTATTGGTCCTTCTGGATCGAATCCTGACATGTTTATCGATGATGGCGATTGTTATTAATGTAAAGAAGAAGTATCTATTAAATACCAATAAAAGAAAAAAAACTTGGTTTGAACTCGCCATCATGTCAAATTCACGTGACTAATACAAAAAAATGTACACCCACTGTAGCTTCCTTTATTGTACTGAAAAAGGACATCACATTCATGGAAGTCTTGTAGTCCGAAGGTTGTGTATTCAGAATACGTTATGATTGCAATGAATGTATAATTTATATTGAAGTCATTATTCAAATTGGGGTTTTATTTGTAGTTTTCACGAAATTTCGCAACAATTCCATAGTTTACGGAATATAACTGTTAATATAAAATGCAAATTAAAGTATCTATACAAATTGAAACATGTCTTCTGACAACTCGCCAAGAAGCTCTTTTATGATCTCAACAATTTTATGCAACTCTTCAGAGATAGAGGAAGTGACTAGGGTATAGGAGTATAGTAAGAAATAGTCTTCATTTTTTAGTGCTAATTCAGACTCAGTGGCATTATATGATCGTATTTCGCTTAATTTGTATAACATTCTATCTCTTGCATGTTCCATAGACGCGGGTTTGACTGGTAATGGAAAATTTAGCTTCATGGCACTGGCAACCATGTAGAAAATTAAGAAAATTCTATCTTCTAATTCACTTCGTTCTGCAGCAATATATTTCAAAACATATTGCTCATTCTCACTCAATTTGGGATCAACCCTAACCATATGATTCATATTCTGAAATGCGTCTATAATTGTGGACGTAGATTTCAACAACTTTTCGTATGTGACCCGAGGGAAACTACCTTTCAAGCGAAATTCAATAGGGGCTTGCTTCAAGAGGGTTTCACACTCTGTTAATAAATCATTGATTCCCTTCTGGTCCTTCAATCCAATAAGACAGGAACCTTTTGCAGACAGATCATAAACATAATCTAACGGGTCGCTATCCCATATAACACCCATTCTTAGCCATAAAATGGCCAATCCATTCTTCAACCTTCCTCTTGCACTGTTGGGCAAGAAGCACGATGCCATAGTAAGCGCCCATAGTATACCAACAGAAACAGCCACATATCTGTGAAATGCAATTTCACCAATAATAGGTTCATCTCCACCTTCATTTCCATCCTCCGCGTCTTTTTGGGTCATACTATAGGAGTATAAAGCAGTCAAATTGTAAGTCAATAGGATGAATCTCCCAAATGCATTATTTTTCTTCCAATAAATAATAATGTAAAAGCATGGAATTGACAAGAGAAAGCCAGTTATCGATAACGCATAAACATTACCATCAGTCAATATCCAAATAATATAAGCAGCAATTGCACCTAGAAACGTACCAATGAACCTCCACTTGACGGTCATCGTGGTTCCTCCTAATGATTTATTCATCATAATACAATAAATTGTCAAAGCCCATTCGCCTCTCCAAAGATTGAAAGTATGCTTTGTAAGTGGGTGATACGCAAATATGGAAAGAAAAAAAGCACCTAGCCCAACTCTGATACCAAACTGAACATCAATTCTACGGAATACTTTCAACGCCTTCCACAAGCTGAAAGACCATCTTTCGATGGCTCTAGGGCTTCTAGATACGTGACTGATATTACCTGACCCAAGGTGGTTTTGGAAATTGATTAGCGCTTCATTTAGAGAATGTTCAAGATTTGCATTTTCGTTAATTACCAGGGCATTAATCTCGGGATGGTGCCTCCAAAATTTTAACCAATGCCAGGTTCTTGAGGACTTTCTTGATTTTTCGTAATCTTCTGCTAGTTGTAAGAATTCTATCAAATCTTCTGCAAATAATTTTAGCAACGATGAGAAGTTTCCACAGCATGCTGTTACTTCTTCCTGGTCTGCTTTAGAAAAAAAGTCCGATGGAGGCTTAAAGATTTCTTGTGCATATATTTTTTCGAATGATTTCGTCTGTTTATCGTGAAATAATTCCAAAGCAGACTTCAATGAATTCTGATAATTCGTAGTGTTAACAAATGTGTTTGGTGATGATTTATTTTCAAAAGGTATTTCGCTTAATACACCTTTTAAAGTAAAGATAAATGATTTCATAGATGGAGCCAAGTAGTAAACAAATAAGTCGAACAACTGAGTCGAATTAATTGCTGTGTAGTCTATATTAGACGAGTCACCACTAACACCTTGTGTATTGATATGGGTTAAATATTCTGTTGATCTCGATAATCTCATATATTCATTATCATAGCTTTTTAAACTAGATGTTGATGAATGGCTTTCATTATTTTGTTCAAGGTTTTCTTCATGCAATAACTTCCACAGCATTTCCGTAGAACTTCTTAATGCTTGTAAATTTCTCGTTAGAGAGATAGTGACATTAACTATTTCAGCGAATATGGCCAATTCCTGCTCCCTTCCTTTGAATTTTAGTTCAAATTTAGATTCTTCAAAGCTTGAGTTTAATTGTGCTATATTTATCTTCAAAGCATTAAAATATTCTGCATCTTGATTTGTAAATTTATCACCATTTAATATTCGATTAGGAATAATTGATAAAAGCGAAGACATGATATTATAAGAATCATTGAGGTTATTGCGTAGTTTATCTACAGCACTAACGGGCCAAAGTAAGTAACACATAGCCACTGTAATAACACAACCAGTTACGACTACATGTGCTGTTGAACGAAGTCTTTCAATCGGAATATCTGCCGCATTTAAACTGCCCTCTTTAACAATACAAGCCACCACCGAAATAGATGCCAAAGAGCATGCTGTATTAAAAGTTTGCTTGTTTACCTTTTGTTTCATGAATGCAATTACCCCTAATGAAATCGAACTAACAATTAAATCAACTGAATATGATATTTCATCTTCACCACTTTTAAAGAAAGATCCAGCTATGGATCTACATGCAAAGGATACACTGAAACTGAATAGCAATGATATCACAACAAATATCAACGTTTGAAACATTGACCCTTTCGACCTCGATGGATGAAAATATACAGCAACAGTTGCAACAAGATGTTTTGAATCAGTTTGTCCCAAGAATTCATTGAATGGAGTGTAGTACACCCCCATGGATGCAATTAAGTAAGCAACAGAACACTTCAATACACTTCTGAAGATATCATTATGATAAACTTGACGCAAGTATTTCCAATTTAAATATATACTAATCAGCCTTTGGCTTGTATTGCTATTAGATTGAGGCAATAAAGAATCACGTTCAGTAAGGTTATCCTCATCAAAGCTCTCATAGCTTGAATTTGTCAATGAAATAGTTCTATGTACCCTCTCCCCGGTATTGGCCAAAATGACAGAACTCTGTCTATTAAATTTTTTAGGTCTTTCCGGTGGAGATGAAAGTAGATTCTTTATATCATCCGTTGTATTGGTATGGCGTAGCAGTCTATTGCTCAGTGGTGCCTTATTATTCACACTTTGGATATTGTCATCGGTTTCCATTGGATTTCATGCGGTTATAATTCTTTAATAGATGTTGAAAATATTATTTGGTTCTGATAACAACTTATTTCAGTTACCATAAATGTATCACAAAACGTATCATACCTACAACCTTTAGATAAAAAAATCGAAAATATAAAATTAATCTATAAAACAAACATAATTCATTATTTAAAAAAATACAGTTACTAAGACTGTACTAACATCATTAAGGATTAGTAAATATCATTACTCATTAAAAATACAAAACAAAAATCATTAAAACTTTTAGCGGAAAAAAATCGAATAGCGAAGAATTTATCTTCATCTAATCGTGGCCAATAATTTCTTTAAACAAGTCTTCGCAAGGAACAGTAGCTCCCAATCTAGCACATAATAAGAAGACACCACTCAATTTTCTGTGTAATGAGTAGGTTTCTTCAGGAGGTGGGGTTAATCTTTCACTTAACATGATTCCGACATTTCCTCTAACTCTGTCGGTAATAGTCTGGTCCTTGAAATTGAATGGCTTACCCTTGTTATCAACTGGCGAGAAAGCTTCACCTAAAACCAAGATTGAGTCGACGTGAGCTTCAGTCATTGCAGGGGATTCTAATCCCGTCAAATAGCCCAATTTCTTGGAGTAGTGAGCAATTTGATCACGGTCCTTTTTAATGGCAGCTTTCAAAATCAAAATGTAGTTTTCGATGAATTCGTCGCCAAATTCACGAGCAGCACCAAAGTCCAATAATTCAATCTTACCGGTGGATTCGTTATACAAGAAGTTAGCCCAGTTTGGATCGGTTTGCATGAATTTGAAGTGCTTGATTTCTAATAAACACAATCTCATAATATTCGTGGCAATCCAATCCCTGGTGTTTTGATCCCAGTTACCCTTGGTAATTTCAAGACCTCTCATTCTTTCCATAGTCAAAACATGTTCACCGCACAAGTTATGGAAGACTCTTGGAACTTCAAATACTGGGTCGTCTTTAATCATATCACGAAATCTAATCAAGTTTTGGGCTTCTCTAATATAGTCACATTCCCACTTCAATTCAACTCTGGCATTAGCAATGGTCTTATCCAAGAACAAACCAGCTGGTAAAATCGCAGATGCTGTCAATAAGGTTAACAAGTTATTCAAATCCGAATCGATACTATCCACAACCCCTGGGTATTGTACTTTAACAACAACAGGAGTCAAATCTTCGGTGACAGCATTGTGGACCTGGCCAATTGAAGCTGCAGCAACTGGAACATCCTCAAAAGATGTGAATAAACGTTCTCTCCAGTTATTACCTAAGTCGTTCACCATGACTCTTTCTAATTGTCCTGGTGGCATGTAATGGGCCGAGTTTTGTACCCTGAGCAATATCTGCTGGATCTCTGCTGGCAAGATAGACAGGTCTTGAAACGACATCATTTGTCCTATCTTCAAAGCCGCCCCTCTCATTTTAGAGAACTTTTTCGCCATTCTCTCGATATTCTGTGGAGACAAAATAAGCGACTTCATTGATATGCTTGTTTTGTTACCTGATGCATAATGCTTGATACCTTGAGTAGCAGCTCCCAAACCCATACCGGCGGCCAAACTCCCGTAATGGAAGATTCTAGCCAATCTTGTGCTTGGAACCTCACTCAGTGACATCTGGAACTCCTCGGGCTTCTTAACACCTATAATCTCCTTTCTTTGGGTTTCATTAGGCATGTTTTGCTCCGGAGTCAATGATGGGTGTGAAAACGAATTTGTCGAGTACATTCTTCTTTGGTTGACGGCTCCCCCCATTCTGATTCCATGTCTCGCAGCTTCAGCCGTAGCCATTGCATCGCTCCACATGCTTGAACCACTGCACTTCTTCAATTGCTTATTCAAAAATGAATATTCGTAAACCCTCGTGGCATCTCTCTCCACCACAGAGACACTATCCCATGCTATCTTCTTCATTGTGTTGGCCATAGCCGTGAGTTCATAAATATTTTTGCTAACGGACATTATAACGAATGAAAAATTTCCTTCGAAAAAAATATCTCAATGTCTAATCGATGTGTATGCTAATAATGACAGGCGTCAACAATGTTGATGGTAATTCGTATTTCGTATTAACCGGACGTTGCTAATATGAGAAGATATTAACAACCTCTGGAATCTAAGGTTTGTTATAAAATAAATCCAAGAAGAACACTTCCTTAAAAATTATCCGTCGTGCCAACCTCTTTTCTTTTAAAGCTGCTTCTCCAATTCGCAGTTAAAAAAAATAGTAAGCCCGCCTCTATCAAATTTTACTTCCTGTGCGTGGGGTTGCGGTGCTGGAACTTTTTCAACACCAAGAGCTCTGATCTATTGATGCACGAATCGTGGTGAGCAATCGTTTGTGATATGCTTAGAAAAGTTGCTGAACAATATTTCGCCTATGTAGCCTATTACCTCGGTGAGCATCCATTCCACCGATAAATGTTCTATCATAGTTTGAATATGATATTCGGCTAGAAGTCTACCAGCAGGTGTATTGCACGCACCGCTCGCGACACGCCGAAACTAGGGTTTCCGTTATACCTTTGGTCCGACGCGACGTTCTGGCAGATGCAACCGGTGGGAGAGAACTGCTTGGTGGGTGGGTTTTGTGGTGGGTGGCTTGTGGCGCGTAGGATTTTTGGCGGTTAGACCGGCGGTTAGACCGGCGGCGTAACTGACGGTGTAACTGACGGTGTAACTGACGGTCGAGGGGAACCGGTCAGGTGGAGAATCACGTGTGATAATTATGCAGAGGGCCACAGTTCGCTGATTGCTGGTGTCTGCAGACAGAGGAACCAAGAAGCCTATGTCCCAAAACGGACGGGCGATTCAGCACCAGCGTGGGAGCACCCACTGGAAAACCCACTGGGCACCCAGTGGGTTGCTTATCTTTTTTCTGATGAGTGGTGTGTGTGCGGCAGGTGTTTAGCATTTTGATCTTACACCCTTTTTTATTTTAGAGACGAACTGATGCAAGGATGCAGATCAGAGAACGTCCTCGACGGGTAACGTGCGTGTCCACATGATTTGACCCATACACCCAAATTAAATTTTGAAATTCATAGCTCATCTCAACTGATAAAGTCAATACTGAATAAAAAAAAAGGAATACGACTACAGACACACAATATGGGTGAGGATAGATCATATAAGAAGCAGAAAGTAGAAGACTCGAAGGCGGAGGAAGTGGCCGAGGCTGCAGAGGAATCGTTGAGATTGCATCCACATCCTAGGGAACGCACACCTTTAGTGCACCACGATGATGGTGAATTTTCCAATCTTACGAGACATACAACAACATCGTTACAGGCCTCAAAATTGGAGGATGGGCCAAAGAACCCATTCAGCGGGAAGCAGCTTAGCTCCAAATACTTTGATATCTTGAAAGTGAGAAGGGATTTGCCGGTGCATGCGCAGAGAGAGGAATTTTTGAAAATGTTTCAAAGCACACAGATAATGGTGTTTGTAGGTGAAACTGGTTCTGGTAAGACGACTCAGATTCCTCAGTTTGTACTCTACGATGATATGCCTCATTTGATGGGCACACAAGTGGCATGTACGCAGCCTAGAAGGGTTGCAGCCATGTCTGTGGCCAAGAGAGTTGCCGATGAGATGGATGTTGAATTGGGAGAAGAAGTGGGTTACAGTATTCGTTTCGAGAACAAGACAAGTAACAAGACCATATTGAAGTATATGACTGATGGTATGTTGTTAAGAGAGGCCATGGATGACCATGATTTGACCAAGTACTCATGTATAATATTGGATGAAGCGCACGAAAGAACTTTGGCCACCGATATTTTAATGGGTTTGTTGAAGCAGGTGAGTGTGAGAAGACCAGACTTGAAAATTATCATTATGTCTGCTACTTTGGATGCAGAAAAATTCCAAAACTATTTCCACAACTCTCCGTTATTAGCGGTCCCAGGTAGAACATTTCCTGTTGAGATCTATTATACCCCTGAGTTCCAAAGGGATTATATGGATGCTGCCATCAGAACAGTGTTACAAATCCACGCTACCGAGGATGAAGGTGACATCTTGTTGTTCCTTACTGGTGAAGAAGAAATTGAAGATGCCTGCAGAAAGATTTCCTTAGAGACGGACGAATTAATTAGAGACCAAGGCTGTGGTCCTTGTGCTGTTTACCCATTATATGGTTCATTACCACCTCACCAACAGCAAAAGATTTTCGACCCTGCTCCTGAACCTTTTAGACCTGGCGGAAGACCAGGGAGAAAGATTATTATTTCTACTAACATTGCCGAAACTTCGTTGACCATTGACGGAATTGTCTATGTGGTTGACCCTGGTTTTTCCAAGCAAAAGGTTTACAATCCAAGAATCAGAGTTGAATCGTTATTGGTGTCGCCAATTTCAAAAGCATCTGCGCAACAAAGAGCTGGTAGAGCTGGTAGAACTAGACCTGGTAAATGTTTCAGATTATACACAGAAGAGGCGTTCCAGAAGGAATTGATCGAACAATCGCACCCGGAAATCTTGAGAAGTAGTTTGGCATCCACTGTATTGGAATTAAAGAAATTAGGAATCGACGATTTGGTTCATTTCGATTTTATGGATCCTCCAGCACCTGAAACCATGATGAGAGCTTTAGAAGAATTGAATTACTTACAATGTCTTTCAGATGAAGGTGATTTAACCGCATTGGGAAGAATGGCCTCACAATTCCCATTAGATCCAATGCTTGCAGTCATGTTGATCGGATCACCTGCCTTCAAATGTTCCAACGAAATCTTGAGTATTGTTGCATTATTGTCTGTGCCAAACATCTTTGTACGTCCTGCATCAGCCAGAAAAAGAGCAGACGAATGTAAGTTAGCGTTCGCTCATCCTGATGGTGACCATTTGACCCTTTTGAACGTTTATGAAGCGTTCAACTCAGACGAAGCTCACAATTTGGGCTTGCATCAATGGTGCCGTGATAACTTCTTATCGTACAGATCTTTGTTGTCTGCCAGAAGTGTCAGATCTCAATTGCAAAGAATTATGGAAAGATATGATTTGGAGCTTGTTTCCACCGACTTCGAAGATAAAAGCTACTGGACCAACGTCCGTAAGGCCCTCGCAGCCGGGTTTTTCATGCAAGTTGCAAAAAAGAAGTCGGGAAATAAGGGTTACTTGACCATCAAGGACAACCAGGATGCATTAATCCACCCTACCACCGTGTTGGCTTCCGAAAGTGAATGGGTCATCTACAACGAATTCGTCTTGACGTCCAAAAACTACATCAGAACTGTCACTTCGGTGAAACCAGACTGGCTTGTTGAATTGGCCCCTAATTACTACAACTTGGAGCACTTCTCAAAGGGTGACGTCAAATTATCGCTCGAAAGAGTTATAGACAGAGTACAAACCATGAAAAAATTAGAGAAGAAAAAATCAAAGAAGTCTAAAAAATGATTGTAACCATAACAGTGTATATTCTATAGATTAATAAATCCGTTTCAGTAAAACTCGTATTTAAACTTTCACTATTCTTATAGTATCTATACAGAAACATACACGATATCACATCGTCCATACAATGTGCTACGGCGCATTATCACCTCAGCTGCACCATGGATATACTCGTTTAAGCTAATCGACCAGTTTAGCGAGTTACTCGATTAGTTTAGGTAAGCGCGTTCATGAAAAATAAAAGGTAACAGTACGCCTAAATTCAACCATTTATTCTAAATTATAGCTCTATTTCAGGTAGAAAGTATAGATTCAAGACATTCTAAAGGATAACGTTAAGACATAGTTGTATTGAGTAGCTGGGAATTTGAAAGAGTGATTAAAACGACATTATATCTAATTCACACGTCTATTGCATTTTGGACATAATATAAAATATAAACAAATATACTTGAAGATGGGATTATTAGTGGTATGTAATTGGATAATAATGGACACGCCCATCGAAGAATGCATGGTCCATGAGAAGATAAATACTAACAAAGAGTAGTCAAAGCTTTTCAAGAACCGTGAAATGAGAATATTGATGCTTGGTCTTGACAATGCTGGGAAAACCACGATATTGTATAAGTTGAAGTTGGGAAAAGCATCGACAACGGTTCCCACGGTCGGGTTCAACGTTGAGACCGTGAAGCATAAGAATGTCTCATTTGCAGTTTGGGATTGTGGTGGACAAGAGAGAATCAGACCATTATGGAGGCATTATTTCACCGGGACGAATGCATTGATATACGTGGTGGACTCATCCGATCACACCAGACTCGAGGAGTCAAAGACAGAATTGTTGCGAGTTATCAGCGATAAAGAGTTATCCGGGTGTTTACTTATAGTTTTGGCAAATAAGCAGGACGTTCCTGGGGCCATCAAGCCCAAAGAATTAATCGACAGGTTTGATTTACATAACTTACCAGGACAGCATACGTGGTCAGTGATACCTACTGTTGCCATAGATGGTACTGGTTTGATCGAAACATTAAACTGGATCTCCAAGCACGACACCTGAACCGGCACAAACATTTCAATTCTTACAATATGCGTAATAGACTGTATAGTTTGTATATTAAATTGTTTTATAACCATGTAATAATATAATTTGTTGCTTCACGCAGCATATACCTACAAATTTACAGTAGCCCCAAGCTCATTCTCTGCATACACGTTATTACTTTGACCAGCACTTGACTTCCCCAGATTCCTCTCCAAAGTACGTTTTGTAGGCCATTTGCACAAACAACCCGGTTTCCACCACCCCGACCAATTGTTTGATGTCGGTGTGCAATTTGGCAGGATCTTCTATCTCGCCGAAATCAGCATCAATCAAAAAGTTATTGTTATCGGTCACTACTGGCCCTGCCTTGGCTGAACCCCCCTGTCTCAATTCAACTTTCTTCGCACCCATGGCTTCCAAGTCCTTGGACACCTTCGCATACGCACATGGCACAATCTCAATAGGTACTCCCTTTCTCCACTGTATACCCAACTTCGAGGGTGATCTCTTACGGAAATCGGCCACAATCACAAACTTACTAGCAGCAGCAGCCACCAACTTCTCCTGGAAAAGACATGCACCTCCCCCCTTGATCAAATTCAACTCCGTGTCCACCTCATCCGCACCATCGAACGCAATGTCCACCTCAGGGTACTGTTCAATCGTTCCCAATCTCAATCCGGCGTCAATGATCAATTGCTTCGATTGGAACCCCGTAGGAACGCACACAAACGACTCCTTGTTCTTCAATTGACTTATTCTTTCAGCAACATAAATCACCGTCGACCCTGAGCCCACACCAACCACCTTGGCTCCTTCCGGGAAATTCTCATCCACCGCCTGGTATGCGGCACTTTTCTTAGCTTTTTCTACCAATGATGCTCCACTAGACATGTTTCGAATGTATCTGGCGCTTATGATCCTTTTTAGCATATATACGGCTCCTTCTGGCTCGTAAATACTGGCCAGTATATTATGGCTGAACACTAGCTACGACTGGCGGGATGAGAATCATGGAAATTCATATTCCTGCAGATAATCTCTCAGTAATAATTTGGTGCATTGATCTAATGAGTGGTAGGATGTAACCCCGGAATTATGGCTTGGTTCAGCTAACCCCCGCCATACTGCAGACAACCTCGAATCAAATAGCAGTCACAACCTTCACATGATATACTGTCCGTTTTGGTGCTCATCGCGCCAAATTTGACCATTCGACACGATAATATTGTTTTGTGTAATTTTTCACCAAGCGGTGCGAAATTTGGAAAATTTTCTCAATACACTGTGAGTAGGCTCGATTGGGTTACACCAACTGTCTGGAGCAAATTGTATAGACAAAAAAAAAAGAATCGAAAGTTACAAAATTTGTTAATACTAAAGGTTTGTTTAGGATCCACCAGAAATACCATCAGTAAAACATGTCTGCTGCTAGCAAAATCTTATCTGAAAAGCCAAGTGAATTAGAGTTACAAGTCGCTCAAGCTTTCGTTGACTTAGAAGGTCAATCCGACTTAAAGGCCGAATTGAGACCATTACAATTCAAGAGCATCAAGGAAATTGATGTCAACGGTGGTAAGAAGGCCTTAGCTGTTTTCGTTCCATGTCCATCTTTAGCAGCTTACAGAAGAGTTCAAACCAGATTAACCAGAGAATTAGAAAAGAAGTTCCCAGACCGTCACGTTGTTTTCTTAGCTGAAAGAAGAATTTTACCAAAGCCATCTAGAAGATCTAGACAACAACAAAAGAGACCAAGATCCAGAACTTTGACTGCTGTCCACGACAAGATCTTAGAAGACTTAGTTTTCCCAACCGAAATTGTTGGTAAGAGAGTTAGATACTTAGTTGGTGGTAATAAGATCCAAAAGGTCTTATTGGACTCCAAGGACTCCACTGCTGTCGACTACAAGTTAGACTCATTCCAACAATTATACCAAAAATTAACTGGTAAGCAAGTTGTTTTTGAAATCCCAAGTGATGTTTACTAAATGGATCCAATTATTAGCAAGGGAGAGAGAATTATGTAAATGTGTGTTTAATTATTATAATATTATTTTATTTTAAAGAATAAAGGTTGGGATAGATGCCTTTTATATAATTTTTTTCTTAATATTTGGTATATATCATTCTTCACATATATATAAAATCGTTCTGAAGTTGTATTAATGTTTTGCTTATTGTATTGCCTATGTAAGATCGATGGATATAATGTAGACTACATGCTAAAGTTATAGTATTACACTTGGTGATATGCAATTGAGGAGCTTGGATTATAATATTTACGCTTCCTTAACATAACTAGTTGGGAACATGCCAGTCACCCCGTTTAACTCCCCTTCGGTCCACCCACTGCCGTCGGTGTCTGCTTGAACTAACGCAATCTTATCCCCAGCAGTTATGGTCAATTCATCATCACCGTCAGCTTGGTAGTCGTATAATGCTTCTACGTATTGGACTCTTTTCGCACCACGTTTTGGGGCAACAGATGGCCCTTTCTTCTTACCACCACTGTTGACACTAGGAGCTGATGGTGCACCCATCGTAACCTCTATGTATGCGGTAGGCACAAGACCCTCATTTCCTTGGTTCGTACGAATCATTGTCCACCCCGATCCGTCATCTTCATCCACAACATCAAATTGTTCACCAGGACTAATTGACGCTTCATCATCGCCTGTTGCATCGTACTGGTACAACGCTTTACCTTTTGGCCCAGTTGATGCCGATGATGCATTAGATTGTCCTCTATTTCTTCTTAGACTGAAAAGCCCTGCGTGTGACTTTTGACTAGTGCCCGATTTCACTGTGTGCAACGAATGAATATCCGAGCTATTATCATTAGCAACAGCACCGCCGCTGCTGCTGCTGCTATGTTTCTTGCCTCTCAAGAATCCAAATTTAGACTTCTTCTTTTCTCTCACTTCGAAGTATGATAGATCCTTATCTCCAGCAAAATTTTGAATCACCTCAATTTCCACCTCATTCTTAATTCTTTCACTATCAGTCTTCAAAAACCTTTGCAAAAGCAGTAATGAATTGTTGAATTTAGTGTCAAACTTCAAAGTCAAATTGGTCAACTCTGCTTTACGTGATGCTGTCAATTCTTCTAAACTTTGTTTACTTTCGATACACAGATCTTCATACTTTGCAATATCGCTGGAACAGACATTCAATCTTCTTTTCAATTCTGTAAGCTCTGGTTCCTTGGTTATCAAGCTTTCATCGTCGTGCCAAATAGCACATGGAATAAAGTAGAAGTCCTGGGGTTCTTTCCAATCAAATGCATTGTGCTTGATAAACATTGCCACATCTAATTTTGGATTATTTTGATCGATTGTGGAATCTATAATATGTAATTTCTCCTTGATACGATCATTGGAGTTTCTTTCTATTATGGAGGCATTCTTTAATAACTTATTCAACAAGCCAACACGAGTTTCATTAAGTTCTTGGAAATAATCTAACAATTCTGGAACATCTTGATAGAAATACTTATCCTTTAATCTATTGGCAATATTGATCTTGATCAAATATTCATTCTTTCCGATATTCATGGCAACCTCCTTTTCTTGCAACTTTTGCTGGTGTTTCTCACTGGAAGATTTCTCTGTTTTCTGTCTTGCACTCTCTGTAGATTCACACAAGGAGTCGTATTGTTTCTTGGCTTTATTTACTTCATCCTCAGTTTTGGTTTTTTCTGATACTAAATATTCGTCTATCGATTCTATCTGTTTCGCTATTCTGCCCGTCTTATTCTTCAACAGCAGAAAGTTATCTCCGAGTTTCGTGTTAATCTCCCTACTGAACAGAACCTTCTCCTCGGCAATTGCTTCTGTCTGAGTTAACACCTCGTTCCAAAGTACCAATGACGCACTTTCTAAGGATCCGGGCGTGATCTGGGGTTCGTCCCCAACAGACAACAGGGTCGAATTCTTTGCCTTTTTCTCAAAATGCTTTTTGCATAGTTCCAGCAACTTCGATGCATACTCCTTCTCAATAGTTGCCCGTTCACGATAAAATTCTTCGATATCGTTGATCCAATTGATCCCATTATTTACCCATTTGGATGTAGGTTTAAATGAATCTTTCAAGTCATTTCCAATAGAAACCTCTTGAAGCGACATATTCTTTTATTTAGATTAAACTCAATATTTTTAGCTATCCTGGCGTAATCCAAACCACTTATTATAATCGATTTGGCTACCCTTTTTCTTCAAATCAACTTTTGCTCCACATTCAACTCCCATAGTCAATCGTTATGGTAGGAGAATCCTCGATAAATGTCGTAAATCATATACAAATGTCGTGAAATACCTCGAAATTTTGCACCCAGTAATAACCACTTTCACTGCTTTGTAACTTAGCAACAGCTATTCACATAGTCATAAACGGAGATTCTCTCCCTCCTTTCGATAGTTATTCGAAAAAATCGATATTAATTCCAACTCCCCAGGGGGGTGGAAAAAATTGGTAAATAATGTCGTAATCCTGTATATACCGTTAGCATCAACATAGGAACTAAGCAATAGAAGTATTGATACTATAGGTGGTATAGAAAATCAATTCATTTTAACCAATTAGCTAGTGGTTACTATACTCAGTCATATTCGTTTATCAACAATACACTGTGTTGTTTATTTCCTAAATTTCAAAGCTCAAAATTACTGCATTGAGGGGCAAACGTAGTTTACTTAAACTGGCCTCAGTGTTTCTTCTTAGACGGCTATTCCCACGTCTGGCTAAAAGGAGACCATCTTATTCGAAATTAACGGCTCTTGGTGATATTTACAAAGAATACAAGGCGTTGAAAAGACAGCATCCAATAAATATTGAGCAGCTGCAATTAGGATATCACTCCAGGAAATTCAAACGCAGTACGAAGATAATGCAACGAAATGGATCTCCACCGGACACAAGTCGTGAACAAACTGAACCTCCTACGCCAACGCCACAGTCACCGAATTTATCGAGAAGACAAAGATTATTAGGACTTGCAAAGGCTACGAGGGATAGTTATATGCCTAAGATCTCACTGATCGCCTCAGGGGTCTCCAGTAGAGCCTTGGGTGGTGACTACTATGATGAAAACGGTAATGTTAGGCTTCCAAAAGATGCCACTATCGCTTTGTTTCCAGCGTATACTAGAAAAACGGAAGATGGTAAATATCATGTCGACGTTAAAGGCTGGCTCTCGTGTCCTGGGGTAATGTCTAGAAAAAACCGTTTGATTCTATCACTAGCCAAACAAATTACTCGTTATAGCTCCAATCCTACAACAGCAAAACAGGCAATTAACGAATTGGAGAATGACAAGCTTGAGCCTGATGTAATTACTCCTAGTGATGATGCATCATCCGATTTGGAGTCGATAAATTCTAAAGATTCGTCTATTAATACTATTTCGCAAAATGAAAATAAACCACTTCAAGCTTCTGTTACGAACTCGTCCGTGCGAAGTAGCACTCCAAGCTTTAATGATGATCTATTAAAGGAGAGATTGAGTAATTTTATTGCAAGATCTATTGCAAGTGCGGAGCTAGTGATTCTGATTGGATCTCAGGATAGATTGGATCTTAATGAATTAGAGCATAATAGTGTGATCACTGATGGCTATGGGCATTTTGAAGCTTGTGTGGAAGTGAATTATGAACCATCGGTAATTCAAGTCAAAGCGGCTACTGATGAAAGCATCTTCTCTTTCCAGGATATAATGCTTATCCCCAGTGAAGGATTAGGATTGATTAGTGATATCGATGATACTATTAAATTAACGGGTGTCACTGGTGACAAGAGAGAATTAATGAGAAACTTATTGCTAAATGATGTTTCTCTGTGGAGTATTCCTCCAGTAGTTAAGTGGTACAGTCAACTATATGACCATAAGTGTATCTCTTTTCATTACGTTTCAAATTCTCCATGGCAGCTATTTTCTAGTATACACAAATATTTTGAAGAAGTAAAGCTACCATTAGGATCGGTACATTTGAAACAATATACTGGAAGTTTTATATCCTCATTAATGGAACCATCGTCTTCGAGGAAGAAGAGAGCTTTGTCAAAAATTGCGGAGGATTTCCCAAAGAAAAAGTTCATATGTGTTGGTGATTCAGGTGAACACGATTTAGAGGCATATGCTGATTTAGCTAGAAGCTATCCCTCTCGTATTATAGCCATATATATACGATGTGTTGAGGATTCCTTATCCGATATTGATGATAAGAAAATTTTGAAAGAACTTACTAGACTTACTTCCAAGAAAAAACCAAAGGCTATTTCAAAACAACTCTCATCAAAACCAAACAATGATGAAATTGAAAATTTAATTGATTTGACAGATGACACACCGCATTTTGCGGCTGACCGCTCAAAGAAACTCCCTCCTATGATACCGCATAAACCGATCACATTGCAGGGGAATAAGTTAGGTAGAAAGCCGCCTTTACCGATTCGTGATGAACTAAAGAAATCGCATACAGATACTGAACTTGCACATTCAAATTCCACGGATTCTACTTCATCGAATGGAAAAGAATCGTCTTGGAAGGATTTAACTACAATACAAAAAGATTCCGACGATAGCCCTCCTCCTACACCGCTTAGAAGGCCAACGTCTTTTACCTCCAAAGCAAATGCTGAAGGTTTTACAACTGCGTCAAATCATGATTATAATGTCTTTGATAATTTGCAGGATGTTTATGATACACATAACTATTATGAATTAGAAGACGTTGACAAAAAAGGAGCTCAATGGATTAGAAGGGTTGTCACTGCATTGGAAGCATTGGAGGGCACTGATACGAGGATAAAATTCTTTACTGATGATGAGCATGATTTTTTCACCAGCAGTATAGACATAGTAAAAGATTACGTACATAGAAATAATAGTAATTAATGTTTTCTCTTAGAGACCGGATGTGTATCGGAAGATTATATTCGTATTATACATAACAACAAATTCGTTGTAGGATTAAAAAGGTAACCCAGCCTTCTATTAACTATCAATAAACAAATCTAAGCCTGTGGCTCTTCTTCATCCTCATTCTTGGTTTGGCTTCTTTTCGAAATCTACAATACCATCGCCATAATCCTTAAAACTGTCTTCAGTTTCAGGTAAATTCTTTCTAAATTCAGATAAATCCCATTCTGTACCTTGATCAGTATTATCTTCTTCTGTGTAAAATTTGTCGGCAAATTTATTTAATATGATTTCTCTTCCTGTTAATACCTTTCTACCATTTCTTTCTTCTTCTCTCTTCTTTTCATCTGCTTTCTTGGCTATTTGTTTTTTCTTCCATTCAGCAAATGTGTCTAACGTAATTGGAGTGAATTTACTCCTGTCTAATTTACCTCTTTCTAATTCCAAGAATTCTTCCAAACTAATCTTAGGTGCTGATTCTGAGGCTAATCTCTCTAATCTCTTTTGTTCCTTTGTCTTCAATGCGAAACCAGGTGGTAAAGAATGTCTATATTTACATTCATTACCTCCATTAGGACAAACCCAAAACCAACCATACTTTCCATTTTCAACCGCATCAATGAAATATTTACAGACAATATCGGTAGTAGTCTTTAGGTTACCATGCTTCGATAAAATGACCTTTCTTAATTTTTCTTCATCCCATTTATCCATCGTATCCTCTTCCTTCTCGGTTCTAGCATCGGTATATAAATCCTTCTTAAGATCTTTTCTTCCCACATTCAAGTCATGGGAAAACTTACACTTAGGACCTTTAGCACAGACACCCTTTCTGAAAAATTCACATAAAACCGACTTTGGATCCACACCAAATGGTACTTTTGGTTGTTGAATACCATATAATGCGGCGGTTTCTTTTTTGGCTTCTTCGGCTGCCTTCTTTTCAGCTGCCCTTCTTTTGGCTTCCGCTTCCTTCTTCTTCGCTAAACCACCATCTGCACCGGCCTCAATCTGGTTGATTTGGCCTTGGACCTTTTTAGATTTATTTTTGTTTTTCAAACCGAAGGTCTTATCGCCAACCGCTTTGGTCTTTGCCTTGGCTTTATTCTTATCGGATATTTGGGGCTTCTTCTTAGGTGCCATGTCTAATTGAACAATTTAAATATAGAAGATAAATTTGCTATACTACTTTTTTTTTTCATACTCTGAAAAATTCGCTGACGTAGTAAAGAAATTTTCACGTGAATAAAATATTAAGTAAGAGAACTATCTAATATACACTATTCTGACTACTTATGTTAAGCGACTCTTTTTTTCTTGTCTTTGGACTTTTGAATAAGACGTTGGCTTGTTTGAGTTGAGCTGGGTGGAGTAGACAGGTTACTTACGAGGCTCGCGTCAGCATGCTTATTGGAACCCCAATAATGATGAGGTGCATTGGGGGAAGCAGTAGCATTGTTATAATTTGGTGAAAACCTATTTGTTTTCTTTGTTTTCCTCTTGCTCCCACCAATCAAATTCTCAAACCTTGTAGGCGTTTCATTGATACTGGGACTAGTCGATTCCATATTTTTAATAATTGGGGATGATGCTTCGTCTTCATAAGGCGAAAGAGTTGAATTACTCAAAGATAGGGATTTCGGAGATATGGTATACTCAGGATCAAATGTTGATGATGTAGGCATCTTTGGGGTAATGTAACTTTCATTTTTTGTCTTTATAGGATGCTTACTGTGTCTGAATGGAATGTATGATTTCTTATACATTGTCGATGCGCCGGGGCTGACATGTTCACTTGCTCCAATCGAATCTGCCAAATTATTTTTAAACGAAGTATTAGATTTAGTCCTTGCTAAACTTCTATTGAGAATGAGTGATGCCTTATTATCATAAACCTGCGGAGCAGAATCCATAAATGTTGTAGGATCACTAGAATTGCTATATTTCGTGTCAATCGAAGCACTGTGAATATGATGGTTATATGAGTCCCGACGGGCTGCAAGAGTACTTATTGGCAACGGGCCATTCTGGTCGGTATCCTTTGTAAAAAAAGAATCAAAATCATCCAAGGCGGCCCACATGTTACTCAATGATGCATCGGGTTCCTCTACACTTGCTGAAGCAGCGTCGCCATGATCAACAACAGGTGCATAATAATCCTCCATGTGGAATTGAATATTTTCGTCATCATTGCTTTCTTCGTCATTTTCATCAACATATGTAGCTTCAGTACATGTTGAAAAAACGGCATAAACATTGTTCCGGGTACTAGCTGCAGTAACAACTGGCATTGGTACTGCCCATCCGCTTTCTTCAGGGATACCAAACAAAGTTGCAGTTTTTTCATACTCCTTTTTCATTGATGAATTGCCTAAACTCATTCTTAATACATCTTTATCTAGTTGTGAGCCTGATATAATAACTGCCTCATCCAAAACTTCCAAAGCTGGTTCTGCATAATCGGTTAACAATAGTCTTAATAATGGAGAGATTAGATCTGCGCCAACACCAACAAATTCATCTCTTTCCAAATCAACTAATGGGAAAATATGTTTCAACAAGTTCATTGTTTCTAGCTTTATCCATGGTGTCCTGTTAGATAAGAACCCTAAAAGTAGGACTAATACCTGAGCCTCATATTCAGGGAAAAAGATGTTATTGATAGAAGACACCGTTTGTACTAAGAAGTCTTTCTTCGATCTGAACCTGTTCTTTGATAATGACACTAAAATTCTTGCTAATGCAGGCTTACCACAGTTATCGGCCATCTTACTCATGACGTTCGCCGTTTCTTCGATATCCTTACTAATTGTCTTTTGGTCTAATGCATGTAAGAAACGCGGTAAGTTTGCAAGGACTGACATCAAGAGTCTGGAATCGCCTGTACCGATAATCTCACTATCTTTCAAGTGATTTAATTTATCAAGGAATTTCATTGAAGCTTCCCATGCAGTGGCTGAACGTAATCCAACCATAACTATTTGTTGTAAACCTTCAAACTTTCCTTCCCATTTAGGTGGGAAAGTTGAAATCAAGCAAGATACCGTATCCGGCGCATCCAAATCGATTTTAGATACAAATTTCGACATCGTTGATAAAACTTCCACAAATTCCTGTTCATGAACAGTACTTAAACACGCCACACTCGACCAAAATAATTGGGGGAAATCAATAAGCTTTTCTGAGTTTAATTCAGCAGTTATGGCATTCAAGGTCATTAGGATCTGCATCGCAAATCCCTGTATATCTAGAGTCTCGTCGGAAATTGTATTGGATAAACGATGCAACATATCCTTGAGCATGCCTTGATCTAAAAACGAAAGTAAAGATCTGAATATCTGAAATGAACGACACGCAATATGTCTAACAGCACAAGTGGTTGCCCAATGTAACGATACTCTGCTCCAATCATCTTGAAGTGTAGGAACAACCGGCGTCAAAATCTCTAGTATATTGCGTGCTAATAAATCCATATTCTTTGGTGTTCTCGCGCCTTTTTTGTCATTGTTCAAGTCATCATAAACCCATAGATACTTAAAATGATCTCTTTGTCTAAGTGCTTCAATTGTTTCTGCGGATTTAGGCTCTTTAGGTGCCAATGTATGTATCAAGTGAATTAATAAAGAGCCTGCCAGTTCCTGTACAATATTTAGATAATGGTCCAATAAAGAAAAAGCCACATGCAATAAAAGAGGGAGACGTTCTATCATACGATCGTTCTGGATAGTGAAAACGTCAACCAAAAATACCATTGATAATTGTCCCGAAGAAAAAACTGCATCTTTTTCATTATAGGGTATAATGTCCCATAAATTTGAAATATAAGGAAATTCTGGTGAAGCAACAGACGTTAAATAATTTGTCAGAGGTTGCGATGGTACCATTGCCTTAGGTTGTAAGTTCTCCATAAATTTGTCAACAATGGACACTGGGTTCGGTTGACAGAACGTTAAATAGTCAACAATTTGACATGATAATTTGACCATTAATGGGTTTTTCCCTTCCAAGCAATTATTCATGATGAATTCAAAAATCTTATCAAAGTTATTTAGATTGCTTCCCAATGCTACCCATAAGGCTTCCACTTCATTCAGCACCGTTGAACTAAATTTCACGGTTATTTCGATTAAATTATTTAGAACCATAACCGATGGAATATCTAATTTATTCGTTAAACTTTTAGATTTCGAATTCTGATCAGGTATATCCTGGGTATCTTCGGTACGTTTTAATTCTATAGTCAGAATCCACGGACGCAAACAAGTCAAAGTGTTTCTTCTGGACCAGTCATCAACGTCATCGAAAAACATTGTTAAATGACTGATTCTAATGTAGGCACTTTCAGGATGTAAAGAAGCAAAATGGGTTGAAATGTCAAATAATGCTTTTTGATATACAAGCTTTGATTTACTGCAAACACACTCCGAAAATGAATCAACAACGGAAGAATTATAAAACTTCTCTTCTAAGAATACTAATAATTTAATGGCCGAAAATCTTACGTCATATTCTTCATGTCCTATCATAACTGTTGACAAACATATAATGTCGAAGGGAATTCCATCAAACTGCTTGAGTTTCATAATTATATCAACGAAAATTGTGAAAAAACTTACTGTCACCTTAGATGATGATTGTCTTGAATAACATTGCCTTAAAACCTTTTGATATAGTTCGTCATTATTCAAATTCAATTGAAGAATATTTTTGAGAGCCATCTCACCCATTTCATTTATTTTCTCGTCGTCAGAACAAATCAATGCACGAACCCAATCCATTAATTCCAGAATATCAAATGACATTACAGCAATCTTACCAACCACTTCTATCTTTTGCTTTATGGGACCGGAGCACAAAATTGCCATCGTACTTAATGATGCAAACTGCAATGCTTTTTTCTCGACCTCAAGAATAGCAACAGTTGAAGTTGTTTCCTTCAACTGCTTTACCCTTTTAACCATGGTGTTATATCTATCTTCAGTAACGTCTGCTGAATCCCCAACACCACACCACTCCTTTAAAAAATTGAAGCAACCTATTCTGGCTTCAAATGGCAACCATTTATCCAAGTCTGAATTATCTTGAAGTCCAATAAATACATTTTCTAAAAATCCACAAAAATAACGACGTAACCTTTGAAATTCTACGTCAGTTTGTACTAAAGGAACAGATAAAAATGACTTAACATTCTTTATAATTGAAACAAGATTAGCAATCATCCACTCATCTGAGTAGATGAATACATCCGATTTGAACCGATTGGTAATATTACATAAAATGTGAATAACTTCAATCCTCAAGCGGTCTTCTGCTTCATCCCTTCCTTTGCTATTTATATTCCATTCATTCACACTTTCCGGAAGATTTTCTAATAACGTCTTGAAAATATTTATATTAATACAAGTCAACCCTGAAATCACAGCATCTCTAACCATCGGTTGTTGTGATCTTAGAAATGGCAAAACCATTCTGAATACTGATTTAGCACTAGTTATCTTCTGGTGCTGAATAAACATTTGCATTGATTTCTTTCTGCCGTGAGTTGGTTGAGAAGGAAACGATATTTTCTGTTCATTTGTTGAAGTCAAAGAGCAACATGCGAATATTAAATAAAGTCTCCATTGATTTACTAATACTTCGGGAGGGATGTTTGCACTAGATTTCCCAAATAATGAGCTCGTATAGTTTTTGTAACTTTCTGAAAACTCGAATACGAATTCATACATCTGAACCATACGAACGCAGACTATAGAACGGCACATCGCAACAGGCATAGGACATCTTTCAAAAAATATATCCAATAACTTAGGGTAAAGTCTAAACCATAAAGTGGAGTCTATCCCATAATCTGATTCCGCTAATTTCACTAATATGTTCTTTTTGTTTTTTAATTTTGTAAGACGACTTCGTTCTGGCATACTAAGTTCATTCTTGAAGGGTTTTATTAGTCCCAAGAAATCTGTATCTTCCAACACATGGATCAATCGTGTACCCACATCAGCGGCAAACTTAGAGGAACTTCTTGAATGGCCTTTGCTTAGTCTGTTTCTTGTGACACCGGTGGGTTCATTTTGCTTTTGAACAGTGTCAGACATATTGTAAATTGCTTGATCGAATTGCTCTACCAATTTTAAGATCGAAATACCATAGTGCCTTGTTTGCAGGTCTTGTGAACAAAGGAAAAATAGCCCATTTCCTTCAATCTCTTCAATAACCGTAATAATTGTTTTCCACTCTAGTTCATCGCTCCGTTTAGCTTTCACAATGTTAGAGTTTGACAAATCCTCAGATTTGTAGTTGATCTGGTATAAATCATTCAAAACGTCTTTGTTCATCAATTCGTCATCTTGTGCCAATGGATTGGATGATTTCTTATTTCCTTCGTCCTCCTCGATTTTATTGAACTGTTTTAACCAACAACTGAGTAATTCTACATACACCTTCAATAATTTATGCGACTCTGACGAATTAATATAATCAGAATTATAACTTGGTCCTGGTTTATCACTAAATTGAAACGCAAATTTAGCAAAAATGGTAATTAGACTGTTAGGGTTTTTTCTGGACGCTAATTTCTTTAAGGATCCTAAGGCCGCTTTCGACACAACAGGATTTGCATGAACAGCATTACGGGTTAATATATCTACCACATTTTTAAATGGTAAGCCGCATGCTGATGATTTTTCACCATTAAATGGTACAAGTGTCCACGGTATGGCTTCTATTAATGTTGCAAATAATTCCATATGTAAGTCTTTCGTAGGCTGGTAAGAAAAGTCAATCCCAAAATGGAATGCAGAAAACGTAGCTTGTGACTTCGAGGTAGATGATAATGGTGTAGACAGTGAGCTGCTATCTGACGACCAAATACCGGAGCCGTATTGACCATCTAATAATTTTAAAAGTACTGCAAGATTTCGACATATCTCTTCATGAGAAAAAGCGTTAGTTGAATTCTTTGCAATAAGCATGATTTCATTCGATTTGAATCTTTTATCTCTCAGTTTGACAAACTTCAGGGTAGACGAGGCATTATGATTTTGACTAACCGACAATGAGTTGAAAACGTCATCTGTAGGAAAGCATGGCTTATCTCCATGTTCATAATCTTCTAAAATAGTTAAATAACTTTTAACTACCAACATAATCTTCTCTGGATATGCATTTTCTAATGAAACTCCATTGAAACTAAGCTTTAACAACTTTGTTAATACATTATCCAATGCATAATTCAAGTGTTGAAAACCAATAATCCTAATAAATTCGACTAAAGCATTTATTAAATTTTTGTCGGCTACCAACCACTGCTGCTTCTTACTAGTAGCGCTGCTGTTAAAAAAGAGCAAATTGAATAAGTTGTCTAATTTCTTGATAGTATTGTTCAACGTATCATTCAAACGATAAACGTACACCCATACCAACCTAGCAACGCAAACGATAAAGGTGGACTTGTCGCTTATTTCAACTTTTGGCTTTAATTTAAACATGTTATGCTCGATTATATCAAACCATGTATCAGAAAACAATTCCTTCCGAGATACCGATAAGGCTGAGGTCATCAAATGTATCGAATAAGCCCAGCTATTATTGAAATTAACAATATTATATGAGCTATTAGGTTTGAGCTTATTTAACATTATATTAGAATTAATAGGCTTATTCACATTCTTCCATGTGAAACTAGCCTTATTATATATCTTCTCAATCGCTTCGACCCATGTTGGATGATTGGTTTCCGCTGTTAATATACTCGCTAAAGGTAATAGTAAGTTGCTTAACACTTCACAGTATGCAAAAATTATGGATTCATTATTCGATTTTTCGAAAAACTTTGCCAAGGATTGTATGAATTCAGCACTCTCTTCAAACGTCTCTAAAGGATAATTAGTTAGCTTCAAATAGCTCATGCCTTGAATCAATAAATATAATTTTGGTTCATCTTCATGTTTTATTTTAGGTGGTATCCTCTCCAAGTTTGCAATAAATCTATCACTTACACTAAGAAACCTCTTTTCTGACATATAGCCAAGTAATTCAGCAAATAGATTCCAATTTGAAGATCTTACTAAAGATTCATTCTTACTAGTAGGGTCAGTCGTTTTCAATTGAGTAAATACAATTTCTTCTAATTTATCACCAAGATCATTACCCATAACTTCCGGAGATGCTTGTTTAACAACTTCAATCAAAACACGGCATAATATATAAATCAGAGCCAATGATTTACGATCAGCTTGTATAGCAGTTTCTCGTGCTTGAGTTATTTGGTCATCATATAAATTTCTTTGTTTAAAAGGCACAGATTCCAGCAGCTTCATTTGGGTAAGGTTTGGCGATTTCAATGTGGTTTGGTTAGACATTGTCGAGGATGTGGATTGATTACGAGAATGTCCGGTCATTTTAGATATACTTTTTGTTCTCATTAAGCTTAAACTTCTTTTAGCTTTATTTCCCGTATTTGAATTCTTATTAATAACTGGATTGGAAGCGGGGATGTTATCATTATGCTGTGCTTTAGATAAATTTGATTTTGCAGTAGATAAGATTTTTTCCACTTCTGAAGCTGCCATGGAAGCTACTTCACTTTTCGATTTTCTCCAAAACATTACACTGTCAATAACAGGTTTGGGTTTTCTCCTCGCAATGTAACCTAAAGAGGCTACGATTTTATCAAATTGGGAATCTACCCCTTCAGCTAATATTTCAACTACCGGTGGCTCCTCCATCAAAGGATAATCAAGGCATAAGTTTAATTTTCGTTCAGCGTGGCGAACGAATTGCGTGAAAACTATGTGCAATGTATATTCCGCTGGTGTTTTCAGGTAGGTTGCTAATTCCTTACGCATATAACTGAATTCTTCGCCATTCGATAATGTTAGCCTTTTATTGGTTATTGTTGACAATGGTGGTGGAAGCTGCGGTGACTCCTTTGTATAATCATGAATTGGGAATTGGGACATGGGTGATGCTAATTGTTGGGATAACGATAAGTTAGAATTGCTTGCATCTCCCTTTTTAATGTATCCCAACTCTCCTAGTTTGTCTTCTTCTTTATCATGTTCTGTATTTTGCAAGCTATATTTATCGTGAATTAACGGTGGATCTTGTAATTTGAATGTCTCTTGGCCATAACCATGTTGCTCCACAACATGCACTCTTGGTGTATCACTTGTAGGTGCCCCTGTCATATTAATTTGGTTCATAAACAACGGCTGAGCAGTATTGTATTCAATTATTTGTGCATTGGTATCGTTTGATTCCTCGGACAATGCTAATGATGCTAACGAATCCAAGCCCGGTACATATGAGAGATTATCGATACTTGAAGCAATTGCTTTCGGTACTGGTGGAGCAGGCAAATCACTATCTCCAACTCCATTTGCTTCATTCGGATACTGAAATTGTCGAAATTGTCGGCTATGTTGGTCTTGAATATGCGGGTCTTCTGAATTTTCATCTTCTTGATCTGGCATTGGACCTTCCAGCGATTCGTACAATGCATATTTTTTAACTTCTGAAGCTGCGCTATCGGTAGGTTCGTCTGTTGTGTTTCTACGATAATCGCCGGTTATATCACTTATGTGGCGGATATGATGAGATTGTTGAGGTTGTTGTGGTTGTTGTGGTTGTTGCGATCTTTGCACCTGAGATTGATCTAGCACGTACTGGTAAGGAGACAGCTCATCTAAATCGGGAATCTCTATCATAATTTAGCTGTCCTTTGTAGGGAATGGTATCTTGCCCTCTAGTATTAGATATTTTATGGATATATCAAAGATTCCGAAATATGGATCACTCCAATCAATTCTATTCAGCGTGTAATTTTTCTCGCACAATTCTTCCGTCGATTTAAATCAATGTAGAATAGAATTATATGTGAATAGCAAAGTAGACTTGATGAATGATAACTAACAACTAACGTCAATGTTCTTGAAGTACGTCCTTAAAAAGATCTAAAAAAACTTTGTATGGTTATCTGTTTGAAGTTAGATAACTGTAAAGCCTTCAAAAATTCAAGAGACCATTTTACAGTTTAAAATTAATCGATAATTTGTAAGAGCGAAGATCAAAAGAGACTAGAAACTTATCATCCGAATTACTACTTGTCTTGATATATATATAGCACTTGAATATGCAGAGTCTGGAAAGCATACATGATATTCCTACGCTTATCAATCAGTTTATTGCAAGTGCAGATGATAGCGATGTTTCCATAACTTATAGTAAAGAGTTGGCTGAACTAATTGAGAAGGATGAAATGACTTTGTTGAAGTTTATACAGTCATTGGGACCAAACCTAACTTCGGATAGTGATTTGATTAGATCGAAGTCAATTCAATGTATGTCAGAAAGCTTGAAGTGTTTGAATGTCAATAAGCTATCAAAACAGGATATCAATGTGCTATTCGAGTTTTTACTAGCTAAATTCGAGGACATATTCTGCTTAGGTCATATTCTATCAAGTTTGAATTCATTAATTCTGTTTAAGAATTTTATTTTTGGTATGAATAATAATGTGGAAAAGCTATTAACGAATATCTTGAATAACTATGATCCAAAGAAACATTTAGCCAAGGTCAGATACGAGCCATTCAGAACTTTAAATGCGTTAGTGACGATTGATCCTGTCTATTTCCAATCCTCTTCACGCGTATCAGATTTGATGGTGAAGACGTTTATTCATGTTGCAAGTGGCGAAAAAGACCCAAGGAATTTATTGTTGTCCTTTGATACCAATACGAAAATTAATGAAGTTTTTGAATTCGATCCATTGAACGAGGTCCATAAAGATCTCATAAGCGAGCTATTTGACGTTTGTTTTTGTTATTTTCCAATATCCTTTAGTCCACCTCCCAACGACCCTTACAAAATTACAGCACAAGATTTAAAGTTGAAATTAAGAAATACTATTGCCTCGCAAAGTTATTTTGCTAAAGAATCTTTTGCTGATTTAATTGAAAAGCTCACTTCAACTAATCCAGTAATAAGGAACGATGTTTTAAAAACCTTGTTACTTTGTGTTGAGAATTACAAGTTAGAAACTGTTGCAGAATACTGGGTGACAATCTGGAACGCATTGAAGTTTGAGGTTTTACATAATGATGTTTCAATTTTTAAGCCATACATTGATGTAATTGTACCAGAAGATTATGATGAAGAAATCGATGATTCGGATGAATTTAAACCTTTGATCACAACATTAGTTATAATAAAAAAATTGGCCAATAGAATGACAGATTTTGGTGAACTTGAAAACTTGTTGACCACAATAACTAATGAGTTGAAAAGCAATCTTGTTACGATCAACGACAAATCATTCAAGCAATCGGTATTGCTATTAAGTGTTTTGGCTTCCGACTCAAGTGCTGGATTCAATTTCATTATCAAGTTTTTATTCTTGCAAGAAATTTGGGGTAAATATATTAATGCTGATGAAGATTCTTCAATAGAGGAAGTTCCAAGTGAGCTTGATAAGACGGAAGATTTAGTTTTAAATACTTCAAAACAAAAAGAGTTGATAGATAATTTGGGATTTGTTTTAACGTCATACAATGTCTTATTAGGCAATCTAGAGAATCAAGATGAGTTTATCGAGAACAATAATTTAAAATTATATAAAGACCATTTGTTGATTTTTATGGGTCAGCTATTGCAAGCTTCCTCCAATTTGGAAAAAACGTTAAAGTGCAAGGTTATCCAGCAATTAATAAAGTTAGCTCAATTAAAAGGCTTTTTAAATGTGCAAGAGTGTACGTTGATTCTTGGCTACTTCAGTAATATTTTGTTAGATACCGCCAATTCAAAATCAAAAAATTGGGAAAAGGATCAAGTTACAAAAGAAATTGTAAATGGATTGATTAAACTCATGAACAGCGAAGGAGCTTCGAACAATGATAAAACCGCCTTAGTCATAGATTTAATACTTCCGCATTTGTTAGAGATATTGCCTTCTACCGACTCATTGTCTAATTTCAAGAAGCTTCTAGAAATAATTGGTGAATTGTGTACGAATTACCAATTTTTAGAAGTTTTATCGATAAGACTATTGAATAGATTAACCAACTATGATCAATTCAATATTGATCAATTTGAAGTTTTTAGAAATATAACCAATTTATTGGTGGAGTCGATTAAAAAGGTACAAGTATCGAAACAATTTTTGATGAATTCATGGTATAAGAATTTTGTTCCGAGATTCATAAATTGCTTATTAGAAATTTTGAAAGTAAAAGATGATCATATTTTAATTGAGTTGTCTGGAGATTTGATCGGGCTAATTGTTAAATATAATGATAAGTCGAAACATCAGGAGATTTTGAATGATTTCGTAGCTATGTTTTTACTCGATAAAGCGAACGGATTCAATGTTAATGTTAATGTCATTCATCAACAGAAGCCATTAATTAATCTATTCAACAAAATTCTCGCGAATATCGATAAGGCATGTGTGGTTCAGCTTAATGATACATTTACTATGAATGAATTAACAGATAGAATAATCGGATTGTGTAATTCTAGGGGTGATGAGTATTCACGATTAGGTTATTTACAAAACTTGTCACTCTTGGTTAATAAATTCTTGCAAAGCAATGAATTCATTGAAGAGAAATTAAAACTAACATTTGAAAATATACTGAATATTTCCAAATTCGATTCAGTTTTATCACAAGACCAAATAGAGAGCTTCGAGGTTATCGTTTGGATCCTCAAGTCGTTAATTTTAAAAATTGACACGCTCGGTATTGAGTATATAAATAGGCTCATATCATTGTTATCTTGCGAAAATAGACAAATGCAGCAACTAACTGCTAAGTCATTTAATATTCTAATGATAGACTTACCAATTTTTACTAATCAACAAATTGGTGGTAAAACTAAAATAATTTCAGGTGTTCAAAATTTGAATGTTAGATTATTATACAAGCAGAAAGTCTTTGGTATTTTATTGCCAAAAATAATTGAAGGATATAATATATCCAATATCCGCAATAAAGAAAACTATTTAATTTCTTTATCTTTGATATTGAATAATGTACCACATAGTATTTTAAAATCATATTTAAGTCAAATTTTACCCTTGATTCTAAATAGTCTTAACTTGCCAAACCCAATAATTTTGAATGCTTCGCTAGCAACATGTGAAATAATCATTGATGAGTCTCCAGATTTGGTCATACCACATTTATCAACCTTAATTCCAAAATTAGTTGGCTTGTCAATGGGTAAAATTGTTGTTGAGAAAAGCTTGGTTAATAATGAAGAAGTGAGACTAACCTCGTTGAATTGTTTACAAAAAGTCTTTTCCAATATTGAATTAAAATATATCATCCCATTTCAAAAGTCAGCCTTGAATAAATTGACACCGGGGTTGGATGATAAGAAAAGAACTGTTAGAAAATTATGTTGTGACGTACGTCAAACCTTATTTGAACTAGGCAAATATTAGAATTTATAGATAAAATACATCTCGATAATTACTCGTTAAATTTATTAGTCTACTCACTATACATAATCATTATTCATCATCAGAATCATCCAATCCAACAGGCGCTAAACCAGGAGTTAATCCAGGATACGATATCATGCCCTTAGCGACCTTACTATTAAAATCTTTCGTTTTCTTGTTTTGAATTCTCTTGGCTTTCTTATCATGCTTCTCTTTGTTGATCTTCAAGATGTCTTGCCTCACTTGATCTAATTCTGATTTGATTTCCATATCATCGATTTCAGACACTCTATTCAACGAATTAACGTTCTTCTTGACGAGCTTCTTCAAATATTTCGCTTCCTCTTCTGACAATTCTCCTCCTGTTTTATGATGCTTGATAAGATGGTATTTCGCTAATTTGTTGAACCTCTTCTCATCTTCTAATGCTTTCTTTATTTTCTTATGTTGCTTAAATTTATTCTGCTTGTGGATTTTCTTGAGTTCTTCCTTACTTAATTTATTCTTATTTTCAATTTCAATACTAAGTAACTCGGCTGATGACAAAGATGATGATTGTTTGGAAGTAGTTCCCTGCGTTCCTGGTAACAAGCTAGAAAATAACTTGTTCACTGTGGCCTCTGCATGAGACTTGGAGGTCTTGGAAGTAAACGACATAGTTTCACAAGTATTCGAATAGACATCCTATAATCTTACCGTGAAGATGATAAAATTATTTGCTTGAGATGATGTGGTCGTGCAATTCACCATTTTTCTAAATATGCAACCGATTTCCTTAACGGTACTTCTAAACTCAGACTCTACTACTGGGCTCTATTCCTCCTGCTTCTCCTGTTCTTTTATTTCTCTCGTTTCTCCTGATATCGATCCTATTTTCTATATGTACCTGAGTTCCATTAGTTTTTGGTCTATTATTAATGCTTGATTGTTGATTCGCTTAAAGGTAAACCTCAGTAGTTTTTCGAATGCCTTAGAATCGAATGCTCTTCCATCAACGACTACTTTGTAATTCAAGAGGTAGAGTATTTTCTTCCCCTATCTATATGTGGTTATACCCACGATAGCCCACTCTTACTGTTCAGTCCAGTAAATAAGTTATTTTTCTACTTTATGCAAGTGAATGTTATTAAGGAAACAAAGTTCTTATACTACTCTGAGGTCTCCATGTTTTACGACACACGTTACAGCAGAGAATAATATATACTCATGTTTAATCTAACCTCCTCAACGCAGTTCTTAAATGTTTGGCACGAAATGTCAATGCGGTCGCTGGGTTGCTTAGATTATTTCCAAAAATAAGCTTCCACTGCATTTGAAATTATTACCACACATACAAGCACTATCATTAGAAATTCAACATTGTTCTGTAATTTCTACGCAAATAGGCATTTAGTACATGTGATCATAATGTATGTCTACATGTAGCCTCCCGCTGGTTAGCAACTATCAAAATAAATGATACCAGCGCGAGTCCGTCACAAGCTGTCTAAGAGCTGAAGCAAATGCAAATGAAAATTCAAATGAACAAATAGCCAAAACTGAATAGAAATAGTATCAAATATACATATGTTGGGTAAATAAAACTAGTTCTATGTCATATAGCCGTGGCCAAGTCCTACTCTTGTTCAAAAATGGAACAAAAAAACCAGGTATCTTGTGATTAAAGTAGGCTTGATTGTACTATCTACCGAGGTTAAAAAAATCACATGAAAGAATTTGGTGATGAAGTAATTTGGGGTACTAATTAAGAAATAGTATATAAAGAACAACGATCTGTAGAATTATATAGTACTTTTATTAGTAATTTTTTAAACAGTAAACAATTAAAACTAAATATGTCTGATATCACTGTCGATGGATTTAACGCCTCTCCTTTATTCAAGGACTTATCTGAAGCTTTACAAGATGACAAGATCAAGCAAAAGGCTATTTCAGGGGTCAAGGCCACCTTAGTCTTAACTTTAAAGAACAAAGAAGGTAAGGAACAATCCTGGTTATTAGACCTTAAAAAAGATGGTACTGTCAAGAAGGTGGATTCTGTCCCAAAGAGTGATGTTCAATTAATCTTGAAGGATGCTGACTTCGTCAAATTAGCTACTGGTAAGTCTAACGGTCAAAAATTATTCATGAACGGTAAATTGAAGATCAAGGGTAACATGATGAAGGCCACCTCTTTAGAAGGTGTCTTTAAGGCTATTGGTCCAAAGGCTAAGTTATAAGTTATAGGCTTGTTATTATTTATTTTTTGATTTCTTCAACCTATATAGCTATGATTTATGAAAGTGCAAATAAACATTGTATCTTAATTAGTTTTTGTAGAGAATTGCGTATTAGATTGGCTTCAATTTGAGGTTTAGCAAGTGGTAAATGTACTGATCTTGATCAAGTTGCAATTACCTTAAGGAAATGAGAATATAATGGAAACAAGCATCATTTTATCAGAATTACAATAGAGCAGATCAGATTCAATGCTCAAATATAAATATAACTTTCATCCTAAAATATCAGATAAAAATAAACTACAAGGGTCCAGGTACATTATATTGAATATATTTACTTATAGACTGTTAGCTGATCACTCGCAATAATTATGTTATCTTTATTAAGAGCCACGTCATGTACACTAAAGTTCTCCTCCATTCCGATTAGGTACGTTTGATTCACCACTTCGCTCTTGAGATCAATCTCCAACTTCAATAGCGTTTCTGGTCCGTTGTAAACCAATACCGTTATAGTATCATCTTGTCTGTGTAACACTTTCAATGTGGAAATTGGAAAATGGGAATTCAATTGATACTTAAATACCATATTTCCGCCTGCAATATCCCATACTTTTAGTTGTCCATCATTATAACCACTGACCAAAATGTTATCACTTATATCAATCGAACTGACCCCGGCGTTCCCATCCTCGAACCTAACGCTTGTCTGACAATGGTCTCCTATATTAAATTGCTGAATTATACCTGAATCGAAGCCTACATATACACATTGGTTTTCTGTTTCAACCTCTAATTCGGATAATTTAGACCCGGTTGACTCATGTCTTCCAAGTACAAAGCAATTCACAGGATCGTTATTGTTTTGAATCCTCTTAAAACTATAGATAACTTGACCATGCCCACATTCCCACATATCAATTGAGCCATCCTTAGACCCACTTATAAAATTTCTTCCTGTTTTACCAAGTAGCCCGATTTCTGTTATCTCTTTCACTTGATTTGACATTGTTCTCACTAATTCACCGGTAAGCCCCCATAGTTTTATCTTTAAATCAATTCCAACAGACATTACAACCTTGTCTGATGGAAAAAACTTCAACATTGTTATATCTTCAAAATGTGCTTCTGGTATCTTCTGTTCTACTGTATCTGTTCGTAAATTATATATTATCAATTCACCTTTCTTAGTTCCCACGATAAAGCGTTCGCTATCTGAAGACACTGCAACTGAACTGATTCTATTGTTAGCTAAATTAACCTTCCTATAGAAACTTTGTAGATTGTAGATTTTTTCATCCACTTGAAGCTGGTATTTCTTATCTTTTCCACACATGAACTTGATCTTATTGCCATCATCTTTCATCCCCTGCTTTGTCACATTAATATACCAAAAGTCCTGATTTTCCTCCGACTCAATGCTTCTCCTAGCCACCCAAAACTTGTCTTGTTCGAGTCTTCCATTCTGTATATCACTTATAACTTCTTCAAAAGAATCTTGTATAGTTAAAAGATCCATTGCATTTAATTCATGATACTTATAATGATTGAAATTTAAAATTCTCACCTCAAATACTAAAAATTATATTTATGAACTTATCTTATATCTAAAAGTAACACGTTCAATATAAGATGACACAGGTTAACGACGAATCCTTATCGATGTTTTTTGATTCGGATTTTAACCCGTCTAATTACGTTGATGCTCTATTTCAATCAATATCAAATAATAAGCTGCAATCACAGATTTATTCGAAGAACAATCTCCAAAGCTTATCGAACAAATGCTCAAATTTAGTAACACATCTTGACTACCATACCAGTGAATTGTCAAATGATTTGATTAGTCAAATTGAAACCTTACAAAATTCTTCAAAGATAATCACGCAGGGCTTGAATAACGATGAAGTCTTGAATGCCCTGAATGACATGACCAGATTACAATACTTTATAAATACCTTGAACAATTCTATATTATTATTACAAACCGATATAAAACAAGTCAATGAGGAGTTGAACGTAAATAATGAATCCCAACCGGAATCGATTAATAGCTTAATAAAATTGAAAGGTATCAAGAATAACCTAAATCAAGTGTTGGTCATTTTTGAAAGGCTTAACTCAATTACCATGAACAACCCAGATTCAACAACAGTTGAATCATTTCAAAGCTCACTTAATACGTTATACGAAACTATAAGAAATCAGTTAACTAATGAAGAGAATGAAATCAATCAGCTTCTAGTCACAAATATCAAAGAGCTAATCAATTTATTACCATTTTTTCAAAATTTAACAAACTTCTATCCTATTTATAAAAAATTTACCAATAAATTAAATATTGATTTAGATCACTATTTAAGTACAAATAAGCATAGCTGATCTAAATTAATTTCATTATAATATACATATAAACACCCTAAATATCGGGATATTATTGATAAAACTATGCTCCCGTAGTAGGTATGAATCCTACTTATTTCATCTACAAAATTTTACGAAATAAATCACTATACTTCCTTTCTCTTAATCCTTATCTGATGAAGAAAACCTTTCTAGATCATCATTGACGCCACTTTTTGCTTTTTTCTTAGATCTTAAAAACTTGAATCCAGCATAATAAATGAATATATTAAATGCCTTGGTTGGGAATATTGCTACTACCCATTCATTAGGAATTATTCTTAAGATCAAACCGGCCGGTATCGAAAGGAAACCGCAAATCAATGCAGTGCCCCACATCGCTGGTGTCTGTCTAGTAATACTAAACGCAGCACCACCCACGAACATAATTAATACTTGGGCTCCTCCAATAATTGCAGCAATGCCAATGAAATACCAGTTTCTGAATAAATGTTGCGTGAAGTCTAAATTGTCTCTGGTAAGCCTATCCCTCACCTTGCTTACACCATCAGCTTCGTCTAATTTTCTAGTCACAATCAATTTCCAGAATTGCAACCAAACAAACGCATTGAATGTCATAGCATCTAATTGTTGGTTTTCATGGTTCGTTGCAGGCCTTGATCCAAAAAAGATTGATTTACCGGCAAAATGCAAAACGAATGTGACAATCAACTGAGTCGTTGATTGACCAAGAATCATTTTCCACATAGAAACCGAAATTAATGGAGTATGTCTTCCCGCAGGCTTTTTTCTCAAAGATGATTCATCGGGCTTATCAGTAGCTAAAGCTAAAGCGGCTAAAGTATCCATAATCAAATTAACCCATAATAATTGAACTGCGGTCAATACTGACTTATTTTCGGAAGATGCAACTGCGGATACAAAAGTTAACAAACAAGCTGTTATATTAACCGTTAATTGAAATTGAATGAACTTCTTGATAGATGACGCAACAGTTCTACCCCATTTAATAGCTTGTACTATATCCGTAAAATCATCAGTCATTAAAATAATGTCAGAAGCTTCCCTTGCAACCTCTGTACCAGAAATACCCATCGAGAACCCAACATCAGCTAATTTCAAAGCAGGTGCATCGTTTGTACCATCACCCGTTACAGCGACAACCTCACCCTGAGAACGCAATGTTTCAACCAATATTCTCTTGTCTTCTGGCGAAGATCTTGCCAAGACTCTTAATTTTGGTGCAACTTTATCACGCTCCTGAGCGGATAACTTACGGAAAGCTGGCCCCTCCATAAATGCGTACTCGTTCGACAAATCCTCGGATGTTAAAATGTTACAACTTTTAGATATTGCCTTTGCCGTAATAAGATTATCACCTGTTACCATTCTAACAGAAACTCCTGCTTGTTTACAACGAAGAACCGATTCTGGAACACCTTCTTTTAATGGATCCTGAATGCCAACAATACTGTCCATAATCATCATTTTTCTGTCATCTTCCAAATTACCACTTACATTAATCAATAATTCGGCATCGGCTTCTGACTTAATATCTTTGACTAATTCTTGAGGTGGCCAGCTACTGATACCCACAAAATCTCTGTGACATGAAGCAATTGCTCTTAAAGCATCATTAGCATATTGATCTATTTTTGTTAATGCAGCATCACGTAAGTTCCTATCCATTCTTATGATATCACCATTCAGATCAAACTGATAACCACAGTTCTTGAAAATAATTTCTGCCGCACCCTTGCAATAAAATCTAAAGCCATTTTCAATTTTCATAACAACTCCTGACCATTTTCTAGAACTTTCAAATGGAAGTACTTGGACAACATCCAGCAGACTATCTTGTCTTTGTTGTTCTAATGATCTCTTACCAAACAAATTCAATTTTTCATCAGCCAAGATCAACATTGCACTTTCAGTCTTATTACCTAAATATGGCTCATTGTTTTGACTAAATTCTACTTGTCTCTTTTGACGATCATTCGAGTTTGTGAGTAAATGCTTAATGAGCGATTGCCTCTTTGGCTTCTGTTTCGCTAATTTAGCTTTCTCTTCATCATATTCCAGATTCACAAAGCATGTCGAGTTAATAGCCACATTGGTACAGTAGAAAACTTTCAAATTATCTAACATTTGCGAAAACATGTCCAGTGACCTTGGGCCATCGCTTCCAACAGTATCATCAAATTCTTGGTTCCCGAAGAAACCCTTCACAACCCTCATTCTGTTCTCAGTTAAAGTACCAGTCTTATCTGAACAAACAGCGGTTGCTCCGCCCATAGTTTCGCATGATTTCAACACTCTTACTAGGTTACCGTTTTGTGCCATTCTAGTACTCGCAAAAGCTAAGGCTAAGGTAACCGCTAATGGTAATCCTTCTGGAACAGCAACTACCACAATAGTAATAGCAGTAATTAATATATCCACGAATTTTTTACCTTTCTCTGCACTTTTCAACAAATTGAATTTTCCTCCAGGTGCAATATTAACGCAGTATCTAATAAACAATACGATGAACAACACTAAGGCTGCCAAAAATCCATACTTCGAAATTCCTTCTGCTAAATTATCTAATCTTAATTGTAATGGGGTTGTTTCATTTTCGTGATTTAAACTTGCCATAGTCCTTCCATGAATAGAATTAGGGCCCACTGCAGTAACCATGGCATTACCCAAACCAGACAAGACCTTAGCTCCAGATATTAAGAAAGGATCTTCGAACTTAATGCTACTAGATCCAATATCTTCATTAGTTGGTAATTGACTCTCGTAAAATTGCATTGCTTCCTCTGCAGGAGACTTCCTAATGGTTTTGGCTTCACCTGTCAATGCAGATTCGTCACACTCAACCTCTCCGCTGATTAAAATTGCATCCGCCGGTAATACGTCCCCCGTCTGTAAGTTTGTGATATCACCCACCATTAAATCGTAAATAGAAATCATCTTCTGCGAACCATTTCGTATAACAATTAGTTCACGATCTTCTTTCTTAGCGTTCAATTTTGCAAATTGACGTTCTTTTTGGAAGTCATTCGCAGCTCCAACGAGAACAACGATGGCAACCGCTACCATGATGGCGACCCCTTCGACCCAATCGACCTTAGGTAATGCATTTCCTTCGTCATCGTACATAACACCTTGTCCAAAAGTCTCGTAGAGCCCTAACGCTAAAGAGATCACCGCTGCCACAGACAACAAGATCAAAACTTTATCTTTCAACGCATCAAAACATAACTCAAAGAAATTTTTACGAACTTTCGTTGGTAACTTATTCTTTCCATAATATTCCATTCTCTTCTTCATATCATGCTGGTCTTCATCATTAATGCCTCCCTTTATGCTCGTAGTAAAGTTGGCACTCAAGCTATCTATACCTCCTAATTCATAAAGCTTCTTCATCGACTTGGGATCATGCAATTCTGCCAAATCATCAGGTCCGATACTATACGGCTCTCCCGTCAACGGCGACGCTGACGATGTGCTAGCCTGATCTGATTCATCTTGAAATTTTTGAGGTTCCACTCCTAAATTTTGCCCATACTTATTGGGGTTTAATGCAACCATCCTACCCTAACTTTGTGTGTAGGTATGAAACTAATATGGGTTTCTACTGCGTAATAGTTAAAATAGCAAAGATCTTTGTAGTATGCTGTTCCACTTAATAACAGATATTACCAAACTTAACTCAAGTATACTCAGATTCAGATGAAAAATCGTTCAAAACTTCACTCTTATCTTCACAATTCCTTTTGGAATATTGGTCTCAATTTATATGACTATAAGTTTACTTATATTGGCATGTCCCTTGCCCAATATATGATTGATAAGCTTAATTTTATTAGAAAGAATCGGTAGAGCTGAATCTTGAATAGAGGCTGTGTTCCTATGGTTCGGAAATGTCTCATGAGGCATCATTACCGATAATATCCGGTATAATTACGACTGAAATAATATGCTATATCACGTGTTTAGTGCGCTATCATCTGTTGAATACCGGTAATTCGGCGAGGGCATAAAATATTTTATCTGGTGCTTCAGAAGGCTTGACCTTCATCAAATGAAGGCTAAGTGAAAGTGCTAAGACTTAGATAACACAAGATCTAGTAATTCTGTTGTGTGGACGTTGGCCTATTGCGGTTAAAACAGGCATAGTCTGGTTCGGGCTGAATTTGCAGCCGAATTACAGTCACTCGCTCGCCAAACAATGAAAATTTCGTAGTTGGCTAATCGTACGTACGTACCATAGAAATATCTGATCTGGACAGTCCTGACCATCATATCGATGTTAGTCATGTCAGTTGGATGTGCCTATGCTACTTCAAGCTGTATGAGAGTGTTTTCAGTTGCTTGCTGGGGGTATTCCGCAGTAAAGGAGATTTAAAGGATGCATTATGGCTAAAGTCGACAGTGCATCTAAACCCCCAGCAGTGCCCGATTTTACATGGATGAGGGTGAAATTGCTGATTGTCTAAATACTTGGCACATGTATAAGGAGAAATTTCGCGCAAAGTTGATAATAAACATTGTAGATGTAGCCGTATATTATGCGTATAATAAACTATTTTGTCATTTTCGGATATAAGTGACTGATGACCTACTTAATTGTCCTTTTGCCATGGACGGGCCCACAAAGTTATTGAATGGCTATGAGATGGCGGTGGGTATATTTGCCACCTAATATTCCGCCATCATATGCCCAGATGTCTGTAAGATGTGGAATGACGCTTCGATGACCAATTCTCCAATTGCTTTGAATTCTCTCAGGGCGATGATTGCATGCGTAAAAGCCTGTAGGAAACAACAATGTGGAGGATTGGCGGGAAATTGAGCGACACTAACAACATATGTATACAGATATTGCCTCAAAAAGCCGAGATTAGCCCTGCTGGCCAAACGGTTAAGGCATCCGCCTCCTAAGCGGAAGACTCCGGGTTCGAGTCCCGGGTAGGGTTGATTTTTTTTCGTCTCTACAATATCGCGACGTTGATTTGCTTATCGAAAAGCACTCCTTATCTATCAATGCAACCGCAGATATTAATTCTTAATGTATAGATATGTTTGAACGTTCCCGTTTTGTATCATTGCACTACTACGGAAAGATATTTCTTGAAAATTTGCAGTTTGCCTGCTTATTTATAATACCATTATATTTGATTGTGTTCACGGTACCGTTGGTAGTAAACCCTGATACGATCGACCAGTTTAAAATAAATTTTAAGGTTGTTCTATTATCCAAACCATTTTGCGAGGTGAAATCTGAAGAATGTCAGAAACTATTGGATCCGGAATATGGAAATCCTTCACTTTTGTTGAAGACGTCGTTCCTGGACTATGAATTGGTCTACATCAGGCACTATTCGATAGACTACTTGGACAACATTTTGATCACATTGGTAGACAAATCATTCTTCAGGCCGTTGATTTTGATGATTAAGAAACCAACAAATCCTGCTGAATGGTGGTCAAAGGTGCTCGAGTCGTTGCGAGTCGTAATGGCGATTGGTAATGCTATGATATTTCATGCCATCAAGGGTGTTCTTGTTTCGAAGATGTGGGTTTTCTTTATATTCGGGGCGATCACTACAATATACGATTCTTGGGCGTCACTAATCCAAACATTGTCCGGTGTGCTCAGATCGGCCAATACTATATTCTAATGCAGAAACATTACTATTATATATATGTATATATATATATCTATCAGAAGCCGAAATCAAAGGCACTCATGTCTGGTTCTTGGAAAGCTGTGGGTGGAGGTGGTTGAGCATTGATCTTCTGAGTCATATTTTCAGGATGAATGCCATTTTCAGTAAATGATAATGTATTTTGTTGTTCATTTGATTGGTTCGTGTTCTCCGTCGTATGATTTGACCATTTAATTTCATTCTTGGATTCATCATATTTGAGGAAACTCCAATTTCTAATTAATACCACAGCTAAATAATCACATCCCATTCTTGTATATATCGAACAAACTTTTATAATAAAATTAAATTCCTCGTCTGGTGCGATAGATAATGATCCTTTCAAGTACTTAATTGTCTTCTGTCTTAAAGCGTGGAACAAAATAATCAAGACCGGGTCATCTTTCAAGAAACTCATACTTGAAAATCTTGGTGTGATTTTGCTAATATAATTTTTAGAACAATCATCAGAAAATTTTGCTTTATGATGATTAATGATTTCTATAGGCGATTTGATTAACGCTTGGATTGATATTTCATGCTCTTCCAATTCCCAAAATATCCAACTAGTTATCCATCTATCTCCATTTTTCAATACTTCTGGTACCATATAATTTTCAATCAAGTTCTTAATGATTTCACCCTCTGAGATTGTACCCTTACTCGTCGCCGAGTAAATTTTAGCTATAGCTATCGCTAATTGGACATCATTCAATTTCGTAGCTATTATATTGCAGCAATCCTTCAATGCATCTGCTAAAAGAAAGAAATATGCTGCATCAATATATCTATGTTTGCCCATTAATACGTACGCATTTTTCAATGCGGCAGATTTCCATCTCGATTCATTAAAATCGTTTGCTAGAAACTTTAACATCTTTTGCTGTTCTGTATGGCTGACTGTCCTCCATAATCCAATTAAAACTTGTTTCTTACGAATAGCTAAATAAAATAATGAAACCCTTCCCGATGGATCTCTTGTATCACTAAATTCATTTCTAGCACATGATTCCATGATTTTTGTCAATCTTATCGTTTCAACCCAATAAACAAGTCCTATTTGTTTGACATTTTCCCATTTAAGTCTATTTTTGAAGTACTCTTCTACCATTGTGAGTAGCATTTCCTTATTATCACTATGCAAAGCCCAGCTGATATCTCTAGTTGTTAGCTTTGATTGCTTTGAAGATAGCTGAAACAACTTAAAGCCCATTAAGAATCTTAGTCCATTCTCATCCAAGGACATTAAATATTTTCCGAGTTCCTTTACAATTGAAATTATTGAAATTAACGTGATTTGTTGGTGTCTTGTTAACAAAGGTAGGGAAATCTTCATTAACTTCTCAATTAATAAATCCAGTAAATTATCATTGAATGAGTTAAATATATGAATACCTGAAGAATCGAATTTGCTTGAAAACGCATCATTAATTATATCAATCTTACTTGACAAAGAAGGTGTACTTGCTCCACTTTGTCTTGACTCGTTATTTTCAAGTACTTCGTTAGTCAAATCCATACTCAAATCCCATTGGATTGAATCACCTTTCCGTAATATTTGGAATAATCTGACGAAAACATCTTTCACCAATGAAATCTGATGCATGAATAAACACTGTATTAAGAATTGAGGATGATATACAGGTAACGGACCATTCAAAATTCGAACTAATTGTTCGATATCGTAAATCATATCATAAGTAGATTTGGTTTCCTTTTGTGATGAATCATAGTCCTCATTTTCTATGTTGGTGTATCCTACCATCAATTGACGTATTGTCGAATCAAGTGAATTGTTAGCAGAGCTACCAAGCTTTACCCATTTATCATCTATAAAAAATTGATTACCACAGCCTATGACCAAATAACCATCATCGAGCCAAATCAGATCTCCAATTTCATGCGATGTATAATTTGAGATATCGATCTTTTTTAGTACTGCAAATGTTGGGATTTTATTAGTATAATCATAACGCAATTGTGTGTATAACAAAACAAATCTCAGAAAACCAACTGACAATATAGCGTTAGATGTCAGTCTTTCTGAATTTGAAGTAATGAATGTCCAATCAAGATCTGTTACAGCGCCATAACTATCGTCAAATGTTTCTTCGTATTCTAAGACGCCAGATTTGGTATCCCAAATTGTTAATCGAGAGCCCGTCTTGTCAACAATAGCAAACTTATTGATGATTGATGCTCCGTGAATTTTAGTGGCTTCCGATATATTGGTATGAAGCCTATAGGTCTCAATCCATTCTAGTGAGTCCCGCGATTTTGCAAAGTTGATTGCAAAAAACTTCACCTTATCTTGCTTATCTATTACAGATACCAAATTCCTTTCACCTTTGGATTCAAATGAATCAATTAACGCTATTTGATGGATCTTTTCATCTTGTGGTAAGTTGTTAATATTTAACGGCTTCAAGCTAGTAGATAATGGTTGAGTATTGATATTAATTATGAGTTTCCATGCTTTTATCAAATCATTTTCAAAAATGGCAATTATGCAATATTCTTTTGTATGGTTAGATTCATTAGGAAACTCTGTTATCACAAATGCTCTTGGTTCCCGAATTATACGTTCATTGATTGAATTCAAAATTTCTAACCTTTCTAAAAGCGCCGCCTCTTGAATATCCAATGTTAACGCATTGCAATCCCACAAACTTATAAGGCCATTTTTTTCCAACGCTACCACTAAATGATGTCTTCCAATTTTATTGGGGGGTTCAATATCATTCAACAAGACACTGTCCCATATCCCTTGATTTTTCTCGTTTATATTAGAGCCATGGTTTAAGTTAACTTGAAATTTTTTAGTTATTGTCATACTTTCAGTATTCGAAGAACCAATCAGTAATGGTTCCCATAAGTAGTTATGTTCAGGAAAATTCAGAATCGAAAATACAATATTGTTAGATGCAGATGAGGAATATGATTTCACTAGTTTTCGGATTGATTTAGTATGACCTTGAAATTTGTCAATCAACTTTGCACCTAGAACAGATGAATCTGATTTTAAAATGTTCTTAAACTCAAATGCATTAAATCTAATTGTATTTTTTAGTCTATCATGGATTAATATCGACAATCCGGTTGAGCTGTCGCTATTATCTAAAAATTCTAGTTCAGGAAATATAATTGGTTTTAAATTTATCAAAAATTCCTCACTCTGGATTATCTCTTTCGTCAAATTTTCAAACTTCGTATAATTAATTCCATTGGGAAACGAATTCTTATCGAAACTCATATTAGATTGATCCAATCTCTCAAATTTAATTGCATTTGGCGGAGTCAATGAAATATTCAAAATAGAATAAATTGCAACCTTTCCTTGCTTACTTATTACAAACAAAAGATCTAAATCATTCAAGTTCTGGTTCTCAAAATACTTATATATATTGGAGCTTCCATTTCCTGCCTCTATCTGAGGGATTAATGTCTTTTGAAGATGAAAATTGTCTATTGTAACCATAGAAATTATCTCGTCGTCCACAAAGCACTCACTTAAGTCTAAAGAAGCCCATGATCTGAAATGGTTGTGGCCACTAAATTCATAAGCCGCCCATACTCTCAAAATATTATCGTTTGTCAACGTATAGATTATATCATTATCATCATTACCATTATCAATGTACCCACGAATATTTTTTATATTTGCCATAGAGCTGTCTACAGTGTTGATCGAATCAGATGGGATGCGATACTTCCATTTGAGGTCAGTCACGTACGTATTTAAAGGATGGTTCAAGTAAGAAAGTTCAAACAAAGTATTCTCACCATAGTTAATTCTAGACCATACTTTTACCAACCGTTCATAATTACCGCTAAGGGTTATGATTTTGTTGGAATTGTTTGTGATTTTGATATTTATAATGGGGTTTGCTTGAATTGAATGCCATCTCTTTTCATATCTCAAAGATCCATACTCATCATAAATATGGTAAAGTGCTAGTGTCTCTTTTGAACCCACTATTAGCTCATCCTCCAATGGTGCCCATTGCAAGCAACTTATCATTGTAGAATCAACGTTATCAAATTCTAAGGCATGGGACCATTGCGGTTTCAGCATGTATTCATTAAGTGGCTTATAGACAACAATATTATTCCCAATTGAAATAACAATGAACCCGTTGGATGAATTGACATCAATTGCATACGGATCTGCCTCCAAGTAGATAGTTTGTAAATGATCTGACTTTTTATGCTTTGTACTATCAGTTGTTGTGGCGTATATGATCAAATTGTTCCCGGACCCATAAGCTATTATATGATGCGATTTCCATAATCCTTGCAGCACAGAGTACGGACTATTATTTACCTCCCCTGGTACAAAATTTATAGTCATTTCGAATCAGAATTATTAAAGTTTGGCTGTAAGAACTATTAATGTACATAAACACCTGGATCGGTTATGTAAACTGCGAGATAGGTTTTAGCTCAATATATTTCCACGCAAGCTCCAATTAACGAGTAATAATAAGCTATTTCAATCTGGTCTTAAACACTTTGGAACTTTCAAAGCTTTATTCTCCTTCAATTCAATTTAGAAGGTTGGTATCAAGATAAGAGGTATAGTTTTCTATAGGTTTAGCTCAGTGAATGATATAATTACAGTCCTGTATATAATTTTTGATTTTATATATGAAATATTTATATTATCAATGATCATGTAATTTATATTCATTTTAAACTGACGTATTCAATATGGGTGCAAGGTATGTAAAGGTCTCGATATTCACATAGCCAATAGATAGTTATAGTTTCAAATATGTCGCTAATCGAACTTTCAGGTTGAAACCTATTATAACTATAATCTAAATGGAAAATGGCTTTTTCAACAATATACTAACATTCTGTAGTTGTAAAGACCAAAAGAAAGCTCTAGCTATTTGCTTGCAAAGGTCACCTTGTGTTCTTATAGAGAGGAACACGCCTAAGAAATGCTTATCGGATCCAGAGTTAAAGAAGGACCTTCCAGAATTGTGTATCGCCAACTTCCGTGCATTCATGGAGTGTAGGAATGGTATGTTTGATATGAGAAAGAGAATGAAAGGTAATGCACCGTTATCTACTGGTAAGTATGACGATACTTATGAGAACTTATCATCCGGAAATTTCGAGGCTCACGAAGAAATGAAAAAATTGGAAGTGTTGAACAGAAATTTATCTAGGCAACGACTCTTGAGAGAAGAACAAGAGAGGGCAAGATTGGCCGGAACTTTGGAAAAAAACTAAGAACTAATAATAGCATATCCCATCAGACTCAGATCAAAAGTGTTCAAAAATTCAGCTAATGCTAAAATCTTTAATTTAGCTTGTAAATAGGAAAATATATCTATCTATATCATATAGGATGCGGATAAATGTGATATAGGTCATACTAATAAAAGTCATATAATATATCCCATAACAGTATAGGCTATAGATATATACTGTATAGAGATATTCTGACTACATTGAGCATATTACCTATGTATTCGAACGAATATTGCCTACATTTGTATAAGAAAGCAGATATTTCAATAATAATACGACTGAGGGGCACAGTAATTGAGATGATGCTTCAAAAAGTAGTTATCGTTATGATAAACATTGTATTGAACAATGTTCACAATATTTATGGAATAAACAATTCAAATCATGTATATGTCCGTCCTTTGTTTTAATCCGCGGCCTGACAAATAATCAAGCATAATGACAAATGCTCCACAGTATTGAAATTTTGATTTCTTTGTAAGCCTGTGAATATAAATTCAATATTATTTTGAAATAACGACAATAAAGTGGCAACATACATCTAAATTAATACTAGGATTGAAAAAAATGACTAAAATAAGCTGTGATATAGAATCGGATAGAGTTGCAGAACTCGACAAATTGTTAGGCTTGATAAAACCCAAAATCTTACACTACATCGATAAGGCTGATCCAAATTCTTCCAACTACGAAACTGACTCTTTGGGAAAATATCATAGTCCGGAATTTTTAAAGAACCAATTTACTGATGATAAACAATTAGATAGCGGTATTAAAGGTGATTATGAAAAATTATCCAGTACTATTGATCAGGTCTTGAAATACTCGGTTAACACATGGAATCCAGGATTTTTAGACAAGTTATATGCATCAAACAATCCAATTGGTGTTATATCAGACTTGATACTATCTATTTTGAATACCAATTCGCATGTATACACTGTTTCGCCTGCTTTATCAGTATTGGAAAATTATATTGGTAAGAAATATGCACAATTATTTTTTGACGATGACCAAGAAACTTGTGGAGGACTTACTTTTTCAGGTGGATCATGGTCGAATATCACATCGATGCAAATTGCACGAGCATTGAAGTATCCAGATACCAAGGAGAACGGTAACACCAATTATAAATTTGCCATTTATACTTCGGAGCACTGTCACTACTCGGTTGTCAAAGGTGCTATTTTGTTAGGTTTGGGGTCCCTGAATGTTTTTAAAGTTAAAATTTTGCCAGACGGGAGCATGGACGTGAATAATTTAAGCGAGGTTATTGAACGTTCGGTTGAACAGGGATATACACCTTTGTATATAAATGGTACTGCGGGTACAACTGTCTTCGGATCATATGATCCATTTGAAGAGATCTCCAAGGTTGCCAAGAAGTTCGATTGTTGGTTCCATATTGATGGATCTTGGGGTGGTAACGTTGTGTTCTCACAAACCCACAAGTCCAAAATGAAGGGTTCAAAGTTAGCTGATTCCGTTACAGTTAATCCTCATAAAATGTTAGGCATCCCAGCTACCTGCTCCTTCCTTTTGTTGCCCCATGTTCTGCATTTCCAGAAATCCATGTCGTTGTCAGCACCATATCTATTCCACGGTAGGGAAAGCGACGACGATAGTATTGAAAATTATGATTTGGCTGACGGAACTATGGGGTGCGGTAGAAGAGCGGATTCCTTTAAATTCTACATGGGGTGGTTATACTATGGAAAAGAAGGCTTTGCTAACCGTGTTGACCATGCATTTGCCATAGCTAAAGACTTTGTTGAAAAGATCAGTAAGAATCCTAAATTTAAATTGGTTATCGGCAGTGAAAAAGATTTACCCGCATGCTTGCAAGTCTGCTTTTATTATAAGCCATCTGATTATACAGACCACGACAATACCGAAATCACTCGTTTCATCTCCAGGGAATTACATAAAAGAGGTAGATATTTGGTAGACTTTTCTCCTAACCCTACCGATAAAAACAATGAAGGTGAATTTTTTAGAGTTGTATTCAATTCTCCTACTTTGACCGATAGTGTTGTCGATGATTTAATCAACAGCATTATTGAAGTTGGTGCGGAATACAAAAAATAGAGTATTTATTTAATATAAGCAATGTTAACAAATTTCGTCTGTAACAATTGGTTGCATCCATTGCCTAGGTACTCTGAACTGGTTGCACCAACCGAAAGGTCTCCGCACCATTTGCGATTTATCTATGTTGTAATCTTCAATGACATCATTTTGCCGATATTCAGGACTCAAAAGTGCTAGACTCAATGTCCGATTGAATTTGGTTCTCACTATAAAAGATAACTCTACAATCGCAACGTAACAATCAATCACTTAATCCGCTGTTTTATCTAGTACGCAAGAATTGCATTCTAATCGAGTAATAATTATGGTAAATAAGCGATGCAACGTGAAGGCAGCCGTATTCTATTTTAAATTAAAAAAATATACACACCAGCCAGTTCACAAGAAACTATTAATCATGCGACCAGATAGACCATAAAAGCCTTACGAAAGTCAATGTTACGTTCCATTATTGTAAGCGAGAAATTCAAGATTAGGTAATTCGTAGTTGATTTGTTTAAGGCATTGATTACGAATGGTCGCAATCGAGCTCTTGCGCAAAAATAGGTAAGAAATGATAAGGCAAAACAATAGAGCCAAATGGGAAAGATCTCATAAAAATTCGATGTGCCGTAGAATTTATATAGCAGAATTTGAGTTAAATGGGATTTTGTTCAACAATGAATCAAATGTAACATGGTCGTAATATATGAAATTACCCCAGTGCGAATGTAATATCAACGTTCAATCCCCTTTCAAGATTGTGATGCACTTTATCTTTTGAATATCACATATGACCTATATCTTAATACGGAATAAATTGAGTCTCTCTTATATATATTTAGCGAAAGTACCGTTTATTCTAGGGATTTTTTTTCATCATAGAATAGGAAATTTCGGTTGAAAAATTCGGGACATATATATAGAAATTAGTGATGTCCGAGAAAGAAACTAATACAAACGTTGAACTTGACAGTAGTGTTGAGTCATCCGACCACTATCATCATGATGATAGTCATCTTGAGCTTAAGAAGCATTCGCCAGAAGAAATTGCTGCATCTGGCAAATGGTACGATCGAAGATTTATTCGGGGCATTCCGCAATACTCTGACTCAATGGTTCAAATCGTAATGCTTTCATTCGTTGTTTTTATGACACCTGGTATGTACAATGCGTTAAGTGGTATTGGTGGTGCCGGTATATCTGATAGAGCTACGGCAGATAATGCTAATGTTGCGTTGTACTCGTGTTTTGCAACTATTGGATTTTTTGCTGGTACGATCTGTAACTATTTTGGTATTAAGGCGTGCTTGATTGGTGGAGGTACTGGTTATTTTCTTTACTCATCAAGTCTCTTGTGCTTCTACCATACAGAGAATAAAGGTTTCGTTATATTTTCGGGTGCCTACTTAGGTATTTGTGCATCTTGTCTTTGGGCTGCTCAGGGGACAATAATCATGAGTTATCCTACCGAAGATAAAAAGGGAAGGGCTATTATGATTTTCTGGGTTATTTTCAACTTGGGTGCTGTTATTGGATCTGTGATTCCATTAGCGAACAATATAAATAATAAGGGATCTGCAGTGGGAGATAGTACCTATATTGCATTCATGGTTTTGATGTTCTGTGGTTCGCTCATTGCTATGTGCATGTTGCCAATGAATAAGGTCTGGAAATCAGATGGTACTCGTGTCATGAATAAGAAATTTCCTAGTTGGAAGCAAGAACTTATTGATTTATATCGTATGTTGGTTTCTGAACCAAGGATTTTCTTTGTTTTCCCTATGTTTTTTGCTTCTAACTGGTTTTATACATATCAATTTAATGATTTTAACGCCGGTCGTTTCAACATTAGAACTAGATCATTAAATTCGTTGCTTTACTGGTTATCTCAAATGTTTGGTGCTATTATATTTGGGTCTATTTTGGATTTGAAGTGCTTTCGCAGAAGTACTCGTGCCAAAATTGGCTATATTATTTTAACTGTAATATCCTTAGCTATCTGGGGAGGTGGATTAAAATTCCAACTTGGCTTCACAAGAGAGGATGTCACTAGCCCTGACGCAGCTGGTGAAATCCCCCCTAAATTTGCTCCAATTGATTTCGAGGATGGCTCATATATTGGACCTATGTTCCTTTATATATTCTATGGGATATTTGACTCCATGTTTCAAACTTACTTATTTTGGGTTTTGGGAAGTATGAGTAATAATCCTAAGAAGACTGCATTATACGCTGGTTTTTATAAGGGTCTTCAATCGGCTGGTGCAGCTATTGCATGGAGATTAGATGCTTTGGAAAAGCCATATATGGACTTATTTGCAAGTTCATGGGGTTTAGTGAATGGTTCTTTGCTTATTGCTTTACCATTGATCTGGTTTAAGATTACTGATCATACTGATATTGAAAAAGATGGCTTGACTAAAGTAGTGACTGATAATGAAATCAAATCAGTTAAATCTTTTCCTCAAGAAGGGACAATAGAAGTGGTTTAATCCCCTTAATTCCTTTCTGCTGTATATTTATCTTTGATAATCGTGCTTTTGGTGTAAATAATAAGGTTATTTATATTCTAATTTAATTTAAATCAAATATCATAATGTATTTCCCGTAAGATTACAGATTTTATGTTTTTTACCTCTGCTATCCTATCATCTTTTGATTTCCTGTTTTTTCTCTTCGCATCCAAATAAATCTTAGCCATTATATGATTATAGTTTTGCAAGAATAACTAAGAAATGAGAAAAAGTTGCAAATGATAATCAACCTCATACTACAAAACTAAATTAAAATAAACAAAACCTAATAAGGCATGATAAACTAAACGTCACACCACCCAAAGAATTTGATATGCTATTTACTTAATCAGACTACAAGTTCATACTTGGAGGTATGGATATACAGCTTTAGATAGGCTTTAGCATGAATCACGTGTAAGATTTTGCAACAACATACTAATATCCATGTTTTGAACACTAACTTACCAAACAATATAATTAGGCATTATTGGGGAAATACGAAACGACAAACATAAATGTATTTATGTCAATCTACTCTTATTCAAAAACAAAGTAGTGGTCTGTTTAGCTACATTTTTAGTGTGAGTATTCGGACATAATTAATAAATCACCTTATTTCGGGTCCTAACTTTCAATATTTTCTTGTAAATAATTTGTACACTTACAAGTGTACAAGGTTAAGTATATAATCTTTTCGGGCTATAGAAGTTGAATCATTATATAATAAAGTAAGTATTGCAGTTGAAGAAAGTATCAATGTTTAGTTATATGCAGGAGATACAGCTCATCGTAAGTGCTATGTATTTTAATATGGAAGTTGTTTATAACTAAGAAAAGTCCTAGAGATAACATAATTTGTTAGAATGCTGGTTGATAATGAATCATTGTACTTATACAATCTCACTATAAAGCACCCATCCCTGTGTATTGCGTCGATTGTCGGTCAATTCTTAGGTAATAAGAAATCTCAAGAAATTATACTAGCCAACTCAACATCTATCGAGTTGTGGAAAGCCGATTCAAATACCGGTAAATTAGAAAAAATCTACCAGCAGGCATCATTTGGTATAATACAGGGGATTGATAAAATAAGATTAGTTGGTACACAAAAAGATTATGTAGTAATTACGTCAGATTCTGGAAAATTGGTTGTCTTAGAGTTTGATATAGAGAAGTTACAATTTGTTCCATTATTTCAAGAACCTCATTCAAAGAATGGATTGAGAAGGACTTCACCTGGTGAGTATCTATGTGTGGATCCTCACAATAGAGCAATTCTAATTGGTGCCATAGAAAAGAATAAATTGGTTTACAAGGTGCAATCAAATGATGAAGGAAAACTTGAATTATCATCACCCCTAGAGACATTTTCTAAGCATACGTTAACTTTGCAAATATGTGCTATGGATACTGGTTTTGAAAATCCGATGTTTGCTGCCATTGAATGTGATTATAATGCACGCCAACAAGACAATGGCGAAGAAGAAGATGCAGGTGAAGCATCCTTACTTCTAAACTACTATGAGTTAGACCAGGGATTAAACCATGTCGTGAAACATAAATCTAATGAAAAAATACCAGGGTCTTCATCACATTTGATTCCATTACCAGACTTTATTGGAGGCCTACTTGTATGCAGCAAATCGACAATTATATATGCTCATCCCTCTAAAGATAAATTATACCTACCAATACCAATAAGATCAAATACAAACGAAACTCTTATAGTGAACCACGTTATCCACAGACTAAAAAAGAATAACTTCTTCATTTTAGTCCAGAGTCAGTTAGGAGATTGTTTTAAAATAACTATTGATCATGATGAAGTGAATGAATCTATTGAAAATATTAACATAACTTATTTTGATACAATTCCGTTATCTCAAAGCCTTAATATTTTCAAAAGTGGGTTTCTTTTTGCTAATGTTGCAACCAATAACAAACTCTTTTATCAATTTGAAAAATTGGGAGATGATAATAACAACACTACGTTGCAGTCTTGTAACTTTTCTGATTACAATTCCATATTTGAATTGGATATATCTAAGCGATCTTTTAAAGTTGCTGGGTTAGAGAATTTAGCATTAGTTGATATAATGGAAACTTTGAACCCTATTACAGATGGTGCTTTAATTGAAACATTGCGACCAGAAGTTCCAGACCCATTTAAACAATTGACAGCTTTATCATCACACTCATATTTGAAGACATTAACTCATGGTATCTCTACCAATACTGTGGTGTCATCACCTTTACCCATTAAACCGACTGCGATACATACAACGAGGATTTTTGCGGAATCTGCCAACGATGAGTATTTGGTTATATCATCCACGCTATCTTCACAAACATTGGTATTGTCTATCGGTGAAGTAGTCGAAGAAGTTAATGATTCTCAGTTTGTTACAAATGAACCTACAATAAATGTTCAACAAGTAGGAAAATCTTCAGTAGTTCAAATTTATTCTAATGGTATTAGACATATAAAGCATACAATGAGAAATGACACGATAGAGAAGAAGTACACTGACTGGTATCCACCTGCGGGTATCTCAATTATACAAGCTAGTACAAATAATGAACAGGTTATAATTGGGTTATCCAATAGAGAGATCTGCTACTTCGAAATTGATCCACATGATGATCAATTGGTTGAATATCAAGAAAGATTAGAAATGTCAGGTGGATCGATTAGTGCCCTAGCAATATCATCGTCATCTATCAGTAAATTACAAAGGAAAAGCTCTTACGCGATTGTTGGCTGTTCGGATGAAACAATTCAAGCGATTTCGTTAAAGCCTCATAATTGTCTTGAAATAGTAACTTTGCAAGCACTATCGGCAAATTCTTCATCCATAGCGATGGTGCCACACGGATATTCAACATCAGTGCATATCGGTATGGAGAATGGATTATATGTCCGTGTCACCATTGATGAGATAACGGGAAAATTATCAGATACAAGAATTCAATTTTTAGGGTCAAAACCGGTTCAATTATCTGTCATTGGATTACCACAGTTACAACAGAATGGTCTTTTAGCGATTTCTTCTAGACCGTGGATTGGTTATTATTCTAAGGGGGATTTTAAGATGACTCCGTTATTAAATACGAACATATCAAATGGTGCATCCTTTTATTCAGAAGATATAGGGGGTGAGGGAATAGTTGGTATAGACGATAATAATTTGATAATACTTACTATTAGTAATACCGATGGCGAAGAATCTGGACTTAATGTAAATGATGATTTCATAATAAACAGTGTTAAATTACGTTACTTACCTAGGAAGATGAATGTTGACAGTCCAGGTGACAATGAAATAAGTTCATCATCATATATATATATAATTGAATCCGAATATGGCATAACATCACCATTCCCTGTCACGGTTCTTCCAGATAATCAAAAAGAAAGTACTAATGAAAATATAGATACTCCAGAAATCGACCAAGACTATTATGACGCCTTTGGTTTTGAAAGATCAAGACATTCCTGGGCATCTTGTGTTGAAGTTATTGATTTCAACAATCAGGAAATTGTCCAAACTATCGAATTACCAAAGAATGAGAGTGCCATTTCGCTTTGTCGTTTACAATTTGAATCTCAACAGACTAAAAATCAAGAATATTTAATAATAGGTACAACGCAAGATCAAAAATTTCTACCTAACTCGTATTCGAATAATTATTTATATACTTTCACGATTAACAAGTCTTCCAATAAGAACAAAAGCCAAAATGAAATCTTGGAGTTTGTCCACAAAACGGAGTTGGATTATCAACCAACTGCAATTATTCCATTTAATGGGAGGTTGCTAGTTGGAATGAGTAACTTCTTGAGACTTTATGACCTCGGCCAGAGACAACTTTTACGTAAAGCATCTTCAAATATAGAATATTTGAAAAATATAATCAGGTTAACCCATCAAGGGGGGTCTAGAATTGTTGTTGGAGATTCTTCTATGTCAACTACGTTTGTTAAATACGATTCCACTGAAAATCAATTTATTCCCTTCGCAGATGACATAATGAAGAGGCAAATCACTGCGTTAGTTACTTTGGACTATGATACAATAATCGGGGGCGATAAGTTTGGCAATATATTTGTTTCTAGAGTTCCAGAAACTATTTCACAACAATCTGATAAGGATTGGAGTCTATTAAGATATCAAGAATCATATCTTAATGGATCGGGTTCAAGATTAAAAAATATATGCGAGTTTTATTTACAAGATATACCCACATCATTCACGAAGGGAAGTTTAGTAATGGGCGGAAAAGAGAGCATAATATATACTGGAATACAAGGTACTTTGGGCTTATTGCTACCACTTTCCACAGAGAATGAAGTAAAATTTTTGGGCGATTTACAATTATTATTGCGTAAATACTTCGATTATAATTTTGATGATTTTGATAAGGATAAAAATGGTTATAATTTACTAGGTAAAGATCATTTGAAATTCAGAAGTTATTATAACCCAGTGAAGAACGTTATGGATGGTGATTTAATTGAAAGGTTTTATGAGCTAAGTCAATCAATGAAAATAAGGATTGGTACAGAATTAAATAGAACACCAAGAGAGATTGAAAAAAAGATCTCAGAGATGAGACATAGATCAGCATTTTAGATTGAAATATAGTTTAATTTGTCAATAAATAAATTATAATACTTTATTAACTAAATACATAAGTAGACATACACAATTAAGATATATATATTCTGAGACAACGGAGAAAAGCAACTTGATGAACCAATTAGCGGTTCCTACCAGGATATCGAATTAAGTACAATTAAAACGCATGTACAGCTAACAAATTTTTCGAAACATTGATTTATGCAAGATAGAAGAAAAAGACTTTTAACAAAGTATTAAAAAGAACTAAGCGTTTATTTCTTCGTTTTTTTGTGTATTTAATTCATCAGCATTGTCAGCCTTAGAATTATCGTCATGGCTATTCCTTGATTTGAGCGGTGATAAATCGCCCTTTTCGCTTTTCTCTTTTGCGTAACCATTACTTCCAAATACTCTCCTGTTCAAAGTAGGACTTAATTGATTATTCTGATCATTACCCTTTAACGGTGTTTGAGCATTTGGGGTGCTAAACTGAACAAAGTTCCAGAAGGCAGGTGATGATTGATTAGTATTAACACCATTTGCGACTCCTAATTTGTTACTTGAAGATTTCGAACCTCGCTCAGGAGTAAACGCTTCTAATGGTGCAATCTTTTTAGGACTCGTGAAACCTAAGGCAAGGTCTGAAGTATTTGTTGTTGGACCACTTGACACATTTTGAGCATTAGTATTTGTCGTATTTGATTCACTGGTTTGGTTATTTCCCGAAGTATTGTAAGAATTTGAATTATTTTCAGTGAGCTGATGCTGGTGATTATAAGAATTCAGGCGAGAATGGTGAGCTTGTGGAGCAGAGGTTCCCATAGAATGCGTAGATGGAGGAGGAGGCGGTAAATTAAATAAATGATTACCAGAAACCTTTGGTAGTTTTGGAGTTGTGGTATTAATATCAGACAATTGTCTTATTGGTGATGATAGTTCATTTTTATTTCCCGGTACCTGTTGAATCGATGGGGAGTCGTTCTGATTTTGGTGCATCATATGACTTCCATACATTAGCTGCGGTGGTGGTGGGTGCTGGTAACCATATGAACGTGGAGGAGGAACTCCAAAAGAGCCATTCTGAGGTTGCTGATTAGATATATAGGACAATGGATTGTGTTGCATCGGGTTTGATGGTGCTTGTTGGTATTGCATTGGCTGTCCCAATTTTGGTAAAGAACTATTTCTTTCGTGATTGAATCTCTGATCAAACGAATTACTTCTAGACGGATCATCTTTTGCATAGTATTTTTGGGATTCTGGTAAATTTTGATGAGTCGCAAGATGCAATTGTAACTGTCTTGACACAGATGAGCCTCTTCTTGCTTTCAGCAACGACCCACTTTGAATTTTAGTTAAAAAGTCCTCTTTGTATGATTCACTGATTTGCCACTTCATACCTTTACCCGGTTCATTAGGCCTTCTTGGAACTTTCTCAAATGCTTTGTTTAAAGACAAATTATGTCTAATAGAATTTTGCCAACCCGTTTTCGAATATTTATAGTATGCGTAATGAGAAGCTATCCAATTGTAGATTTCAGACAATGACATTACTCCATCATCATTAGACAAGATAGCTTGGGTGATCATAGTAGCGTAAGAATAAGGGGGTTTAATATCTTTTGCCTCTTCTTTAGATAAATCTTGATCCAAATTATTTTGCAATGATGTAGCAGATGCTGATGATGGAGATTGAGTCAATTGGGCTTTATCAAACATTTGGAAGCTTTTAATTTGGTTGGATGGATTGATAGGTATGGTGTGTTGCTGGGGAAAATCAGAAATTGATTTTCTCTTTGATTTATTTAAGTTGGCATTATACTTCGCTAAGCAAGTGCTAAGCATTTTTTGCAGTATATTTGGAGGAGAGTCTGGTAATATAAACATCATTTGGGTACCGCCAATATCCAAAATAGCTCCCGAATGTAACGGCGTAGAGTGGTTTTCTCCAAACGGCACCTTCTGACCATCCACCCTGGCACCATTTCTTCCCAAAACCTTCAACTCCCAATATCTCAAATCTAAGTTATAAGTAATCATGGCGTGTTGTCTCGAGACAACCTTTGCGGGTCCCAAATCAATGTCCACCAAGGGCTGCGAACTCCCCCCTGGGTTGTCAGTATTTCTGCCAATAGGTATCGACAACGACTTAACATAGTACGTCCAGTCCTGCCCGGCTATTTTTGCATACGCCTGCACCTCAGTAGCTAGATTCTTGTCGTTAGCATATGTCATAGCAACGTTAGTCTTCTCTACAGGGGTCTGCAACGTAGAAATCACCGCATTCACCACATCAAGCGGATCCTCAAAATTTGGCACCTCGCCGTCATTTAGATCGCCAAGCGTACGTTTCCTAGGTGTAGACGTGCCCGACATGTTCTTTGTTCGTGTTCGTAATTTTCACTTAGTCTATCCAATTAAATATGGTATGATCCACTTTTTCACTACTATCAATAAATGCAATGCCGCCAATCAATTATCAGAATCCTGGATACGAATATATGTTTATTTAGTGTTTTGGCCTCGTTTATATCCAACTATGGGGTAAACTGTTTTTTTCTATCCTTCTTTGTCAACAAGTGAACCCACAATTAAATGTTCCAAATATCACTATTTTTTCAACTTTTCCACACAAAATTCAATGAGTCAATTGACTTATATTGTAAGTACCTTCCAAATACCTTATCTTGAAAGATAGTCAACAGAATGTGTTATTTCACTAGAGAATTAATGAAATTGGTTTTTCGCCCGTTTAATTTTTCTGTTTGTTTACAAAACATTTTTTTGTTTTGACTTTATTCCGGTTACGACTAATATACAGGGAAACTATACACTATATAAATATCAAACAAAATCGCCAGGCTGTTGATCGTAGTCAATAGGGATGATAAAAGAATCCTGGGCCACATCAAAACCCCGGGCGTCAACTGTTTCTTTAGTGACTATGTCGACTATTAAGTCCTCTTCTTCCATTCGTCTTTTATTCAATATGTCCTCGTTAATATAATCGAACTCGTCCTCTTTTTCCTCATAGTCTATGTTTTCTTCTATTTCTACGAAATCGGGAGCGAGGGCACTCCACTTCTGGGGAAATTGGATCAGCCACAAGTAGATGGAGCCACTGTCCAAGCCGGTGGAGCCCACCGTACACCGGTGGTAGTTCCATTTGACGTCGATCAATTCTTCGTTACTCCCTTCCAAAATCTTGATGAGGGAGCCGAGAGACGTTTCCCACATGTATAGGTCCTGGGACGACTGGCCGAAGGTGGAGGCAATCAAGAATTCGGCGTTGTGGTTGAAGGTGACCAGGTTCCACTGTAAACGGTTGACGACGTCCTGGTATTTGTGCTCCACTTCGAACTCCCAGTGGTTGGGGTCGGTTATATTGATCATGTCGGGCAAGTTGATCTGGCGGATGATACGGTCGGACGAGTTTATGGCCAATTTTCTGCCGTTGGGCGACACCACCAAGTTTTTGATGTTGGAGTTTGCAATTTTGATCGAATGCACCAATTGCAAGGTTTCGGTCGAGATGATGTTGAGCCACCCCTTACTGGTGCCAGTAAAGATGTAGGTGCCGTCGCCTGGCGTGAAAGTAGTCACTAAAGTCATATGTTTGTCTTTCTTTTTCTTGCGGCTGGCCTTTTCTTCGTCGCTGTCATCTGCTTGGGCCGGTTGTTCTGCTCCTTCCTCCCGCTGTTGCAACGGCAAGGGCACCGTATTCAAGCGGTGCACCTTGATGTCAGATTCTATGCTCAAGTCCACGAAAACCGGCGAGTCCTCGTATAATGATGCCGTGATCAAAAAATGATTATTGGGATGTAGCATCGCCAGCCATATGGGCCCGTCGAACTTAACTCTTCGTATAATAGGCCCGTCTTCCAATTCGTCACCCTCGTCCCTGTTCACCCGATTCAAGTCCCACAAGTTGCAGCACCAATCTTGTGACGATGTTAACAAATACCTGCCGCAACCCGACCAACTGATTGACGAGACAGGTCTGGTATGTCCGCCATTCTCCAAATGCGCCACTATGCCTCCGTTACTCGTTAAATCGTAGATTACGATCGACCCATCGCTCAACCCAGACGCCAAATAATCACCTTTATGATTGAATTGTATTACCACTGAATGTCCATATTGCAATGTATGTGTAAGGTTCTCTGGATACTCCTTAGCTACGGCGAATGGATCTTGTAATGACAAATTCATTACCTTATCGCTTGGATATGAAATTTAGCTTCTTTTATAGACTAAATTATATAAATTTCGTTTTAACGCGCCATGAAGATAGTTAAACTAATAACAGATTAACCAAAAGATAAGTTTATTAGTAAATCACAAACGTAATTGTTGGTTATATTGTCGCCGAAGTAATTGATGTCTAATACGATATAGCATATTCAGTGGCTAGAGTGTTTAGGAGTACGGTCATGGTACACTTTCAATCTTTAAACAGATCACACGTATTCTTAGTAGGAATTTTATTACTAATTCAGTTCTCTTTTCCCATTCAGGGGTTACTTCATTTTTATACCGATGCTGGAGCAAGAAGATGCTTCTACAAAGAGCTTCCCCAGGGAACGTTGCTAATAGGACGATACAAGTTGGAGATTTTTGATGAGGATGCACACGAGTTTTACTCACCTTTGGATAAATTGAACACGGGGATTCTAATTGATGTTGAAGAGAAATTTGATACAGATCATCGGGTGGTGCATCAGAAGGGGTCGCCCAGGGGCCAATTCACGTTCAGTGCGTTGGAATCGGGCGAACATAGAATTTGCTTCACACCAAAGAGCTTTTATAAAAGACGATGGCTTGATGGCGGCGGAAATGACGTGGATGCGTTGAAGGACCTGAGATTCAAAAAGTCTAGGATTATGGTTGATTTTCTGATCCGAGATGGAGAAATCTTCGATACGAAACACTCCATCAAGGTCAATACATTGACAGAACAAGTTAATAGCATAAATGACAAACTCACCGATATTAAGAGAGAACAAGAATTCATACGAGAGAAGGAAGAGCTGTTTAGGGACCAATCTGAGCGCACATGTGAACGTGTTATAAGATGGCTGATAGTCCAGATTGGTGCTTTGGTAATCACTTGTGTGTATCAAATGATTGCGTTACTGAGTTTTTTTGTTAAAGAAAAAGTTTCGTGATGGTTGTCATCCAATCTTGCTAACAAGTTTCTACTTCCACCAAACTTGGTCTTATATACATAGATTTTATCCTTAGAAGTTCATAGTATTACATTCATTTTTTGCATCAAACTCTTTGATAAGGAGATCATTTTATATGCAAAATGCGTCCCATCGATTTATAGTGAGTACAGATTCTGGCTAATAAACATAGTAAACTTGAATATATGTGAATAGTAGAGGAAAAAAATATCGTAATGGGATCGATAAGTGATGAGCAAGCAGATGACAATACATCTCAATCACCGCCAAATCTTGGAGTACCGGCTACTTCTAGGAAGAACATACTATCACCTAGTATAAGTGTTGATTCTACTATATCAAATGGTTCAACACCAATCAGAAAGCATAGATTTGATGACAGAGCGCAGACCTGGATAAGTTTGGCATTAAGATCACACAAGCATGAATTCTCGAGGGACCTGTCTCCATTTGATTTAACGAATTCAATTATATCGGACGATTCACAAGACATGCTCAAATTAACAGAGACACCTAAAATTACAGAAATAATCAATTCACCTAGTTTTAGAGCTACATATGGATTGGTTGAGTGCATAGAGCCGTCGAATATTTATATTGCTGTTGGAACAGAAAAGGGGTTTATCGTGGGGTTTAACTACCACCAAGGGGTGGAGTATATATTGACTACAGAGGAGGAACGGAAGGATAATAAGGAACAATTTGAAGGAGGATCCGTGAGCGCAATTTCGTTTTCATCTGATTCTCTGTATTTAGTGGCCGGTTATTCTCGTGGGGCAATCATTACCTGGAACTTGTCATCAACATCTACTACGTCTGCTGGCTGCATTAAGCCTTATTATATTATAGAGCCCACTACTTTGGAAAACAGATTCACACGAAATGTTCAAGGCCATTTGCATAATAATCGAATAAATAGTGTTTGCTTTATTGGCTCTCTGCGTTCTCAGTTAATTTCTTCTGATGTTTCTGGATTAGTGTTTTACCATCATGGCTTCAAAAAGTTCATGAAGAAGTATTTTCAAACGCAAAAGATTCTTGGGAGAAATGATGCCAATATCGTTGACAATGGTGGAAGATATATCATATATGGTTGCGAAATGCTTCCTTTGGGATCTGCTCATCAAATAACCGATTACTTGGGGTTGATTGCTGTAATGACTGGGAATGTTTTGGCAATAGTATCTGTATTATCATTAAATAATCCAAGTATGATTAATATGAGAGTACATTTTAAGATAGGGAGAACAAAACATTCCAATAAAACAGGCACACTGGAAGGATGTTTAAGTTGGTATCCATGTATGAAAAATGAAAACAATAAACTACAAAATGCTAAGTTAGCATATGCTTGGAATAACATTGTAACGATTTTGGAAGTAGATAATAATTCGCTTCCAGAAAATTTAATCCACATAATTGCCGATTTGAAGGACAAAGATAAAGCAATTCCCGTTTTACCAATTCAAAAAACATGCAAGTGGATATCGTCTAATAAATCGAATTCAATTGTTTCTCTTAAATGGATTTCTAATAACATCTTGTTTGCTTACATCCAAGAACCTTTGAATTCTGAATTGACTTTAACCGCATTGCATTATACATTTGACAAAGGAAAAAGACGTTTAGTGCGTGTTGGTCAGAATAGTTTAAGAGGATTACAAATAGCATCCAGCAAGGTCTCGATCGAATCAAATAATAGGGATACACACTCTACAAGGAAACAAAATTGCATCAACTTATTCAATAATTCTATAAAAGCATTTAAGAATAGATTGTTGGTATTGGTGGATGATGATACCAATAAGAAATTATTTATCGGACGACTGATAAGCTGGGCTGATAAACTACTTGGTTTATTAGCGCTGCGAGAGTATTCAAAAGCACTTTCAACTGCGAATGACTTTTATAATTCCAAGAATAATGGTCAACTTGTTTTGGCTGATTTACCAGAGAACCAGGAGTTAAGACGCGAGATGTTGAAGCCATATTTGGTGAATATTATGAAAGAGTCGATTAATAATATATTTGGTGCTGAAGGTTCTGATTATGGATTTCATCTCGCAACTTATTTGGATATTGTTTCTTATCTATATAAGTACGACGAGAGTCTATCTGATGAATTGTACTTTATTTTGGAGACAGTTTTTGAGGTACTAAACAACCAGTTTTTATTTTTTGATACAATTGAATCTTACATCTTATCTGGAAAAATAATGACATTACCACCATTAATTTTAAAAAAGTTGATTGAATATTATACACTAAACGAGAAAGGTGAATTGCTCACAGAGATGATATGCATATTGGACGTGAAAACATTGGATATTGATTTAGCGATCCAATTATGCAAAAAATATAAATTACGGGACTGCCTAATATACATATGGAATTTTATATTAGGCGATTACGCAACTCCATTTGCTGACTTCATTAAAGATATATGTAACTTAGATGTTGATGTCGATAATGATAATGAAGACTGCTTAAAAGTGTTTTCTTATATGTCGTATATTTTGACAGGAAGACAATACCCAACTGAGAAATTTATAGATGTCTCTCAAGAGAATCCAGCCAAAAAGAGTATTTATAAACTTTTATTCAGTGCTACACTGATAAGATATCCAAATGATGATTCGGATATCTTAGTTGCTGGTAGTGAAGAGACGATTTTTCCATATCTATATTCCTTATTGCAATTTAATTCTTTCGAAACGCTTTCCACCATAAATGAGTTTTTTGAGGACTCTATTTTAAATGATGATAACAATTCACATCTAACTAGACAGTACATCATTGAAGCGTTGTTTGATATTTACGAAGTGAATGAAACCACTTTCACTGATTTTGATCGCTGCCAACTAGCAATCTTTGTGGCTAGAAATTATCCAAAATATTCCCAATTTATAAGGCTATCCGAGTCCGTATTGAGTAGCATTATTGATGATTTATGCACAGTTACCAACCAGGATATAAAATATGATTGTGAACTAGCATTGCAAAGTTTGTTGCCTTTATATGAACCCGATGGAGAATTATTTCTATTGGACAAACTTAAATCGGCTAGATTCTACAGTGTTTTAATCAGTATCTATAGGTCAAAAGGTAAGTACTCCAATGTCTTGAAAACATGGTTGGAAAAATCTCAACAGGAGTCAACGGAAAATGATACATTAAGTGGAATTCTTGAAGAAGCGTTCATATATACTAAGTCTCATGCAGATAAAATAGATCTTGTCACCTTTATTAAAAGAAATTTTCAACAGATCTTGATCGTTAATATTCCAGATTTTGTTACTTTGATAAACAAATATTATCCTTCATTGCATTCAGAGGCACTAACGATTAATAGTGATCAATACTTTTATGAATACATGTACGTCTTACTAGACATTGTCGATTTGAAGTCTATCAATATCGAAAACATGCCCCAAATAGTTGGAAGATATATGAAAGTTCTATGTGACTACAATCCAAGCAAATTATATTCATTTGTCGAAACAGCTAATTTAATATTGGCTAGAGATACAAATGAATTTGAACTGGTTAAAAAAACCTTTCAGCAAAAAGGTCTCATAGAGCTGTTGACAATTCTATTGATCTCGCAGCTGAAATACGAAGAGTCATTAAACGTGCTACTCCAAAGCATGGATCGTCTTATAGATTCCGCCATTTCTAACCAAAAAAAGGAAGATCTATTGTCCAAGTTTGCAAATTGTTTGGGAAGAGCTATGGATATCTGTGAAATTGAAGACACATACGTTGAACATGATGGCGATATGTACCTCAATGAAAGATTGTGGCTAACGTTAATAGAAAATTGCGTCAAGATGTCCAATATTGCGGCTACTAAAAGATTAAAATCTAAAAATAATGAATACCAAAATGTGTCCGAGTTCTTAGACAGATGTATACATGACTGTTTCAAGAGAATAAGTGAATCCAAGCTTAATCCAAATGTAAGTGAGAACGAGAAGAAAGAAAAATCGTTCCTCGTTATCTTCAATCGATTTTTGGAAAATTCTACCAAGGACTCTAAAATGACTACCATATCCAATATACGGGATATATTAAGGGAAGTGTTCATATCATATTCGTATGAAAACGAAATATTGCTGATTTCCTTGAAAATGTTGAATGAGAGTATTGGTGAAAGTTTAGATTTGATTAAACTAGATAACCTAAAGGCTTGGACAATCAAGTCCAAATGGTGTACTTCGTGTGGTAAAACAATGTGGGGTCCTGATGTTCCCAAGGAGCATTTTATGGCTTGGGAGGATCGCCAGCGAGAAGCATTGATTCTAGCCCAGGGGCTTGGGAACACTGTGATTGGTGCGCCATTTAACGATAAAAAATACCATAATTGTGAATTAATCTTTTTCAAGTGTAATCATGGATACCACATGTCATGCTTGGAAAACTTAGGTAGCAAGAGATCAAAGTCTTGCGTTCTTTGTCTACAATAAATACGTTCATAGTAAGCTATTTTTAATTTCCTGAAAATTGCGACACTTTCTAAATTCGCCTAAATAGGATATTATGTAAACAAATAGAACGTTTTTCATTGTATGAAGAGTCAAATTGGAAAACTAATTGGCCTACTTTCCGTAAAAGGCTTATACTTATTGGTCTTTTCTACAAGGATAACATTCTGGTTTAAGGTCCTATCTACTTTAATTTTTAGTATATTTCAAGGCTTTTAATTTTTCTCTTTTCAAGTTTTTGATAGAATCTGAACGGTTTGTGATAAAAGAGATATTTATATAAAATGAGTGGTACCAACAAAGCCGACATTAGCGATGATGACGATTTATTTGGTGATAACGAAGTAAGAAGATCATCGTTTGAACAAGGAGATGATGAGGAGCAGCTCGTTCCCAATCCATTCTACTACGATCAATTTCAGCCTCATCAGCAATACTCAGTGCCTCAGTTACAAAGTGGAAATTTACAATTAATGCAACCGTCAATGCACGGCCATCAGCATCAAGGTAGTGCTAGTACGTTTGTTGATGAAAATAATGATTACTCCATTGAAAAGCTAGGAAGCGAGGCATCACTTAGTACTACAAGTACTTTTCCCAATAGATCGAAGACAGTTGCATTTAGGGAATCGGAGCCAGAATACCCTCCAACTGCATACAGCCCTGGTAAGACTATGAACCACTATGCTGAGCCTCTTCATTATGATATGGAAAGAGTAGATACATATGATTTTGATAATCCCTCGATGGCTTTGAGACCATATTCTCAGGTGCTAACTTTTACGGGTGATGATTATATGATAAATCCACTTGAAGATGCTGATGATGATGAAGACCTCGATCCATTTGGAGATGATGAATCATTATTTCTGGAGACTGGAGAAGAAATTATTAGGAGAGGAACCACCATCAAAAGATCGAACACAACTATAAGCAGAAGAGATACATTGAAAAGGAAAAACTCAATGGCAACTGGATTATCTTTGGTTGACGAAGAAGATGACTTCAAGCCCAGATTAAATTATACAAAGACTATTAAAAAAGCCAAATTAGTTAATGGGAATTATGTAATTGATGCTCCAGCCCCCAAATCCTTGTTGGATACATATGGCAGAAAAATCACTGACAGTGGGAGAGAAATGTCATTCATGAGATACACAGCTGTAACATGCGGACCATCCAACTTCATGAAATACAAATATAACATAAGACAAGCATTATACACTCCTCCTCGTGAGACCGAAATAATGGTTTGTATTACCATGTACAACGAAGATGAAATTTTATTAGCACGAACTCTTAAGGGTATATTTGACAACATCAAGAATTTAACTAACAGGAATGATTCAAAATGGGGTGAAGATTCATGGAAGAAGATTGTTGTATGTATTATCAGTGATGGTAGAGTTGATTTGAACAAAAGATCTCAAGAACTTTTGACTGCATTAGGATTATACCAAGATGGATATGCGAAATCTAAGATTAATGATAAATCAGTCAAGTCCCACATTTATGAATATACATCAACTGTTGGTATTGAAACTATTAATGATAAGATTCATTTTTGCACCAATTCCAGCCCGGTTCAATTCTTGTTCTGTTTGAAAGAGAAAAATACAAGAAAAATTAACTCGCATAGATGGTGTTTTCAATCTTTCGCACCTATCCTCAAACCAAAGGTTATTATGTTATTGGATTGTGGTACGAAGCCATCAAAGGACGCATTTTATCATTTGTGGAAATCATTCAACGATCCTAATGTTGCAGGTGCATGTGGTGAAATGAGAGCAGCATTGGGTCCAAATAGAAAATACTTGGCCAACCCTCTTGTTGCTGCGCAGAATTTCGAATATAAAATCTCAAACGTATTGGATAAACCTATGGAATCTGTGTTTGGCTTTATCTCTGTCTTACCAGGTGCGTTCTCAGCTTATAGATATGAAGCATTATTGAATGTTGATGGTGAAGGTCCTCTTGAAAAATATTTCAAAGGTGAATTTTTGCACCAAGAAACTCAAGTTATAGAAGATGAAGAAGATGATGAAAAGACATTGAAAGAAAAAAATTTCCAAGAAGCAGGCATTTTTACTTCGAATATGTATTTAGCCGAAGATAGAATTTTGTGTTTTGAATTAGTAGCTAAGAAGAACCATAACTATGTTTTGAGATATGTGAATGAAGCAAAAGCTGAAACAGATGTTCCAGAGGTGATTGATGAATTTGTGTTGCAAAGAAGAAGATGGCTTAACGGATCTTTATTTGCAGCTGCTTATGCTGTTTTCCACTGGACAAAAATATGGAAATCTAATCACTCATTATTAAGAAAATTGTTCTTGCAATTAGAATTTTATTATCAGTTGATTACATTGTTAGTGTCATGGTTTTCAATTGCATCGTTTTTCCTAGTTTTTAGGATTTTAACTGCTAACTTAGGAGCTAAAGATATGAACTTCGACGTAGGAAAATATTTGGCTGTTATATTTCTATGGTTCTATGTTGGGTCTGTTGTTTGTACATTTGTTTTGTCTTTTGGTAATACCCCAAGAGGTACGAGGAAGTTTTATCTTGTAATTGCTTGCATATTTGCCGTCTTAATGGTATATATGTTGTTTGCTGCAATTTTCCTTGCCGTTCACACAGTCCAGGCAGCATTGAAGAGTCATAAAGATGATTTCACAGTATCTTTGTTATTTACTGACACAAAATTTAGAGATTTAATTGTCTCTGTTGTTTCAACGTATGCTTTATATTTTGTGGCATCATTGATGTATGGTGAACCAAGTTTCATGGTTACTTCATTTTTGCAGTACCTTTTGCTTTCGCCAAGCTACATCAACATCTTGAATATCTATTCATTCTGTAATATCCACGATGTTTCATGGGGTACTAAGGGAAGTGTACAAGCTAGAGATTTAGGAAGCGCTAAATCTGCGGATAACGATAAAGAGAATATAGTCACTATCGTTCCTGGCGTGAGTGAAGAATTAAATGAGACATATTTGAACACATTAGAAAGTTTAAGAACATTACCTCCGCCCCCACTCGAAGTGAACAACAAAAAACGAAAGGACGATTCATATTATGCATTTATCAGAACCGTTACCGTTTTAGTCTGGATGCTTACTAACGCGATTTTAATCGCAATTGTCTTAGAAGCAGGTGGAGTAGACACATTAACTAGTAGCGATTCTACGTCAATTAGTGGTAACTCAGAAATCTTTTTAACAATCATCTTATGGATTGTTGCCGGATTAGCAGCATTTAGATTCATCGGAAGTTCGGTTTATTTGATCTTGAAAGTGTTTAGACCTCTTAAGTGGAGAATAAGGGCAAGGAAAGCTGCTAGAACACAAAATTACTAATGTATACTTAAATATTTATTATGTTGATATGGTGAAATAATTGCTATATCCAAAATTATTCGATAATTGTATATTTCATTCAAATTTCGCAATTTTTTAAAGCCGCACATAGTACATCATAAACATACATCAATTAACATCTACAAAGCTTTACCTATCTTATTTCATTTCATTTCTACTGGACATGATCAATTATCAACAGCAATACATGAACGAATAATAAGTAATGCATAACTGGAGAACTTTAAATACGAAAGAACCTTTTCCTGAGAAACCTTAAATCAAATGCAGGATGATATTCTTCTATCGAAGGACTAGTATTAACAATTTAATCTATTTGAAATCGAGTTTAACATTCATTGGTCGCAACTACAAACTGAGCCACACAAATTGAAATTTAAATTTGTATTTAACTTTCCAATTACCTTTGTTTCTGCGTTAACTGTTGGTTATAGCAAAACATATCAATTGATTAACCTATATAATAATCACACTTATTTTATCTCTACAGAAGTCATCTCTACAACAAGTGGTCTTTTAAAGCTATACAATAGAATGAAAGCCCGTCAGAAACTTATATAAGTATTAGTCTTCAGAAGGTAACAATTATGAGGCTAACAAGCAACGGTTTTAGCTAGCCCTTTGTTGTAGTGGATTATATGCGCATTCTATTAATATACTGAAACGAGTAAAATGAACAATAGACGGCAGCGCTCATTCAAAATTATGTAATTAATTGCCATACCTATAACTGCAATTTGCATTGACAGTGGTGCTTCAGGAACATATGCCTTTCCAAATGTTGAATCTATCGGCTTATGGTAACGCCGACGTTCTCTATTTCAGCGTTGCTCGCCGACTTCTTTTCAACGGTTATATAGTTATGCTGTCCGTGTACGTTCCATCGGCTATCGGAGTGAAATCGCCGAGTATGCTAATATCCGCACACAGAAGCAACTTGCAGTGCTTTTGGGCATTAAGAATTGCCGATACTCCAATTTATGGCGTGCCAATGATATATCTGTTTACACATTCTCGATAACCAATCATTTCTCTAGTAATTTGGCCAAGAAGTGTTCATAGGAGTATCTTGAAAAATGCCTTCAGGTGCCCCTCAGCGAGAAATTTTCCTACACAGTACCGTAAATGCCCATAAAAAGTTTCGCAAAAGCAATCTCCAATAACGTCTCAAATTTCTCCAACTCCTCTACGTCATAAACCCTTATAATTTGCCCTATACCGTCTAATCGCCTCTTATCCTGCCAGAGTACGTCTTTATTTGTTTATAACCGTAATTACAAATCTAATTTCCGCCGTGGATCCACACCTGCAGAATAATCGACCAATCGGTGGGGCATTATACTTTCCTCTACGCTCACACGGACAAGTTGAGCGCCGATAGGATTTTTGACAGATAATAGAAAAGTAGTGGGTGCGTCCAAATGACGCACCGACCAATAACAGCCCATGGGGATGGAATCACTGGTAGCTAACCGACCCTTACCCGACTTCCAGCCCATCGCTCCACCAGCAAAATGCCGCCATTACCGCACCCTCGCTTAGCGCACAAGTACCTACATCTGCGGCTCTAACATATCCCTCGCTCACACTCCGTTTTGCATACTTACTCGTCACCCGCTCCACCGTTGTCATATTACTTCATCTTTCATCTACATTCCTCTGTGGATCTACGTAGGTAGAGCTAGATTAGAACCGGACTCCACCTACATCCACACGTTTTCATTGCGTAGTCTGAACATTAGCCGTTAGCCGGCCACTTGGGTATTCTTGTTCCTACCAGGCTCTACTAGTAACCGCGCACATTACAACAGCCTACCACCAGCGACGCACTATACGCCAACTCAGCACTCACCAGCCCTTTGAAGCACCCGTTCTTTCCACCACTTCTACCACTTTCACCGCTACCAGCACTTATTGCCGGAACAATCGGTCCCTCCGGGTATCCCACTAGGCCAGGGGCCTATACCTAATCTGTAACCCTAATCCAGCCATAACTCTTTTAGTCCATCGTGGATTCTAAGCGGACTGCAGCCGATATTATCATTTGGTCCAATCCGGCACCTCCCTGGCCTATCCGGACAATATCATCGGCAACAGATGTCGGGCTCCTAACCATTCTCACCGGCATTTTCTTCTATTTGGCAGTTCGTAAACATTATCCAGGTCAATTCAAAAGAAATAAAACTTTTTTTACGGTTCACACACACTTCTCCATTTGTTAGTGTTTTGGTTTCTGATTTAAAATTCCCTCAAAAAATTTTTCTCGCACTATCTATGCGTCTAATCCAGAAGTGGACGAAAGCCCAATCCAGCCGTATATAAATAAGTATCAAAATCCTCAAGATGCTATAATATATCCTCTTTTCCTTTTTTTGAGTCTATTAGGTTATACTTTTCTACGTTTTTATTATTTTATTTACGCTATCTCAAATTAAGTAATTTAATTGTGTTTTTAGCTTTGTTTTGGTTTAAATAAAATTTTTAATTAGATAAAAACGAATATGAGTGGTACTGAACCAACTAACGAAAAGGTCGACAAGATTGTGTCTGACGATGAAGAAGAAGATATTGATCAATTGATCATGGACTTGCAATCTCATAAAGGTCTTGATGATGAAGATGACGATGAAGCAGTTGACGACAGCTCTTTCAAGGCTGTTCCAGAGGAATTATTGAAAACCGACCCAACTACCGGTTTGACTGCCGATGAAGTTACCAAGAGAAGAAAGAAGTACGGTTTGAACCAAATGTCTGAAGACAAAGAAAACTTGGTTTTGAAGTTCGTTATGTTCTTTGTTGGTCCAATTCAATTCGTTATGGAAGCCGCTGCTATTTTAGCCGCTGGTTTAGAAGATTGGATTGATTTCGGTGTTATCTGTGCTTTGTTATTATTGAACGCTTTCGTTGGTTTCGTACAAGAATACCAAGCTGGTTCTATTGTCGATGAATTGAAGAAGACTTTAGCTAACTTTGCTTTCGTTATCCGTGACGGTTCTTTAATCGAAATTGCTGCAAGTGAAATTGTTCCAGGTGATATTTTACAATTGGAAGACGGTACCGTTATTCCAGCTGATGGTAGAGTTGTTTCTGAAGACTGTCATTTACAAATTGATCAATCTGCTATTACTGGTGAATCTTTAGCTGTTGAAAAGAGATTTGGTGATGCCACTTACTCTTCTTCTACTGTTAAGACTGGTGAAGCTTTCATGATTGTTACTGCTACTGCTGATTCTACCTTCACTGGTAGAGCTGCTGCTTTAGTCAACAAGGCCGGTGCTAGTGGTGGTCACTTCACTGAAGTCTTGAACTCCATTGGTACCTTATTATTGGTTTTAGTCATTGTTACTTTGTTACCTATCTGGGTTGCTTGTTTCTACCGTACTGTTAGAATTGTTCCAATTTTAAGATACACTTTAGCTATTCTTATTGTCGGTGTCCCAGTTGGTTTACCAGCTGTTGTTACCACTACCATGGCTGTCGGTGCTGCTTACTTAGCTAAGAAGCAAGCTATTGTTCAAAAATTGTCTGCTATTGAATCCTTAGCCGGTGTCGAAATCTTATGTTCCGATAAGACCGGTACTTTAACCAAGAACAAGTTATCTTTACACGAGCCATACACTGTCGAAGGTGTTGAAGCCGACGACTTAATGTTGACCGGTTGTTTAGCTGCTTCTAGAAAGAAGAAGGGTTTAGATGCTATTGATAAGGCTTTCTTAAAATCTTTAATTGACTACCCAAGGGCCAAGGCTGCTTTAACCAAGTACAAGCTTATTGAATTCCAACCTTTCGATCCTGTCTCAAAGAAGGTCACCTCTATTGTCGAATCACCAGAAGGTGAAAGAATTATCTGTGTTAAGGGTTCTCCATTATTCGTTTTAAAAACTGTTGAAGATGATCACCCAATCCCAGAAGATGTCCACGAAAACTATCAAAACACTGTTACTGAATTTGCTTCTAGAGGTTTCAGATCTTTAGGTGTTGCTAGAAAGAGAGGTGAAGGTCACTGGGAAATCTTAGGTATTATGCCAGTTATGGATCCTCCAAGAGATGATACTGCTCAAACTATTAACGAAGCTAGAAGATTAGGTTTAAGAGTTAAGATGTTAACTGGTGATGCCGTTGGTATTGCTAAGGAAACTTGTCGTCAATTAGGTTTAGGTACTAACATTTATGATGCTGACAGATTAGGTTTATCCGGTGGTGGTGACATGGCCGGTTCTGAAATTGCTGATTTCGTTGAAAACGCTGATGGTTTCGCTGAAGTTTTCCCACAACACAAGTACAATGCCGTTGAAATTTTACAATCAAGAGGTTACTTAGTTGCCATGACTGGTGATGGTGTTAACGATGCCCCATCTTTGAAGAAGGCTGATACTGGTATTGCCGTCGAAGGTGCTACTGATGCTGCCAGATCCGCTGCTGATATTGTTTTCTTAGCCCCAGGTTTATCTGCTATTATTGATGCTTTAAAGACCTCCAGACAAATTTTCCACAGAATGTACGCTTATGTTGTCTACCGTATTGCTTTATCTTTACACTTGGAAATTTTCTTAGGTTTATGGATTGTTATCTTGAACCAATCCTTATCTATTGATTTAATTGTCTTTATTGCTCTTTTCGCTGATGTTGCTACTTTAGCCATTGCTTATGATAATGCTCCATATGACCCAATGCCAGTTAAGTGGAACACTCCAAGATTATGGGGTATGTCTATTGTCTTAGGTATAATCTTAGCTATCGGTACTTGGATTACTTTAACCACCATGTTCATGAAGAAGGGTGGTATTGTCCAAAACTTCGGTGGTCTTGATGGTATCTTATTCTTGCAAATTTCCTTGACTGAAAACTGGTTAATTTTCATTACCAGAGCTCAAGGTCCATTCTGGTCATCCATCCCATCCTGGCAATTAGGTGGTGCTATCCTTATTGTGGATATCATCGCCACCTGTTTCACCTTATTCGGATGGTGGTCTCAAAACTGGACTGATATTGTTACTGTTGTCAGAACCTGGATCTTCTCCTTCGGTGTCTTCTGTGTCATGGGTGGTTTATACTACTTAATGTCCGGCTCCGAAGCATTTGACAACATCTGTAACGGTAGACCAGCCAAACCACACAAGGACAACAGATCTGTCGAAGATTTCTTAATGTCCATGCAAAGAGTCTCTACTCAACACGAAAAGTCTACTTAGATTTATTAACTATTGTGTTCCCCTTTTTGTTATTCGGTGGTAATTCATTCCCGTGTCTTACAGTTTGAATGCAAATTGCACTCCATGTTAATTCCTCATTCGTTAGTACTGACAAGATTATTTTTATACTCGCTTTTTTTCCCGAACATTTTTATTTTGATTCCCTTATTCCCGTCATATTTTTAAGTTAATTTTAATTTTTTCGTATTATAGTTAAATAATAGATAATAATATTTAAAAAAAACAAATTTGTAGACTGCATTAGTATTGAAAAATTATAAGTGAGTAACATTCTGGTGAGAGTGAGGTTTAGAGTCCATGCTCTGATTGGAATTACTTTTTTGCACTTTATAAGTACTACATTAATCAGTTTTATAGACTTTATCTCTTAGCTGTTGTATACAAGGTAGAATCATTTACCAACTAACGTTGAACACGTCAATTAATTTAATTCGAAGTACGTGTTGGATCGTATCGGTTACGAGCGCTCGGCATTTTTACAAATTTTCAACAAAAAATTTAACCACAAAAAGTCAGTTAGTACCCAGATCAAATTAGGTGCTGAAGAAATTGACAAATCCTCTTTTAAATTTTTAAGTATATTTTGAGGTTTATTTTCATAACTGAAGTCAAGGAGAGAAGTAATAACCTTTCACATTTTTGCATACTTTTCGGCTTGTCTTATACTTGGCATAATACGTTGATTAGAGATCATTTTGACCTAGTGTGACTTCATCGAGAAGATATTGAAATATTTTCAGGAGTAAGAAGAGACCTAGACTTATTTACAGTGCATCCGGTTCCGTAACTTAACAATATTATTGTGAACTAGTTATAATCCATATTTAAAAGAAGAAAATTTAAAAAAAGACCCACCTTGTATTTTAGAGTTTTTCAACTTGCATTATATTTCCATTTATATCATAAACTAATTTATTAATGACTACCAATTTACAATCTCGTTCGGCATCAGTTTCAAACCAGGGTGATGCTGAAGAACCAAGCTCGTTTTTACCTGGTAAAGCGGGCGCCTCAAAGAATGTTGGCAACAATTTAAGATCGGCATCGATTGGGTCAAGCTTTTTCAATAAGGATGCTTCGAATTTTTTTAATCCCAAGGATGCCGCCAACACAACTTCCAGCTCAATGGATGACGAGTTTGTCAAGGAGACCAATGAGAATCCGCCAAACCCGCCAGCATCGAGCGATTTGGATATTGTTGATGCGTTGGGCACTCTTAACTTAGATGAAGAATTTGAATTGACAAACAAAGATACCGGCAATGCTAAAGAAAAGAAGGGTACACAGTCTTCCAACGAAGCTGCCAAACAAAGAGACACCGCTACCTCCAACACCCCATTCCTGCAACATGCTCAATTCTTATATGCTGGCAATAGTAACACTAACGATGGGAATAACAATTATCATCAACAATTTTATTCCCAATATCCAGCACAACAAGGTTCTTTGACTCCAAACTCGTCAATTGGAACCTTTGTTCCTTCAACATTTGGCCATGTTAACACACCTTCTAGTACATGGAGCAACACGTTTATTCCGTCATCTGCTCCGCCATTTGCATATGGAAATAGTAATGCGGCTAGCGCTAATGCATTGAATGTTAAACCATTTGAGTTACCAGATGATGGGAAATCGAAGGATAAAAGGGCCAACGGAGAAAACGTGATTCCGGGTTTACACCTTCCATTTACTACGACTCCACCTCCATTAGATACGTTTGGAGGAGTTTTAAATTCCCAAATTCCTTTCGGAGCTAACGTACCTATCGGTATGGAATCTTATGGATTCCAAGAGGGTTATAAATTGGCCGAGGGGAGTTCGTCCGAAAGTGAAGTTGAAAATTCCATTCCATCTGATAGGACCAAGGGCTCCTCAAACCAACAACAGTTCATGTCTGGATCCATTCGTATGGACGGTGCACAAGCTGCTTCGGTTAATGAGTACCAACTGATTGTAGGGAATGAAGGTTCTCATAGCAACAATCAGTTTAATAATTTGCCTGACAACTTGAACTTCCCTATGTTGAATGTTGGTCAGATGGTCCCACCATCAGCTCAATCAGGCACACCGAACATGTGGAATCAAATTCCAATGAATTATAATTCGAATGTGAACCTGCAACAACATTCATTTGTGAACAATAGAGTCCCACAGAATCAGGCTATTTCAGGTCAAGGCGTGAATGGTGGTCGTTTTAACAATAATGGTAATCACAACAATAATAATAACCGTCGTAATCATTATAATTCAAACGATGGTATGAATGTTCATCGTAAAATGCATATAAATAATAAAAGAAAGGGTGATGATGCATCAAAGTATACAAATGCCAAATTAGAAGACTTCACAGGTCAAATATACTCGTTATGTAAGGATCAACATGGTTGTCGTTTCTTACAACGTCAGTTAGATTTAGGCCGTGAAGCTGCATCTAATCCAAATGCCGACTTAGAGAACACACAGATATTAACCAATGACATTGCCGCAACCATGATTTTTAACGAGATTTACTTGAAGATCATTGAGCTAATGACTGATCCATTTGGAAACTATCTTATTCAAAAATTGTTTGAAAATGTATCTGCTGATCAGAGAATTATTTTAGTCAAGAACGCCTCCCCAGAATTCATTAGAATTGCTTTGGACCCTCACGGTACCCGTGCATTGCAGAAGTTGATTGAATGTATCACAACTGAAGAGGAATCACGATTGATTATAAATTCTTTGTCTCCACGTATTGTGGCACTTTCGAGGGATTTGAATGGTAATCATGTTGTTCAAAAATGCTTGCAAAGATTGAAACCCGAAGAGAACCAATTCATTTTTGAAACTGCTTCGTTACACTGCAATGAAATTGCAACTCATAGACATGGTTGTTGCGTTTTACAAAGGTGTTTGGATCATGGTAATCTTGCCCAACGTAAACAATTATCATTGAAGGTCGCAGAGAATGCTACGAATTTATCGTTAGATCCATTTGGTAATTATGTTGTACAATATGTATTATCTAGAGGTGACGATGAATCGATCAGAATAATCTTAGACCATATTAAGGCAAATGTTGTTTCATTGTCGTTACACAAATTTGGCTCTAATGTTATTGAAAAGTCTTTAAGAATTAATAAATTGACTGACAGTTTGATTGATGTCTTATTATTAAACAAGGAGAGGTTCAGTGAAATGTTAAATGATGCATTCGGTAACTATGTTCTTCAAACAAGTTTAGATGTTGCTAATGTTAGAGACTTGGGCAAGTTATCTCAGGCATTACAACCTTTATTACCAAATATTAAAAATACTCCACATGGAAGAAGAATTATGATTAAAATTCAAAACATCTTATAGATGATATGTAAAACACTCAGAGAAATAGAAGAGAACAAATTGTATTTTAGTTTGTATATTAACTTTATTTTTATCTTCATATTTGTTTATATTATATTTGTATATAAAGCTCATATTATTAATATTATAAATATTTATCTAAATTGCAGATGTAATGAATTGATTTGGCTAAGATAGTGACAATTTGGCTAATGTAAGTTGTAGAATTATAACGAGTAGAGAACTACCTACTAGATGATTATGTTAACCTAAGTTGATATGTAAAATTACCATTCAATTATATGATCATGATACTTAATACATACTATAAGAGAATAAACATTCTAGAATAAAGAATCTGTCGTATAGGGATATTTTCAATATCTTAGAGCCTATACGACGGTTTTTTTGTTTATAGTAACCGGCTTCTTGGTTGCTCGCTTAGCATTTTTAATTTTTCAGTATTTTCGTCCCTATTGTTTTGATCTAGTTTAGCAAAGGAAAGTCGATCATCTATTGAATTGTTTATTCTTAATTTCTTTAGTAATTGATAATAAATATTTTGTTGTCGACTATGTCAAGTGATGAAGATATAACTACCCCATTGGTAGAAGAAAGAAGAGAAGTCAAGCCAGGCTATCTCCCAAAAGAAGAAATTGAATGGGAATTCGGTGGACCAGTTGGTGCACTTGGTATGATGGTAGGGTTTCCACTTTTAATGTATTATATGTGGATTAGTGCACAATTCTACGATGGTAAACCAGCATGGCCAGCGGAAAATCAAACGTGGAAAGAGTTTGTTGCTGGAGACTTGTTCCAGTATTTTGTTAAATACGGAATACCATCCTTCAAGTCGTGGTTTATTTTTACCTTGTTTATCTTGGTCCAAGCTGCGTTTTACTTAACCTTGCCAGGTATCTGGACCAAGGGTCAACCATTGACTCATTTAAACAATAAGCAATTGCCATATTACTGTAATGCCATCTGGTCATTCTACACATCTCTTGCAATTGCACTTGTGTTGCACTTCACCGGCCTTTTCAGATTGACCTACATTTTGAGTCATTTCGGTGAAATAATGACTACTGCTATTATTTATGGGTTGACTTTACCAGTTATCTTGTACTTAGTATGCATTCATGTTACTGGTGATTACCATCGTATGACTGGTAACCATATTTATGATATTTTTATGGGGGCTCCTTTAAACCCAAGACTTGGTAAGTATTTGGATTTTAAGATGTTCTTCGAAGTTAGAATTCCATGGTTCATCTTATTCTTCTTGACCTTAGCGTTGAATTTAAAACAATTTGAGGAATATGGCTATGTTTCTCCACAAGCGTTGTTTGTTTTATTGGCACATTGGTTATACGCTAACGCCTGTGCAAAAGGTGAAGAATTGATTGTTCCTACCTGGGATATGGCTTACGAAAAATTCGGATTTATGTTACTCTTCTGGAACATTGCTGGTGTTCCATTCACTTATTGTCATTGCACTTTGTATTTGGCTTATCACGATCCAAAAGAATACCAATGGTCAATCGGATACAATATCGCCATTTATGTTATACTTTTAGTTGCATATTACTTCTTTGACACTGGTAACCGTCAAAAGAACAGTTTCAGAAGACAAATGGCTGGTAACACTTCTATTCGTAAGACTTTCCCATATTTGCCTTACTCCGATTTGGAAAACCCTAAGTACATCAAGTGTGCTAATGGTTCCTACTTACTTACCGATGGTTGGTACGTATATGCACGTAAAATGCATTACACTGCAGACTATACTCAATCTCTTACTTGGGGTTTAATTTGTGGTTTTGCTTCACCATTCCCTTGGTTTTTCCCCGTCTTTTTCTTGATCGTTTTAATTCACAGAGCCCTTAGAGATACGAGAAAGTGTGAGAGAAAGTACGGTGAAGATTGGGATAGATACTTGGAAGCTTGTCCATACATGTTTATTCCTTACGTCTGGTAAGCATACATATTACAAATGTCTAGAGTTGAAAAAGAAAAGGCATGTAAGTGTCGGTACCCTTATTTTATAGTCTTGATTCTTATATCTAGATAAAAAAATTTCTACAATAAAAATGAACATCAAATATATCTATTCGTAACAAAATTTAATTAAGCATTCAGGTAATACTACATGGTTAATGAATTAAAATGAAAGATTAATCTTGTTCAGCAATAGTGACCAACCTTTCATCTATTTCTTCTGGATTTAAAATGCGGAAACCTTCTTCAGTAGCAACTCCAATTTCAATATCATTTTTTCTAAAATCAGTGCCTAATACTGAACTCAAAGCAGTAATAGCAAATTCAACCGTATCTTTCCAGTCACCTTTTACATGCTCTATCTTCTTAAATTTCTTTTCTAAATAAGTCGTTGCTTCTTGTTGCTTTGGTCCAGTGGCAACGGCCTTAACACCAGTATAATAACCAGCAGGATCACACTTGAAGATTTGTGATCCCCTATCCTCATCTTCAAAATCAACTTGACAGAATGTCAATGCAACACCCAATGGTCTCATGTAAGCTCTTTGAGTGTATAATTGGGATAAGTTTGCCATTCTTTTAGCCAAACTTTCTACGGGCATTTCATATCCATATTTGTAGCGAAATTCGGCAGCCTCTGAACGTGCTCTCAATGCCTGTGCTCTGGCATCTGCAATCGAACCAGTAGCAACTAATCCAATCGACGGTGTGATTTTGAAAATATAGGACACGGTCTCTGGATCCAATAACTTATCTGGGATCTTTTTTTGCGAGATAAGAACAGCAGAGTCCTTACCTGTTACTCCAATGGAGGTAATATTAGATGAATTGATTGCTTTGAATGCATATTCTACTTGATATAATCTTCCTTCTGGCGAAAAGATTGTAATATGTCTATCAAAACCTGCAGAACCTATTATGACCGTTAGTACGTGGTTCATGCCATAATTTGATTAAAAACAAAAAGATTTACTTACCTGACATATTGAATATTCTTAAGATATATACTTATTAGTGAAGTTCTTTATAAAGTCAACGTTCAAGTTTGATTTATAGATAGAAATTGATATCAAGGTGGTCTTGAGTGGCAATATAGACAAAATATATGTCGCATTATTCACGACATAATTCTAACTGAATGTCGCACATAATTAAAGGTTTTTCTTTACCATATGAACCTGATATTCATTAAAGATTGTGTTATTATAAGCTATTAGAATCGTAAACGTGATTGTTGTATAGTACAGTATGTCTATACCAGCAAATCAAAGTCCGACATTCACGAAAGACAAGAAAACACAGGAAAATACCCCATTATATTTGGCAAATTCAACATCTAAACTTCCCAATGTTTCATACCATTACAACCCACAAGTGAGCCAATATCATTTTGGACCTCATCACCCGATGAAGCCGTTCCGGTTGATGCTTACAGACCATTTGGTTATATCATATAAATTGTATGAACAGATGGACCTCTATACTCCCCGCCGGGCTACGAAAGAGGAATTATTGGAATTTCATGCAGAGGATTACATAGATTTTTTACAGACGATAACGCCGGAGAAGACATTAAAGATGAGCGACCAAAAGCTAGCGCAGTTTAATATAGGGGATGATTGCCCGGTTTTTGATGGGATATACGATTACTCATCGATATACGCGGGAGCGTCTTTAGATGCGCTGAGGAAATTGATCAGTGGGATGTCAGATATAGCAATAAACTGGTCCGGAGGGTTACATCACGCGAAGAAGTTCGAGCCTAGTGGATTTTGTTATGTAAATGATATTGTTTTGAGTATTATTAATTTATTGCGAGTGCACCCGAGGGTAATGTACATTGATATTGATTTGCATCATGGTGACGGGGTTCAAGAAGCATTCTACGTGACTGACAGAGTGATGACAGTTTCGTTCCACAAATATAATGGTGAATTTTTCCCGGGTACCGGTTCTGTTGACGAAACAGGGCTTGGAAAAGGGAAGAATTATGCAGTGAATGTTCCTTTAAAAGATGGAATAGATGACGATTCATATATAAGGTTATTTAAGCTGATTATGGAACCTTTGATAACGAAATTTCAACCAACATGCATAGTACAACAGTGTGGAGCCGATTCCTTGGGATACGACCGATTGGGATGCTTTAATTTGAATATTAGGGCGCATGGTGAATGTGTTAAATACATAAAGTCTTTTGGAATTCCTATGCTTGTTTTAGGGGGTGGTGGATACACTCCTAGAAATGTCTCAAGATTATGGTGTTATGAGACGTCTGTATTGAATGATGTGACCTTAGATCATACCATTCCGAATTATCTACCAACGCATGATTGGTTTGGACCGGATTACTCTTTGCATCCTCAATTAGATGGTAGGATAGATAATAAAAACTCCAAGAAATACTTGGAGAGCGTGAAGCAAGAGGTTTTAGAGCAATTGAGATATCTAACATATGCTCCATCAGTTCAAATGCAAGAAATCCCTCCTGACATAACGGGTCTTACCGAAGAGGAAGAAGACATAATAAAGGAATTGAATTCCATGAACGACGATAAGGATGTAAGAATCATGAAAAATATAAAGGATGAAGCCAGAAGTAGCGAAATGGTTAACTAATTCAAAAATTTAACCCTGTATAATAGTCTAGTTAAATTAGATATCTGTATTATTAGCTATATATTAATTATAACATAGTGTAAGCGATGTAAAAGCCGTTAAACTAATCGACGGAAAAATTCAAAATTCTGCGCCCTTTAGATAATGTGAATCGCTAAATACAGCATTTTTGCCTACTTGACATCCCAATTAGATAAGGAGATCTTTACAACAATCTTTTTACATATAGAACATATAGAAATCGATTTAATATATCGAGATTTTAATTGACCATAATATTCGATGAATACACTTAATAAATTATAAATCAAGTCCTGTGAAATAAAAAAATTGTCCCTGGATTTCAATGGATATATCAACACTATCTATAGAAAATGATCCTAAGTCCAATAGGAAGGTAATTAATAAAACGTACCGCATTACAAAAAAGATAGGGCAAGGTCAGTTTGGTAAGGTTTTACTAGCTGAGAATATAGGAAAGCATAATGTTCAGAAATCATGCACAACCGTTGCTATAAAGACTATAAACCGACTCGATAAGACGAGATTGATCACCAAAACGTACCTCAATCATACAACCAAAATAAAGAGAGAAATACAGATTATGAAAGAATGTAATCACCCTAATGTCGTGAAATTATACCAAGTAATAGATGACCTTAAATATGACAAAATTCTTTTGGTGTTGGAGTATTGTCCGTTTGGAGAAATAGATTGGAAAAAATACAACCATTATAATGAAAAGTACAATAAAAAAGATGGAATAACGCTAAATAAGATTCTACGTGATGTTGTAAATGGATTAGAGTACCTTCATGACTATAAAAAGATTGTACATAGAGATCTAAAGCCATCTAACTTACTAATCAGTGCTGATAAAACGATTAAGATATCCGATTTTGGTGTGAGTTTGATTTTAGAGAACAACGCCAATGATGATAAGGAATTAGGTAAAAGCATGGGAACACCAGCATTTTTTGCTCCTGAATTATGCCAATTTGTCAACAATAGGTTATCAATGATTAACGATAGTTTTAAAGCAAAGAATAAGATTGATTCGAGAATTGACTTATGGTCCTTAGGTGTAATATTATACTGCTTGATTTTCAATGATCTACCGTTTAATGGGTTTAATGAGTTTGGATTATTCAAGAATATTGTTAACAAAGATTTGAAGTTTCCTCGGGTTAGGAGTACAACTCATACTACTAAAAATGATCTTAAAGAACTAAACTTATTAAAAGATTTGATAGAGAAATTATTAACGAAGGATCCCACGAAGCGAATCACACTAGAAAAAGTAAAACAACATGGATTTACGATATTTGATATAACACCGAGTGAACAAGACACATTTCAGGATTTCAATCGTCAAATCATACGACAGGATGGAAGTTTAACAACAAAGATAAAGAGACTTTTTGTAAGCAAACCAGAATCACCAGTATCGCCCAAGCTTCCAGTTGATAAACCAGAACCAAATGCTGATGCCCTTGAGCCAGTGGACGATTTGCTTGATTCGTATTTTGATGATTCATCATCGTTAGGGTCGTATGAAGAAACCACTGAAATTGATACGACGAATTTATTAGAGTCATTGGAGACTAAAGAAAGTACTCCACCGGTAGAAAATAAACCGAACAATCTATTGAACTTAGAATTCTTATCAAAAGATAATAAGAGTCATAAGCGTACTAATAAGAACACTCCATCGCCACTACAATTAAGCCAGCCTCTGCCTCAGCCATATGCATCGAGATCGGCTTCATCATCATCGAGCCATTTCCAGTCACCACTATCTCCAAGTTCGCCTATAGCTAATGCTGTTACTATTGGCGCCGACTCTCCTTCATCCATCAAGTCCATGTTTAGTCCTTCTAAAAGGTTTTTTGCAAGGAATAAGAGCAAGGAATTGGCTAGTCCTAATAAGAAAACCCATACAATAAGCTCGTTATCGAACACTTCGTCACTAAAATCAAAGAACAGTGATAAGAAAACCGCGGTCTACAACGATCTCATGGAACCACCACCTATTTTTGGTACTACAAGTTCATTGTCAAGTACGAATCAGTCTCCCTCATCGACGTGCTCCCGTAAGAACTCCATTTCGTCTCTGAAATCAAGTGGACTAAGCAGAATTACAAGCTCTAGTTCTTCGTTGAATTTAAATGCATATTTGACTGATGATGCTTACTCCCTATCGTCGATGAAAGACCCTGCCATCACAGAGAACTCCAAGGGAAATAATAATAAAGCTTCTAATAATAGCCATCAGGGCGTAACCGATGATGATCCTGATGAAGATGTGGATGAGACATTAATCCTTCCTGATCACGAGCAATCTGATATGAAACATTATTCAAGTATGTCTGATTTCCTAGATAGAATCTAACAATGTACATAGCAACAAGATGCAAGACCTTATTTATTTGCCGTAGATGACCATTAGGCCAATTCATTATGCACCAGCCTCATTAGAAGTAAGATTATTTTTTAAATTCACATATTTAACGTGTCTCTACGTATAAGCGATCATGTAATAGAACCATTGGTTCGTTTTTGGTAACATTTCCTGTTTGAACAGAAGAATCAGGAATAAAGCCGAATCAATTTGGTGATAAATCTTTCCTAATAGAAAACGTTTGTAAACAAAAACAAACACAGAACGCGAATTTATTTAATTGCTATAGTAAAAGACGGAGATTCGAAGCTCTTTAGGTGAAGCATTGCATCAAAAAGAATTAATAAATGCATAATTGTTCATTGTGAAGTGTGAGATAGTTTCATATGAATCTTTACTAGTAGGCAAAAATAGTTATAGAGTTAGATCTGACTAAGAATTACAAGCAATTAACGTCAATAGGAATTCAGGTGCTCTTTTCAAAAGTGATCAATCTTTATACGCTATTGTTAAGGTACTAAACGTGGCACAAGCTTACATTGTGTATCCTGATTCAATTGCCGAACTATAGTGAGATACATATTCGTCGCAATATTGATTTTACAAAGGTGGGTTACGCATTCTAATTATTGTTTGATTGACCAAAATTGTTTTAGGGAGAAATTGAATCTAAATATATATTCTTTTGATCTCCCTGTATCAACATTATGAAAGACGGGAGTGATGATATGATAAGTGATAATCTGGCGGGCTTGAATCATCATACGAGTGTTAGTAGAAAGGCAAGATTTATGGATTCCAGAAGTACAACGACGAAAAGGGATCGACCACTAAGTAGCTATTTTGATTCACCGTCAAATACAAAGCCTATCGAAGCCTCAGACTATTTTAGTTTGAAGGGAGATGGAATCAATCATCTTCATATCAATGATGAACGTGAAGATAAAGACGAGGACAGTCATGAATTTACTTCTCCACTAGTTAATAGGAAACCATTTAGAAATTTGAGTAATTTCGTTAACAATCTCGAATTCACTGGTATGAAGAAGAAATTGGCTTCGTCAAAGAAAAGTTTGACTAGATCTATGACTCTGGTAGCCAAATATTCTAATAAGGAACGTGAAAAGAAGGAAGATGAAGTAGAGAAGAAACTCCAAAATGAACTGGATGATGTTACGAATAATGAACCGAATATCATTGGTGGATCGCCCACCCAGATGGTTCCTAGAAACAAAAGTATACGTAGGATTCATTCAATGTGCCAAACCACCAAAGAGAAGGAGACTTACAACATGGAAGATAATTCCCATTTACCCAAAACTACGATCAATACCTTCAAGGTAGATAACGACTTATTACCAAGAATTAATGAAGATGAACTATTCAGAATTTTAAATGGGGACTATAAGGAGGAATTTGATGAATATGTAGTAATTGATTGCAGATTCAATTACGAATACGATGGAGGTCATATAATGAATGCAATTAATATCACTTCTCAGCAAGGCTTGGAAGAGAGATTTATCAGGAACAATACCAATGATTCTTCGAAAAGACGACTCTACATTTTTCATTGTGAGTTTAGTATTTTTAGGAGTCCAACAATGGCATCACATCTTAGAAAATGTGATAGAATTTTGAATAGTAATAATTATCCAAAATTAACTTATCCTGACATAGTGGTACTCGAGGGTGGCTATAAAGGATTTTACGACAAGTACAAATCGCATTGCTATCCTCAAGCTTATATTGAAATGAAAGATGTCAACCATCAAAAAACTTGCGAATTAGAAATGGGAAAGGTAAGACAAGCCAACAAGTTGCCCAGGGCTAAGTCTTATAATCATTTCTTGGGAAATAATTCTCTTTCAAATACTCATAATAGATCGAATTCCTTTACAACAATAACATCCCATGCCGAAAATTTAAAAATTTTAAAAAGACAGAGGTCAACTTCAAAATTCAATTTGAGCAATAATGATACTGACAATGAAATATCCATACCAGGTACCCAGGATTTGCTGGATAATAGATTGACAAGGGCTTCAACATTTACATATACCCCGTCCATATTCAATTCGTCGCCAGCAAATAGTCCTAACATCATGAGCAACCGTGGAATGGATAGTGATTTTCAACCCCCATCAGCCTTATTTAAACTGGGTGGCCACCAGAAGTCTTTCTCAAATTCATCAAACTTTTCATCTTCATCGATCTCAATTAATTCATCGTCATCATCGATATGTTCTGACTTAGCATTTTCATCCACGGATTCTTTAACAGATTCGTATTCATCACCAGTTGGTGAAATGCCAGAGTTTTTCGAACCAAAGGGACATAATTTAACAAGCTATTTGAAGATGAACACAAATAATAGTTTCTACAATCATTTGCATGCGAACAAACCATCCTTAATAAAACCAATAAGCAGAAAACCATCCGGTCCAATTCCTCAATTACCGGCACAGCAAAGAAATATAATATCAAGTTCCAGTATCAATGCATCTACTACATCCGATACGACTATTGTACATCAGAATTCGAAGAATTTACCAAATTCATCCTTCAAATTTCCACTTTCATCTAATTCAAAAAATAAAGCATCACGTAATTTATCTCGAATTAATACTAATACAAAACATTTAAGCAATTCATCATTATCTAATATTTTTGCTGTGCCAACTGCAGCATCATCTCCTATAATGAATTCCCCATTATCGACGGCGACTCCAATTTCAACCACAGATTCATCGAAAAGTCACTTATCTATCATTGATCCAATCAATGATACTCCTGTTGACTTTTCAGTACCCAGTTCAGCTAAAAGACCTTTTCATCCAAGAAGGAGATCAGGCTCGATTTTATCATCAGGTGGAGGAATACATAGATTTCTAGATTTAGATATTGATGAAGTGGAAGAAGAGGAAGAAGAAATTACTGAGGATAATGACAGAACACTTACCGACATCAAATTGAATAAGATATCAGATTTTATTCAAAAGAGCCCATTCAATTAGCACTAGCATTCCCTATTATATATACAATATCACTGCATTTTGCTACCGGTATAATTAGTTTAAATATAATAAATATCATTAAACATATATTTGATTTTCTTCAAGAATTATAAACGGAAGATAACTAGATTGAGAGCAAGCTAGCTTAGATCTTAGCCTTGTTATTAATTAACTTAATAGCAGCGTTGTTAATTGCAATAGTCTTTCTTTCAACAACGTGGACTTGGAAGATAACAATATCACCTTGCTTCCAAGCAAGAACCTTAAGAGTTTCACCTGGGAAGACAATACCAGTAAATCTACCCTTAATTTCGTCGAATGGACCAAACTTATCCAATAAGACCTTAGCAGACATACCATAAGTACACATACCGTGTAAAATTGGCTTATCAAAGTTGGCACCCTTAGCAAATTCTGGATCAAGATGTAATGGGTTTCTGTCACCATTTAATCTGTATAATGATGCTTGATGTTCACTAATCTTAACATCAATAGTAAAATCTGGAGAAGAATTTGGAGCATTGAATTGCTTAGTAGCAAATGCTTTTCTGTCACCGTAAACCTTAGTTTCACCCTCACACTTTCTGATGAAGTAAGTAGCTTCATTTGTGAAAAGAAGTTCTCCAGTCTTTGCATCAACAGTCTTCAGACCATGAACGACAATACTATTAGTACCCTTTTGAGTAACAGCTAATGGCTTGAACTCGGTTAACATTGAAGCTTCAGTTGGAATTGGGTACTTCTCGACCTTAAGATAATGCTCACCATGTAACAAGTACATTGGGTTGAAGTTCTTTAACAACTTAGCGAATGAATGAGTAGACTTACCTGACAAGAAAGTAACAAGATGTCCAAATGTTGGGATAACTTGGAAATCACTGTCATTTTCATAAACATATTTCAATTCATGAGAGTTTGCACCAATACCAATATTGTATAAGATAACCTCTCTGTCACCGTAAGTATACGTTCTTTCATTTACATCGTCTTCGTCATCACTGTCATCATCATCTTCATCATCTTCATCGTCATCATCATCTCCAACAGCACTAAGGATGGCCATAGATGAGTCCTCAGTAGATCTTGGGTTGAATGTGCCAGTTGAGAAATCAATAACATCCTTGATATGATCTCTAACGAATTCAGGCGCAGTGTGTTCATCTTTTGAAACAGCACCCTTAGCTCTTTGCCATCTGGTGTTACCTATCCAGCCACCACCGACTTCGAATAATTCACCGGTTACAGGGACATCATCAGAGGCTAAATAGACTAATAATGGAGCAACTTGATCTGGGTGAAACAAATTCTTGTCATCTTCATTGAAGATAGTTAAAGTCATGGCAGTCTCAGCGTGTGGAGCAACAGCATTAACCTTAATGTTGTTCTTAGCACCTTCAATAGCAAGGGTTCTAGAGAGACCAATGATAGCAGCCTTAGCAGAAGCATAGTTGGCTTGACCGAAGTTACCGTATATACCTGATGTAGAAGTAATATTAATAACTCTACCAGACTTCTTCTCCAAGAAGTGTGGCCATGCTAACCTGACTAAGTTGAAGGTACCAAATAAGTGAACCTTTTGGACAATTTCCCAGTCAGCATCGCTCATCTTGGCGAAAGACTTGTCTCTTAACACACCGGCATTGTTGACTAAAACGTCAATGGTACCGTATTTGTTAATTACGTTATCAATGATGGCTTGCGAGTCGGAAGCAACATCATGCTTATCACCATGGGCTTCACCACCACTCTTAATAATTTCGTCCACAACTTTAGAAGGATCCTTGAAATCGTTAACAACGACCTTGGCACCATACTTAGCAAACCATAAGGCGTAGTCTCTACCTAAACCAGCACCAGCACCGGTAATCAAAACAACCTTACCCTTCAAGGAAACGGTTGGAGCACCAGATACGTCATTCGCTGGCAATTTATTCGCAGCTGTTATTAATGACTTGTAATCGTTCAACATAAATGGATGTTGGTTCTTTAACAATTCTGGCTTCTTAGAGTCATCAAAGTCCATGATTTCGTTGAATCTCTTTGCGACAGCTTCAGCAGTGAATGTTTCATCTGGCTTGAAGAGAGCACCACCGGATCTTTCCCATCTGATTTGGCCGAAAAAACCAGCAGCCACTTCAAAGATTTGACCGCTCAATTCGTTGGCGTCACTAGTCAAGTATAACACCAATGGAGCAACCTTTGCAGGCGATAATTGTTCCAAAACAGGTGGCGGTAAGATCGATTCAGTCATTCTTGATCTAGCAAGTGGTGCAATGGTGTTGGCCTTGATGTTGTATTTTTCACCTTCCTTAGCCAAGGTTTCAGCAAACGAGGCTAACCCTAACTTGGCGGCGGAGTAATTGGCCTGTCCAAAGTTACCGTACAAACCTGCTGGAGAAGCAGTATTAAGCACTCTACCGTACTGTTGTTTTCTGAAGTATGGCCATGCAGCTTGTGTCACTTTGTAAGCACCATTAAGATGGACATCGATAACAAACTTGAAGTCCTTTTCTTGCATCTTCTTGAACGAAGCATCTCTTAAAACACCAGCGTTGTTGACAATGATATGCACAGTACCGAAACTCTTGACGGCGGTTTCAATAATTTTGGCCCCGTCTAACACATTGTTATAATCAGCAACGGCAATTCCACCGGCCTTCTTGATTTCTTCAACAACATCGTCCGCGGCGCTTGAGTTGCCACCGTCTCCCTTAAGCGATCCACCTAAATCGTTGACAACAACCTTAGCGCCTCTCTTAGCGTATTCTAAACAGTATTGTTTACCAAGACCACCCCCGGCTCCGGTAACGACAACAACCTTATCTTTAAATGATATTTCTGACATTTCTTGATCTAACTTATAATAAAATGAATTGTTAAGTTCCTTGCCGCTCAATTCAATTATTACTATAGCACTGTAAAATTGATACCTTTGAATTTCTGAAGCAATTTGTCTTCTTTATATTTAAATCATTTGCGGGGTTGAGCTCGGCCTGTGAAGAGAATCGAATTGACACCGGTTGGAAAATTACAACCAGGACTCCTTCCCCGGACTTATGCTTGTATAACCGAGGAATTAGCTACATACAACGAGGTCTAGTGTGGCCGTTTATGCAAATCTACATGGTTGCTGGTCAGATGATACGATATGTAGGACGCTTAAGTATCTAGGAGGCCTGTTACAATAACTGTTATTGATAGGATCGATACCTATGAAAGTGTCAATTCTAATAACCATATACTACCCACTACGGAACTGTGGTACGCAGCGGTGAGACTCTGGATAGATTTCACGGTTCCACGGTTCCGTAAGACATAACTCCATTGGTAGTGGAGTTGTGGTAAGGTATAATTGAAATACCGAGGTTGGCACGGAAGTGATAGCCGCGGACTAAGGGTTCGAAAAAATAGGTGGTGGGGAGAGGTGTAGGGATGCGAATTAGGTCAGGAGAGAGGATCGAACCCCCGATAATGACTTTGGTTCGAATCTGGGATACGCGCGTTTCGGGGCCATCAGAAGAGGGGGACAGACGAGAAGCGGCCCAGTTGCCCCATTGTGGGATGTCGAGACCCGACCGAAAATGGCAGAATTGACATATATTTTTCAGTATGCCCTATGTGGGAAAGGGCTTACTTCACTCACGAAGACAGACATTAATTGGTTGTGAAGACGAAATTGGCGCTACAACGATGACCAACGCACACTCAAGTAGTGAAGACGCAGGCGAAGCATTGTTGCAGAGCAATGGGCAGGCAAATCTCAGTGATAAGGTTAATATGGACTTGAATGATGATAACGGGAATAAAGCATCCCGGGGAAGAAAAGCAAGTGCCAGTGGGGATAGTTTTGTTAGAAACAAAGAAATGGACGAATTCGAACACAGACAGAGGCAATGGTACAGGATGGTTATCTTTGATTTGGTGTTGTGGATGTTTTCGGTGGTATGTGATTGCTTTTTCAGGGAGATACGTCCAAGAGGGGCGTTCAGGCTTCCTCGCCAGGGACCGGTGATTTTCGTGGCTGCTCCACATGCTAACCAGTTTGTGGATCCAATTATCTTGATGGGACAGGTTAGAAAAGAGGCACAACGGAGGGTGTCGTTTTTAATCGCTGCCAAGTCGTATAAGCAGCGGATTATTGGGTTTTTGTCTCGATGCCAATTTTCGATTCCAGTAATACGGGCTCAGGACAATTTGAAGAAAGCTACAGGTAAAATTTTTATTGATGTGGAACTGGATCCCTGCCGTGTGACAGGGAAGAACACCAAGTTTTTGCTGGAGTGTGCTGTCCGGGGTATGTTGGCTTTGCCTCAGTCGTTGGGGGCTTCTGAAATCCTGGAGATTATCTCAGACACTGAGTTAGTTATCAGAAAGGAGTTCAAACGCACTGACCAGATCACCACCTTGCTTAAAAACGGTACTTCTTTCAAGCTGGCAGATAGAATCGACCAGAAAAAAGTGTATCAAATTGTGTTTAGACATTTATCTTTGGGTAACTGTATCGGTATTTTTCCAGAGGGTGGGTCGCATGATAGGACTGACTTGTTACCTCTTAAGGCTGGTGTTGCAATCATGGCTCTAGGTGCTATGGAGTATAATCCAGATTGTAATGTGAAAATTGTCCCATGTGGTATGAACTATTTTAACGCTCACAAATTCAGATCAAGAGCTGTAATCGAATTCGGTCATCCTATTGACATCCCTAAGGAGCTCGTCAAGAAGTATCTGAACCCTGAAACAAATCGTGAATCAGTTAAGGAACTATTAGATCTTATCACCACTGGGTTGAAAGCAGTAACGGTGACTTGTGAAGATTATGAAACTTTAATGGTTGTTCAAGCGGCTAGAAGATTATATGCTGGTAATTTTGTTCAATTCTTGCCATTACCATTGGTTGTTGAAATGAACAGAAGATTAGTATTAGGTTATCAGACATTTAGGAACGAAGAGCAGATCAAAAACTTAAAGGAGAAGATTATCATTTACAACAATCAGTTGAAACAGTTATATTTGCCAGATCATCATGTTGAAGCATGCGATGAGTCTCATAAATTGAGAGTTTTACCGATTTTACTCTTCAGAATTGTCAAATTGTTTTTATTGATGTTATTAGCCTTACCTGGTGCAACATTGTTTTCTCCTGTTTTCATATGTACAAAGTGGTATTCCACGAGGAAGGCAAAGACAGCATTAGCTAATTCTACTGTGAAAATCAAAGCTAACGACGTAGTTGCTACTTGGAAAATATTGATAAGTATGGGTATCGCTCCTTTAGTCTATAGCTTTTACGCATCAATCGGTACGTGGTATTGTCATAGGTACAAAAAATTTGAAGATTGGAATGTTAGTTTATTTTTTGTCTGGTTCATATTATACATGCTTGGGGTGATAGTTACTTATTCGGCGTTGCTAACTGGTGAACAAGGTATGGATATCTTCAAATCTATTCGTCCTTTATATTTGTCAATTACATCGGGATCTTCTATTAAAGATTTAAAGAAGTTAAGGAATGAATTGTCTGAAGAAATTACTTACGTAGTTAATCATTTTGGTCCTGATTTGTTTCCAAACGATTTTAACTTATTGAAGTTGAAGGAGCATTTGAAAATTTCTGATAACGTGGACTACGTTGATAGTGACGAAGAAGAAGAAAGGAAGACTCAAGAAGTGAGGAAGAGAAGAATGAAAAATCGTAAGGCTGCAAGAAGAAAGCAAGCTCTGGACGATTCAATTAGCGGATTATCATTAGATGAGAAGAATTCTTCTTCGGTATCCGATGGCATTTCTTTGATGAATTCAGATAATTCATTAACTAATATTCCAATGTTTTCTGATTATCATTTGCATATGAATGCTAAGAATCCAGATATAAAAATTGAACAACAGTCTGTTGTTCATCTGTCGGCATCGATAGCAGATGATTTCAACTACAAAGTGCATAATTCGCCTGCTGGCAAGCCAAGTGTATCCAGATACGATTCAAATTCTCACATTGAATTGAATTTTGGTAATCTCAAAGAAGAACAGCCATCTAAATCAAAGTTGAGCGACAAAATCAAGTATAAGATTAGGGAAAGTAGAGATAAAGCAGCAGGTAACTGAGTGTATATAAATTTTTATTATCACTAGCATTAATTTGATTTGAACTGTAATTTACTAATTTGCTTAACTCATTTGTATGTACACGAATTATATATAGTTAATATTTATTTCTTTAGTTTAAATTGGCTTGACGTTCGTAGAATTCGGAGACTTCAGTAGAACTAGTAGCATCTTCTGTCCCCTTGTCGTCTCTAATTCGTAAAAACCTAGGAAATCTCAATGATATACCTTTACCATACTGTTGATGAGCAGCTTTGTATATTGGACTTAAGGATAGATCAGCTGTCAAAACTTCAAATATTGTTGTTGGTTCGAACCAAACATCTGGTACTGCGTTTGAATTTGTCGTATCATACACATAGTATGGCTTAGGTCTTTGTATTTCTGTAGGCTTTAATCTTGCATGAATGGATACCAAGTCTTCATCTGAAAAACCTGTACCTATTTTACAAGTTGTCTCATACTCACCACTATCTTGATTATAGGAAGCCAATAAAAATCCACCATACGAGCCTGTTCTTTTACCTTTACCAATGTATGCACCTATAACTACTAAATCTAATGAATCACCAACCCCCGCTAAATAATCTTTTTTCAATTTTAACCAATTTCTCGATCTCTTAGATGGTTCATAGTATGAATCAGTGCCGTTCATCATCTTAACCATCAATCCTTCACACGAGTCCTTTACTGATTGATCCAAAAAGTGCTGTAATTCATCCAAATTTGTAGTATTTTTAAATGTTGCAAATTGAAACTTTCCTTCAATTGGTCGTAAATTTTCAAACATAACCTTACGTCTTTCAGCTAATGATGTTGTAATCAAAGGTTTATCATTATAATACAAAAGATCAAATGCGAATAGACAAATATGAACTTTAATATCTTTTTCTTCCACGTCTTTACGCTTTCTAGTCGATAATACTTGGAACGGTAAAATTTTATTGGTTTCCCTATCCCATGCCACGGCTTCACAATCTAACACCATCGAATGCTTACCCGAGATCTCTTGTGTTTTGAGAAAATCTTTGATAATAGAAATCAAATCTGGATATCTTTGAGACATATCTTCTGAATTTCTAGAATAAATCCTAACCTCGCCCGTTGGTAATAAATGAACTTGGGCTCTCTCGCCATCATATTTATATTCACAAGTAAATTCTTCACCTTGAAACCTATCTAATATTTCACTGACAGATTTCGTTGGCTTAGCTAACATCGGCTTCAACGGAATACCAGGAGTTAATATACAATAATCCAATAAGTTGAATATACCATGTTCATAGGCATTGCTAATAATAATTTCATAATTAGGAATCCGTGAAAACGCTTCACGAATTATGTCTTCAGCTTGGGCTAATTTCTCGGGGGAGATTTTCTTATTACTTTTATTTTCATAGTTGACAAAGGCTTGAGCTAAACCAATAAGTACTGTTTTTTCGGCTAATCCTATTCTCAATTTACCTTCCAATGACCTAATTAAGAACTTGGCTTCGTTGCTTTTCATTTCGCATGCAGTTAACATCTTGTTAATGGTTGAAATTTTTTTGGATTGTGAGTCTTTACCAGTAGATTTTGCAATCTTTGTTAAGTTTTCAAAAACAGTTACTATATCTAATCTCGTAGGCTTGAACATAGTAGGTTGTCCAGATCTTGATTTCTGTGCAACAATTCCTAGATCACCCACCTCTTGATAATCTTTCTTAATCTTGCTTGGGGGCCTCCCGTAACACTCACTTATTGCCTTTATAAGTAAAGTCTCACCTAAACCTAATTCAAGATCTGGCTCATAGTCTGGTCCTAATCTATTGATACATAAATAAATGATTTTGACTAACTTGTCTGAAGTTGCATGCTCCAATATTTGGTAATAGAATTGTGAAATAAATGCAGTTATCTTTAATCTTGATGATTCTTGTTCAATTTTTTCAAACAACTCAGTTAATTCGGAATAATGAATCTTCGACGATGCTTCAGTACATGTGTGTTTTTCTTGTTCTTTTTCTGACAATTTTATTAACTTGGAAGCATCACTTAATTCTTGTGCCTTCGTATCTTCTTCACTTACTTCACTTGGATCAGAGTCTACAGCCTCAGTAGCTTCAACTTTAAGTTTCTTTTCGACATTTTCTGGTATAGTAGATGAAGCCTTTCGCTTTATTTCTGAAATTGAAGGCTTGTCCAGTTCAGAAATATCTGCCTTGTCAACGCTAGGTTTGGTCTTCGGTAAGTTTCCTGATGCAGAGAAAAATCGAGCTAAACTTTGTTGTTGTGGCATTAAGAATATTGGTTTTAAGATACAATACTTGAACGATAGTTTGGTTGGTCTAGTTAATTGATTTATGCAATGCCTCAATACCATGAACTGTTGATTATCTCTTCATTCGGTGTATTATCGTTCTAAATGTCAAAATAATTCAACGCGTATAGATATTCGCGTGCAACAAAAAATATCTACATGAACTTTAGTATTTCTAATTTCTAAATGATATTACAAACCTATACTTACAAATACTTAAGCAGCATAATTAAAAGATATTCCTCTAAACAAACCTTTTTTCAAAAATGATTAGATAGTTGCGTCCCAAATCCCTTGAGGTCCTCTTTCTTCATATCCATCGGCATCCAAAAATAATTCACCACCTTGGTTCGAATTCCCACCAAATATTTGTTTGGCGTATATTTCGGCACCCAAAAAGTAGACATCCTCCCATGAACCACCTTTTTCTTTTGGTTGTTTCCACTCAGGAAAGTAATCTGGGTGTTTTGCAGTCCTAATAGCTGTTGGAACTTGGGATAATATGAAATTCGATTCACCGTTTGACTCATTAAGCTCCTCTGCCTGTTGGTATGCAACTATAGCCGAATTGATAGCCGTTGTGTCATCGTTTGCAGTTGATTCACCTGGTGACCTAACAAGGTAATCAGTAGTGAGCTTAATTAACAATGCTTGCTTTAACCCCGGAATCTTGAAGGTGGATCCAACAAAGATTAAATTATCGTAACACTCTTGTCTCTTCTCTAAATCAGGTATTAATAATAGAGATTCGTATATGGCCTCTGCTATCAGGTTGACTAATTTTGAAGCTCCTTGAAATCTTTCTTTACCCACGTATATCTTTTCGTTCGTATCTGGATCCAAAAAGAAGTTCTTTTCAAGCTCACTATTTGACTTTTCGTCTTGCTTCTTTTCTTCACCTTCATTCGCTCCAGGGTCGCTTTTAGGCAAATTGCCATTTTGCTCAGTAACTATTTTGGCCACGTCAAAGTCTTCTTCCTCTTCATTATTCTCACCAATCGTGTTTAGATCAGCAACAGAGTAGAATGAGGAATCGTGATCATTAACTGCTTCAAAAATTCCTGATGTTTTTAAGGCATCAATTTGTTTATTACTTAAATTAGGCAACAACTTTTGTACTTCTTCATTTATAGTTTTACCCCCAACTCCGTTCAAATATGTTCCCGCGTACTTAATACTTTGATATCCAATAACCGGCATTATTTGACATGACTCGTGTCCCACATTCACGACACACGAACTGGCGGACGAACCCATACCAAAGTTGCACGCAATTGACAAGTCTATAATATTAAATGCCGTGAACTCTAAAGATTCAATCACGTATTTTGTCACGTACTCAATGTTAGATCTTGACCACGCCAAAGATGGTGCTATGAGTAGTAACGGAATTTGATTAATAGTAACAACTGGGTTGTTAGTGATAACACTTTGCAATATGATCTTTAATAAATAGTTGAACGCATCTAAATCGATAATCTTGCTTTCTTTGATCGGATGTACTTCGATCAATTCTTCACCTTCATTCTTTTTCGATTTGTATTCTCTAGTATTAGGATCTTGATAAACTACAGATGGAATTTTATATTGAGGTGGAGATAATGGATCCTGTAAACCAAACGAAAATATAGTATATTGTGACCCAGGATGGACAACTAGGAAACTAGATTCCCTGAATAATGGCATTGCTTACTGTCTTTAATCTACCGCTGGTATTCGTTTAGTTGTTTATCCATATTTTCAGTTTTGAAGACAGCGATTGAATGGCCACACACGACTTCTGTAATTTTTCAAATTAGTACCGTATTATTTATTCATATATGACTTTGTTAGTATATACGTATATAGGCTATATAGAAAATGAAAACAAGAATGATTTGTACATAAGCATGGGCATAAGATCGTGAAAACAGGACAAAAGCTGTCAAAATTGCTGTTTATAGTAGTTGGTTTGAGTGACTTGAGTTTAGTCCCCATCATTACCATGAACATTTGCTAGGAACTTGTTGTAGTTAGCTCTTGTTCCCAAAACAGATTGTTTGCTCATGACACTGTTCAGTCTGTTGATGTTGTTAATTGGGGGCAACGGATCGGGCATATTCCCAAAATCATCCTCACTGCTTATCAACTTGACTTCGTTAATGAAAGGCAATTCTTCTGGATCGTCATGATGAGAATAATGTTGCCTGATTGGTGAGTGGCGTGAGCTTGAAGAATCAATCAGCTCCACACTAGGAATGGATTGGTTTGTTTTAGTTTTGGTCAATTCTAGTGAATTATTAGAGGGCCTTCTCAGTTTACCTAATGAAAATATTGAGCCCTTTTTTGGTTGGTTCTGGTAACCTTTAGGATCAGATGTGTGGAACCTATTAAGCTTAGGAGGAGAAGAATGCTCACCGGCTACCAATTCTGGAGTACTTTGGAACCTTGAATCTTGTTTAGATGGTGTAGATTTGAATGGTGTAACAGACGTTAATGGTACCCTCGCACTTTTGACTGGAGATGCTGATCTTCTTCTTGGTACAGCATTAGGAATGGCAAATTCACTAGAGTTTTTACGGCTGTAGTTTTCAGACTGCTCGTGCATACTACCGCTATGCATGTCATGCTCTATGTCTTTTTCTTCCTCTTCCTCGTCAATCTCAGTTTCTAAAAAGGTGTCTTTGATACCATTCACAAATGCCCCCATTGTTTCCGAGTCCTGGAGTTTAACTACGCCGGAGTACCAAGTAATGCCTCCAATTAAAATTACCCAAAATAGACCTAGTTTTACCACATTGAAGATCATGGATGTATAATGACTTATCAATGGCGACGAACTGACAAACACTAAAGTTACCATACACCCTGCAACAAAACTTGGTACATGTATTCCCGTGATCTTTTCAAATGCCTCGGTGCTGATTTTGATGTTTGGAACTTTGAGTCTAACAGGAGGAGTTGAAGCATTTGTATTCCTTCTTTTGATTGGTTTTCTTTTTGGGGTAACTGGGTAGTCGGTAGATACATATTCAGTATCTTTTGGGCATACCAGAACGGTTTCCGGTGTGGGTGATACGTTGCTTGGCTCTTCAGTAGATGAATTCAGCACTTGATAGGTACAACCAATCAATTCGTTTAAGTGATCCTCAGCAGCATTTTTGCTATCGCGATCCTTCCCAAATACTCCGCCATCAGTTGGAATCTTTTTCAATCTAAAAACTCCGTCTGTATCTTGCTTGTACACTATCTTTTTCTTTCCAGTAGTAGAAGTAGTTATCGTAGCCATACTCGATTAGTAGCAGTATATATGAAGATTATGTATGAAAAACGGTGTTGATATAGGAATGTTGGTTTTCTAAGTCCTCCACTTTCACTAGTCAGCGATATATTTAAATGTGTTAGTCAATGAAAAAGTATGATCAATAAATCGCTTGTCTTGTCTTGTTCTAGCGAAAGAAGATAATATATAGTGGAAGTATTGAATTAAATTAAATCATGTATTGAAGGATAACTTAAAACCACAACACCATCAGCCATAAACCAAGAGAGAGACTATGAACAATAGGACCGAGATATTGGATTGAAATCGGATATTAGTCAATGGCTGGGTCTGATTAGATCATATCTGCCTGCGAAGTATAAAAGATTACTGGTGTTTATATATTGCCTAAATAGGAAAGCTTATTAAAAAGTACCTAATTAGGTCCAATTACATATTTAGTCCTTTATTAATTATAATACAATATATAACATACGTAATGAAAGAGAATACATTGTCACACGATGTTCATATATGTCCTCTTATTCGTCTGGCCAATTGGATATCTCTTTGCATGATCGTAACTCTCTTCGCATGTATAGCACAGAGATTTGTATCTTCCAACAAATGAACCAAATAGGCTTCTGACGCCTCTTGTAACGCCAATACCGCATTTGACTGCCACCGTATACCGTAGGAGGCCCCTATGTAGTTTTCAGCTATTTCTCTGACCAACCTTGAAAATGGTAGTTTACTGATTAAAAAATCAGTAGATTTCTGGAATTGACGAATTTCCCGTATAGCATTTGTACCGGGTTTGTATCTTCTCTTTCTCTTTGTACTGGTAGCTTTTGCGGTAGGAGGATCCCCCGGCTGGTTTTGATATATTCCTGTTTCTCGTTGTCTATTAACTGACGATTGTCTTGAATGGTTGGCAGAGCTTTGGCCAACTCTCCCTCTTCGGATTTGCTCTTCTCTTTCTCTTTGTCGTCTCAAGGCATTAGAGGACGGTAAATTTCTATTACTCGAAGATGTCGATATTCTAGCCATCTCACTATTCACTGCGTGTCACCCTATTTCAGTTTGGATACTAATTTGTTTTGACGCGTTAAATATATAGTACGCTGTAACACACAGTCAAGTTACTCTGTTCAATTGATATTCGAACCTTTACTCGGTTTAATGTAGTATATGTACAAACAAGAATAGAATACTCGTTTGGTCTGTACAATTTTAGCCAGCCATCTATGTTAAGTTGCATGCAGGAACAATGCTGGAACCTAGTCTTAATTGTATTTAATGATATTAGGTAGAGTTAATCTATTTACAAAAGGTATAGAAAGAATGGATATTGAGGAGCTATTATCGATAATTCCTGTTTCATTATGTGAAATTTTTAATACATGATTTTGGTAAGAACTCGGTATACACCATTTGGGGATGTCGTGCCATGGTACTAGACTTGTAGAACAGAGGCTAGGAGAGTCGTATACAATGTAGTTGGTGATAGTATCTTAGTATATGAGGTCTATTTCTCTGCTGGTGTAGTTTCATCAAAATCGTATTTACCATCTAGGATGTCATTCAAACTATCTTGGAGAAAAGCACTTTCCTCGTCCATTGGTAATTTTGCCAATTCTTTCTGTTTCTCGTATCCACCCATCAAAGACTTCATTTTCCAACCGAACTCTTGAAAGTTCGACACATCTATGATCCAACAAGTTCCAAATATAACCATGGATGAAACACTGCCGCATAGTAAGGTACCAGTTCCAACTGCTACGGCAGCATCTGATGTAAAATTATAACTTAATGGTGGTGCATGATTCCCCTGAAACAAGCTTGGGACATATTGTCTTGTAATAGTAGATTTATATGCTAATCTGGATGTAAAAATGGTTATAGCTGCTGATCCCATAAAGAGCATCATTTGTCTTTTACGACGATTTCTGTACTCTTCACTGGCCGAAGCCAATTTGAAGTCATACTTGGTTAATAGCTTATTAAATTGTGATGGTTCTGCAGACATTCCGACGGTTCTTCCCTATTAATGCTAGACAATTATATTGTTCCCTAATTAATATGAACTTTAATATTAATTAATTTCATTCGCACTTTCTACAAGCAAATAAAATTTTCTTCGTATATAATAAACACATTGATAAATAATACATTCTTAAAAACAAATAGGTACTTAAAAAAAAGAATTAACTTTCTAAGTAAATGAATACGAAATAGTAAATGAAACAACAAAAAATTAAAATGATAAAAAGCAATGGAACAAAGTATTAAACAATTAATTAGGTAACTCGATTACCTTCATATTAAATTTCTTCTTTGAAGACCCCACCCTGATTCTTACTAGAAGAAAGATCATCAATATCTACACCGCTTCCTTCAGATTCCTTCTTGGCTAACTTCTCGTCCTTTTGGTCAGCAACTTTCGAGCTGTCCTTTGATGAGTCCTTGGCTACACTCGTTGACTCCTTCTTTGAAGTGTCTTTAGATGAGGATGCTTTAGTGTTCTTGGTTGCATCCTTAGCGGTGTCCTTGGTGGACTTGGTCTTGTCATCTATTTTGGTCGACTTTGATTCCGCTTTCTTAGTTGATGCAGGTGGTTCTTGTAGGGAACCAGAGAAGTACTTTGTGAATCTCTTGAAACCACTGGCTTTTTTTGGTGATTCATTAGCAACTTGATTAGAAGCAGGTTTAGCCTTTGTTGGTGACTTTGCATTAGAGGCCTTTGGTTGGGGTTTCTTCGATTCCTTGGTGGCAGTACCGGCTGTTGACTTACTCTTTTTCTCCGTGTCTTTGGCCTTAGTTTCTGACTTAGATTTACCTGGAACGACGGCACCAGTTTCTAATTCCTTGTCATCTACTAACGGAATTTCTTTCACACCAGAAACTCCCACAGACTTAGACTTTGATGGTTGCGGAGTTTCAGCTTCATCTTCTTCATCATCCTCATATTTAGGCTCATCAAATAATGAGCCAGTGTCCCTTAATTTATTTTCATCAATATCCTTTTGTAAATGTTCTGGTAATTCTTTATTGATTTCTTTCTCATTCTTAACTCTTTCATCAAGTTTGGATTCGATTTCTTTTCTCTGGGATACTTTATCTTCTAAATGCTTACTCTTGGTTGCGTCTAAATCGCTTATCTTGGAGTCTAATTCATTGTGGGAATCTTCTGCTTGTTTCAACTCATCAATGGAGGTTTGACGTAAGTTATCGGTTTCCTTTGAGGTTTCTTCGTACTTTTGAGTCGCCAATTCTAACTCCATGGTGTATTCCTCAATTTCAATTTTAACCTTTTCTAAGTTATTGGTCAATTCTGCCAATTTGGAGTCGTATTCCTTATTCAAAGCCTTCAGCTTCTCAACTTCTTCGGTAATTTCATTCTTGGAGTTGACGATTGTTTCTAATTTCGTATTTTCCTCTTCCAATTCGTCTAAAGTTGGTTTCAAAATATCATCCTTTTCAGCTTGCAATTCCTTCAATTCCTTACTACGATTGTCGTTTAATTCCTTCTCTTCAGCATCTATACGGTCTTGGTTCTCTTGTTTCTCGGCTAACAAGCTTTCCTTTTCTTCGGCATATTTCAATTCTAAAGCCTTTAATTCACCAACCTTACCTTCAACTTCTTCATTTCTGGAGGCTTGGTAATCAACATACTTACTGTCTTCATCCTTCTTTCTCTCTTCATTAGCAGTGACTCTTACGTTCTTTTCCTTCTCAATGTCCTTTCTTTCTCTTTCTTTACGGGCTTGTTCTTCTTGCTTGGACTTTTGGTGAAGACCAACTAATTTGGCATGCTTCGTCTTGGTTTGTTCATCAGCTTCTCTTTGAGCAACAGCTTTGCTTTCAATATCAGACAACACTGGACCAACCACCAACGCAGCCTTGGCATCTAAGTCAGTAAGTGACATGGTTAAACCTCCTCCCAAGTCAACCATACCGGCTTTGTTGTTCTTCATTCTTTCATCACTGTTCTTTTGCGCAATGGCCAATGCACCGGCATACTCCTTGGCTTGTTCCCTGAAATCTTTGCTAGTGGAAGAATTGAGCGACTTTAAACGGTCTTGTGCCTTGCTGTTGGCTGCTACCAACAAATTACCATAAGCAACATCGGTCGATTTGAACGACTTGGACCTGACCTGCGATGCAGCACCGCTCGAGGTGGAACCACCGTGTTTCAACGAAGCTGTTGCTCCGCTGGCAGCCAAATCTTCCTCTTCTTGGTCCAAGAACTCAGCGGGACGATGGTGGCCGGCTAATCCCGATCTATAGTCCAAGTCTGGGTTGAATCTCGAGTTCAACGACTTGTTCGAATTGTGCGTGGCAACCTGGTTAATCTTAGCGATGTTGAGCGCCGCAGCACTACCTTTAGCTGCCAATCCGTGTCTATAGTCCTTGACTGGGTCTAATCTCGTGCTCATCGTCCCAGTCGAATTTTTGGTAGCAACCTTGTAAATAGACCCTCCGTTCACAACTCCTGTGACTCCCGTATAGCCGCTGCCCACACTTTTCATCGTGGCCGTTCTGGCTTCGTCGTCTCGAGTCCAAAGACTGGACTCATCCCTCTTGGCCAGGAGCGCTGCTGTGTGTGCATCCTGTGCAATTGTACGTTCATACGATGGTTTGACCGTCAAATCAGACGAAGCAGCCAATAAAGCGGCCGTATCTGAAGCATTGGTGTTCACTCCGACCGATACGTTGCTAGGGGACTGGTAGACGCCTTGTCTTAACCTTTGTTGATAAAGGGCGGTTTGTGATAATGGTTTCCCATTGACTTGATAAACTGATTGCGACATACTCTCGTGTTATCAATTATTATCCCTATCACTTTTTGAATGTTGATTATACAATTTTCAACCGAAGGGAAATATATGGAAATTATATGTGAATTTTGCTAATAAATTGCTGAGAGAACATAGATGAAATGACCCTTTTGGAATTTTGGTGAGAATTCCAATATGACTGCATATAATGAGGTTTACTTCGGTCGTCCCGTTTAGGCAATTCCACATCACAATAGAGGCTTCTATTACGTAATAGAAGCTTTTCGCGTGCGTTGGGCGGGTAATCGTTTCGAGTGGTATGACGTAGGTGATGTCGGGGACAGCCGCTCTGGTGAGATGTATTCTGGTGCACCCTGTAGTACAATGTGTGGTACAATCGGAGGTACAATCTTTGATGCGTTTCACAGAGTTTGTCGAACAATAGTTTTCGGTGATGCTTTGTTTTATAATATGAGAATGAATCTGTATATAGTAACTATATGAAAATAAGCGTACAGTACAGTCTAACTATATAATTTATGACTATAGGTTTTACAGTAAGAAGTATATGGTTTGTGTATGTATCCTAAATCCATGGTGAATGAAACCATGGGGAATATAGAATATGGTAAATGTCGCGGGAAGTATCATAATAGAGTGAGATGGTTGTTGCAGAGAACATTAATGCGCCTATATGAATGCATGTCGCTGGCACTACATGAAACGTGCAGTTCGACGTAAACTTATAGATCGAAGGGTGATGGTATTTGCAACGTTACAGACCACGCCAAGTCTAAATACGGTTAAACAGCCGCCAACATTGGGTCCTTAAAATTCTGTCCATGCTACTCTGCGAAATTGAGATACGTGGATAGTTCTTATATTTAGTGATGCGGAGTTCCTTATATCGTTAGGCTATAAGAATTTCACATGGTAATGGAGCTAATCCGAACCGAGAGCAATTATTGAATCACATAAAAACCATCAATTCTGTCACCCATCTGTCAAATCTTTAAGCTATCCAAGATGTCAAAAACCGAATTCGATACAAAGAGCCCGGTTCTCGTGACTGGTGCCACAGGCTACGTCGCTGGATGGATTGTTAAAAAATTATTGGAAGCAGGAGTTACAGTACACGCGGCTGTTAGAGACCCTTCCAACCACGATAAACTCAATCACCTTGAAGAGTTGAAGAACAGCACAAATGGTGATTTAAAATTTTTTGCCGCCGACTTGTTGAAAGAAGGTTCATATGCAGAAGGTATGGCTGGCTGCAAAGTAGTGTTTCACACTGCTTCTCCCTTCACGTCGAAAATCACTGATCCTCAGAAGGATCTCGTTGACCCTGCCAAGTTAGGGACCAGAAATGTGTTGGAAACCGCAAACAAGACAGAATCGGTGTCTAGAGTTGTGTTGACCAGCAGTTGTGCAGCAATTTATGGAGACAATAAAGACCTTGTTTCCCTCCCAAATGGTACTTTGGATGAAAGCGTTTGGAACAATAGCTCTTCTTTGAGCCATAACGCTTATTCTTATTCTAAAACTGTAGCAGAAAAAGAGGCGTGGAGTATCTGTGAGAATCAAAGTAAGTGGGACCTTGTTGTTCTTAACCCCAGCCTTGTTTTTGGGCCAGGATTAAATTCAAATGCTACGTCAGAAAGTTTCAGTATCATGAAGTCGTTCGGTAATGGTCTGATGAACAGAGGTACACCAGATATTGGTATTGGGATCATTGATGTCAGAGATTTGGCTGACGCTCATTTGAGGGCTGCTTTCATCAAAAATGCTCATGGTCGTTATATTATTTCTGCCCACAATACCTCTTTCTTGGAGATTGGAAAACTGTTATCACCAGAATATGATTCATATCCAATTCCTAAAAGCGCAGCCCCAAAGTTCTTGATTTGGCTAGTAGGTCCATTTGTCGATAAGAACTTAACAAGAAGGTATATTCGCGATAACGTCAACTATAAATGGAAGGCTGATAATTCAAAGTCTATAAAGGAGTTAGAAATTAGATATAGACCTCTTAAGGATACTGTTTCTGATTTTTTCCAGCTGATTATCGATGCTAAGCAAATTTAATGTAGACATTCTACTATTAAACAGTTAGAACTGTGAATGATGGCTGTCAACAGAAATATTTACATAAAGGGCCCAATATGACCGGGTTGAAAATTTCAAGTCGAAACAAGGTAATTCATCCAGGTGAATAATTGGAACACTAGCATTAGTAACAAGGTATGCTTTTGAAATGAACTTCCAACTTCTGTTAAAATTTCACCTTGCGCTTTAACAACACTTCGCTTGAAAGTGAACGCGAATGAAAGAGAGCCCTTCTTGTAACCCATTAAAGAGGTATATGAATAAATATAATTGTCTCCTATATTTTTAACTTAATTATATATTATAATTGAACTTTGACTAATTAACTGGCTTGTCACAATTAGCCCTTTCCTTTTGAAACTTAACGCACTTGAACTAAAAAACACTACCTTAGCGGCTCTCAATGAGTGATGAACCGATATATATCTTCATTCACCAATTTCTTGTGGGTGCTGCACAAGCCGTGGGGTGCGCCTGCGTAAACTTTTTCTTTTGCTTGTGGTAAGAATTTTATCGCTGCCTTGCTGGATGAAATGGGAGGTACAATCTGATCATTATCACCATAAAGAACCAACGTAGGTATATTCATGTTTCTCAAATCTTCACGCTGGTCTGTTTCTGAGAACGCAGCCACACAATCATACAATGCCTTTATTGATCCTTGCATCCCTTGCATCCAAAAGCTATCAATAAACCCTGTCGAGGCTTCTGACTCATCACGGTCCAAACCATAGAAGGTGAAAGCTAAATCTTTAAAGAATTTAGATCGGTCCTTCAGGACGTTATCTCTTATATCATGAAATACCTCAATGGGTGTACCCACAAGATTCTCTTCTGATTTCACCATGAGAGGTGGAACAGCGCTAATCAAAACACATTTCAGTACTTTCCCAATACCATGACGACCTATATATCTAGCTACCTCTCCACCGCCAGTAGAGTGACCAACGTGAATTGCATTTTTCAAGCCCAAATGATCAACTAGCTCGGCTAGGTCATCAGCATATTGATCCATCGTATGGCCTTCCCATGGTTGAGAAGATCTTCCGTGGCCTCTTCGGTCATGAGCGATCACCCTGAACCCCTTGAGAGCCAAAAACATCATCTGGTCTTCGAACGCATCTGACGTTAACGGCCAGCCATGGCTGAATACTATGGGATCTCCAGTACCCCAATCCTTGTAGAAGAGTTCTGTACCATCAGAGAGCTTAAGTTTTGCACTACCAGTCATAATTGTTGTAAAAGAGGATGGGGTTTAGTATGACATTTCCCAAGTTTGCTCTCCTATACGGGGTGAGTGTAAGGATCTGGTGTGTTATATCCGCTAGTCGCGTTATCAGATCTTTGATCGCCTAATCAAATCCGCTTATAGCGCTAAATCAGTTATTTAAATCCGTTCTTACGGACTAATATAGTATTACAATTACTAATAATATGTCAGGTTCTAAGGACTTACAATGCCTTATGGCAATCCGGATATTCCTAATCTAAATTAAAACATGATATGGTTATTGTGAGGGATGATGCATATTTTATTAGCCCAATGGGTTGACAACATATCTTTCCTGAATCCATTAGTTCATAGCGAGCAACCGAATTCGATAAAGAACCTGGATATGGGATACGCCAACTTGAGTTTCCACTGAGTTGTATTTGGTTAAATATTGGGTTTATAAAAGTCTTACAATAGCACAGGAAGGGGCAGGTTTAAGTTTTGATGTGTTCGTAGAACAAATTGGTTATGGTGTGAATAATTTTAAAAAGGAAGATATCATGTCTGTTCAGCTTCATGATAGAATGAACAAGCATGGTAGTTTCTCTGATACCCCCACAACCCGACCCTTAGCTAATGGAAAAGATCTTCAATCAATGGCTTAGCTGAAATGGTGATATCTTCAGTTTCAGAGTTTTTATCTTGACTCTATCTGGGATAAGATCAAAGATTGTTCCGTGACAAGTATTACCAGTCCGTTTACAGTTAGCGAATGAGAGTTCAAAAATAACAATTGAGAAAGGAAATGGAAGAAAAGTGGTATTTAGTAATAACAAAAGAACGATTTGTAGGATCATCTTCTCTTAATTTTAGTTTTAATTGTAGGCTAATTCAAGATGATAAACTGAAAATATAGATGCAAAAAAATACTTGTTAACACGTTATTGATTTCAAGAGAGAATATAGGGTATATTGAATAATTACCCGAAAAATGGCATAATGTGAAGTGTAGACGAAAGCGGTTAAACGATGGGGACCATTGTAAATACGAGAATTAAAAATGTATGTCAGAATATGTCGCAATGTCGTATTTTATATATGCATTTCGCCATATGGCTACATCAATCAATGAATACAGTAACAAAATATTTATTAAATCAATCAGAGTGTTTCTTTCTACCGCCTCTATTGTGTAAATTAGGGTTGCCATAGATTATGGTCGTTGTTCCATTGGTGTTGACTTTGTAGTGAGTCTTCAAGTGTTGTGCGAGATTGTCACTTCTGCTGAACTTCTTCTCGCAGTACTTGCAGTGGAACGGACGTATGTTGGAATGCACCGACCTTATATGTCTCTTAAGATGCTCGGATCGTTTGAATTGTTTAGCGCAATCAGGGCATGGGAATGGCTTGTCCTGTTCGTCTTCGTCATTGGAAAAGCTGCGGTTGTCGTTCAGTGGTTCTTTGATGGTGTCGGGGTTGGGTCTATTATGGACTGTGCCCACGGGCTCGGGGTTATTGGCGGAGGAAGCAGCCGGTGTATCCTGTTTGGTCATTGACTTGGCGTAGTCGTGGTTGTACGACTTTCTTCTCTTCTTTTTCTGAACCCTGGCTTCGTCGTCAAACGAATTGTGCTGGTTGTAGCTCGACGGTGTCACCAATTGAATCGAATTCCGCCTCTTGTAGTAGTTGGACTTGATAATGCCCGTTGGATTTACCATAATTTCCTCAGCCCCTCCCAATTCCTCGTCGTCGTCGTTCATTTTCGAGTTGACGTTTTGTAACGTATCGTTGATCCAGTACAGAATGGCGTTGAAGCACTCGTTATTCATTATGAAGTCAAACTTCTTCGATGCGGTAATATCTGATCCCATTGATATCGAGTGTGATTTCGCCTTGGGGTATGATGCCCGTTGCGTGCCGTCAAACAATGTTGATAGCGATGGAGACGATGAAGATGGCAATATGTATCCTCTGGCACTTGTGCCTTCGGTCTCGTCTGTGCGTTTGTCCGTGGGAGCCGATGCTGCTGACGCAGATGCCGCCCCAATGTCTATATCTTCGCTGAACAATTGTCTTGGGTTGATTGTCTTCTCTTCTTCTGGATTTTCTCGTATGACGCTGTAGAGGTTGTATTCGGGCGAAGGTGATTTCGACGACTGCGTCGACGACATCGACTTCAAAGATAATAGGTTCAATTGGTCAATGGGCAAGCTGAACGACAGTCTTGATACCGGATGCAGCTTGGGTGGTGATGACAACTCAGGCGTCGTATTAGTGGTCGAATACGTCGTCTGGCCCACCGGCATGTTCGCCAACGATGACCTCGACGATATATTACTAGCCAATTCCTCAAATACACCCATGTTTTCCTCTCCCATAACCTCTGAGCCTATCAAATCATACTCATTCTGGCGCAAGAACACCTCGTCATTTATATTAAGCTCCCCCGGTTGACTCGCTGGTATTCCAAACTCACCCGTCATTATTGCTGCGTTCACGGGCATAATTATCGATTTTTCTATTTCTCAATATTTTGCTAATATTGTATTGCTGATCAATGATGCCGAACGCTTAATGATAGATAATATGACTCTAATTTACCGCCCAAATTTCCTTTATTGTTTTGTATATTGGTGAAAGCTGCTACTATGTGTCTTTCGAAGGTATATAGCCTATGTTGTCTTAACTAATGATGGCAAATGATTATCTCTGGAAACTAAGAAAAAAGACTTAATCAATTTATTAATCACAGTGTGGTGGTTACTAATTATTCGCTATAGTGAGTGGAGTGGTTAATGATAGCGGTTACGCAGCCCGTGAATTACTGATTCTATTATTGTTCCTGGTACTATACTCCGAATTCGAGACGGCTACAACCTGGTCTACAATTCATGTGTATGCCCCGCGGGCATACGACTCGTCATACATGGCATTTTTGGTAGGTGATAGTAGTGGTGTTGGTAATAGAATAATAAGGTGGATGGTATGCTTCGGATCCTGATATGCTGGATAGATATCCGAATCAGTGCGCATAGATAACGATAACAATAACATTACATATTGAATATTCGTAGCAGAATCTGCTGGGCTCGAGAGAGGAAAGTGACGTAAAGCCGGGAAGGGAGGTGAGGGAGAGTAAGTGAGGAAAGGGCGACATATAATGAGACGCTGAATATGTTATAGAAGATCAATAAGATGGTGAAACCAAGACTAGGCTTGGCCCGATGTCCGAAATAGCAATTTAGGTAACCGGTAGGTGTATCAGTGTTACCCGGATAATCTCTCTATCAGAACTTGGGATTGGGGTGTTTTAGGATAGGAATCGGGCTTAAGAATGGTTACCGTGAAAAACGGTGGTTTGGGGCACAATTGCTGGTTTAGTACACTGAGAGGCGAAACAAGGGCAGAACACTGGTTCAACATACGGCAGGAGTCAGAGGAAGGCATTTGGAGTTCTGGGCGAGTCGGGGAAGAGAAAAAGGAATGGTGGTACTGTGCAGGATGCTTAATTTCGGTGGCATCAGGCTATTTTGCAACTAAACAAATGGTTGTTGGGAGCGGGAGAAGAGTTGAAATGTTCATAATTTTAAAGTGATAGGTGGTGGGTGAGTTATATATGATGGCGTAAGGGTCAATTTTGCAGAAACATGCGTAGAAGTGTCCGTAGAAGTGCATTTGTACGTAAAGTCGCGTAGCAATGGATTAAAAACATGGAAATAATTATGCCGCCGCTTGATGAATAATTTACTGTGAATTGATTGATATGTGGTTAATACAGCATTTAGATTACATAGGACACTGAATAGAAATAGGCATATTTGAAATCGCGACATTTTTCATAATTATCACGACATTGTACCACTGATATGGCACTTATGCAGTTAACTGTTTCTGGATTTTTAACGACCGAAACAGGCAATATTGAGTGGATGCGAACTGAGTCTAATTTTAGCGCTTAGCTTCGTAGTGAATAAAGGTATTATGTTAGGAGTGAATGTGAAAAATGTATCTACTTCAACTATACATGCAATAATTCGGAGAGAAAAGTTAAGATCATTGATGGAAAGATTTGCTCAGGGGTTATGGCTTTGAGTACAAACAGAGTATACTACAATATGAGATATATAAAGCAGTATAAATCATAAACTTGATAAAAAGAGTTGAAGATCATCAAAATATCCAGTTATAATATTAGTCTGTTCCACCAGGATGACTGCACCATTTAAGAAGTAGATTGCAACGAAAGTGGAGTGCAAAAAATGGTTCATTGAGTGACAATAGTCAGTCAAAACCTTGTTTAAATGAAAGACAAAGCCATTCAGGAGAAGAAGTTGATACTTTTTGTAAATTTGGAGCATTTATTGAATATATGGTTCTGTTTTATGGGTCGGATGATCCTACAAACCCTCAGAGTTTTTCCTTCAAAAAAAAAAGGCAATTTTAGCTATTGCAATTATGTCTACTTGTATCACCAGTATTTTCGATTCTGCCACGCTCTCGGATGCAGTACTGGTGATTCTGGAAGAGGATCATGTAGGTTTGGAGGCAATAACTTTACATCATTATCTGTTTTAGGCTACGCATCCGGCCCAGTATTATGGGGTCCACTTTCAGACGTTAGAAGGAAAGTATTCCTTAGTTTATCAAGTTTCTTCTATTTGCGAATATGAAAGACAATTACAATATTCAGGCTAATGAGCAGAAATCATCGTGCAAGAATTCGCTAAAAAAGTTTAGACGTATATTACCTTCAGCAGATAGTATGCCTCAATAGTTTTTGATATTATCTTTCTATCCTTATCCAACTACTCTAGAGTTATAGAGCCTATATTTCTTACTGCAAAGTCTGTTACTGAAGTTGATATAGCTTGACCTCCTTATGAAATGTTGAATTTTTAAATACGAATCGCATGATAACAGTGCAACTAATCAACCATATCAATGAATTGCATCTCGGATGTTACAATAGTCTTACCTCGGCGACGCTCTTCTCTTCCTCACGTTAATATCTTCATCTAGACTGTTTCTATGCCATTTCTAAAACAATTTAGCTCCTATTTTTCTATGCACTATTTGCACGTCAGAAATTATTTTGCAATTATTATTACTGGTGACACTTTATCAAAGTATATAATTATGTATTATATACTAGTATTCAATTTTATATAATATTGTCACACATTGAGGCTATTCGGCCCCGATTGAAATATTAACTGGTTCTTAGTAAATATACGATCTACGATCTATTCAGGGGCTATATTGTCACGCGGCTGAATTAATTGATATAAATATTGCAAATATGCTACTTTTTTTGGCTAAAGATAAATGCCACTCTCAACACGTAAATCAATATGTCTCTTCCTCCTTATGAGTCATCGAAAGGTAATGAAGGTTATCTAGATGATGTCAAAAAGTCTGGGCCCCCAGATGATGTCAAAAGTTCTGGTCTTCCGGCATATGACCTAGAATATGGATTGCCAGAAGGTCCTAACTTTATTCGAAGAGAATTTATTTTTTGCAATATGCATTGGACCACAGATACACTCGCATTCACTTCTAGTGATTCAGTTACTAAATACAAGTCGTTCAAGAAGGTTCCAGCGGATTCTGATAATTTTAAGCATGTACTGAATCTACAGCAACAAGGTATAGGGATGCCTTTGATGGAAGCAGTATTCAGTTGGACGCATAGCTTTGGAAATGGTAAATTTGCTACCATATATAAATATTTGCCTCCGCTGCCAGGATCGGGTAGGTTATTTGATAAGAAACGTGATAGATATAAGTTCTGCAGTGTTCGTAAAAAGGCTGGTCCTCATTATTCGCGATACACATTTACGATTCTGCCTAAACCTGAAAACCCATCAGAGACGTTCGAATTTTCGATTTTCTTCCATAGTAAATTGCCTATTGCAGACGTTACTAAATGTGAAAACAGTGATCAGAGATACAGATGGGTGCATTCTGAATATCATGCCCTTATGCTGAACTTTACCTATTCTTTGTATGCTTTAGATGAGCATCAAACTTCCATGATCGACAATATAGATGCCGGGAGCCAGAAATTGGACAAAAAAAATCCTTTGGTATACAGTTCTCTTGGTCAATTGTTTAAATTTGAATCGACAACGATTAAAGATGAATATTTATCTCTGGTGAAATCCGGTGAATTAATCCATTTGAAGGAAAAAATTATGATCACCTCATATCAAGAAACTGCTAAACTTTTATTACATATTGAGAGAAACTCACATTCTACAGACCTTGAAAGTGTTAACTCTGTGGAATTACACGAATTAATCAATATGTGTATGTCTTTTGTTATAAAAAGACGTGAAGAACTTAGAATAGAATCTGCAATAGCAACCGTAAGCAGTGCTTAATCGAATACAATTTGGTTTTAGTTATAATACAAGTGACATAAAATATACTGATTTTGTACTTCTCCTCCCGAACTTGTAACAGACTGATTTCCTATGAGCTTCCAATCAGCGCTCTTAAAGTATACCAGACTCTTCTCGCTTTCTTTTACCTTACATATTTCTTACATATACTATTACTATCAGAATGGCTGCAACAGAGAACTAATATTGGAGCCGTCAGCGACTCTACAATCAATATCAATATACTTATGAGTGAAAAGTAAAGCTTTATTTGTTTTATTTAATGTATCATAAGACATTGACAAGTCCGTCAAACGATAATTGGTACCAGGGAATACGTCATTGAAATATCTGCACCGCAGTTTTCTGTTTCTTCTATACGTTATGGGCTCATAAAAATTTTGCAATTATTAATCAAAATGACACTTCATTCGGGCTTGATGATATCATTTAGGCTATGTGTAGTCGATTCGAATAGTTACGAGTGACCAACGTAAGATCTCTCAGGAAATATACGAAGCTACTGTACAAGGATTCCGACATATGTCACGCGTCTGCATTGACATAAATATTCAAACATTTTGTCTTTAAAGAACTATTCCAACCCCCTAGATCAAGATGTCTCTCCCTCCATATGAAGCATCGATAGGCAATGAAGGTTATCCAGATGACGTAAAAAAGTTTGGTCCCTCAGATGATGTCAAAAGTCCTGATCCCCCAGCATATAACCAAGAAATTGGATTGCCAGAGAATCCCAACCTTATTCAAAGAGGAATTATATTCTGCAATATGAACATGACTACAGATGTATTAACATTTACTTCTGAAGATGCAGTTGCTAAATACAAGTCATTCAAGAAGGTTCCAGCGGATTCTGATAATTTTAAGCATGTGTTGGATCTACAGCAACAAGGTATCGGGATGCCGTTGATGGAAGCACAATTCACGATAATGCCTAGCTTTGGAAATGGTAAGTTTGTTACCATATATAAATTCATTGCTCCGCCACCAGGCTCAGGTAGATTGTTTGATAAGAAAATTGATAAATATAAGTTCTGCAGTGTTCGTAAAAAGATTGGCCCGCATTACTCCAGATATACGTTCAAAATTCTGCCCAACGCTGATAATCCGTCAGAAACGTTCGAATTTTCGACTTTCTTTCATAATAAATTGCCAATTGCAGATGTTACTAAATATGGCGGCAGTGATAAGAGATATAGGTGGGTACATTCGGAATATCACCCGATTTTGCTGAATTTCACTTATTCTTTGTATTCTTTAGATGAGCATCAAACTTCCATGATCGACAATATGGATGCCCAGAGCCAGAAGTTGGACAAGAAGAATCCTTTGGTAAATAATTCGTTTGGTCAATTATTCAAGTTCCCCTCAAGAAGGATCAAAGAGAACTATTTATCGCTGGTGAAATTCGGTGAATTAATCCATTTGAAAGAAAAATTCATAATTTCTTCATTTCAAGAAACTGCTAAACTTTTACTACATATTGAAAGAAGTACACAACCTATAAATCTTGAAAGCACTAATTCTGTGAGTGTTCACGAACTAATCATTATATGTATGTCATATGTTTTTAAAAGACGTGAAGAAATTAGAATCGAAAGAAGAAGAGCAGCGAGAAGGAGTGGTGGCTAAATTAAACTTATGCATTTACATTGGTTTTAGTTATACATGCGATTGTGATATATAATAATTTTCCATCTCTTAACAAACTGGTAATTTCCAGCCGTATTGTTCACAAATTTCAACCCAATCAATACAGATATTACCATCTGGATTTCTACGCCAGCTTTCTTCAACGATATCCCAAACTCTTCTCACATTTCCTGCCTTATACTTATCATAGATTTTAGTAAATTTCGTCCTAATATAATTTCTGTCCGAGTGGTTGCAACATGATATACCACATATTAAAAGCAGCATTGATAGCGAGGCCGTCATAGGGGATTCTACTAAAGTACTAATATAAGCAAATGAAGTCAATAGTAACATTTGAACTTCACTGGATGAAGGTTGAGTTTGTTTTATGTAGAGTAGCAAATACATTTGACAGGTGAGTCGGTATAATTCAAATAATGTTAAATGTAAGTCCAATTCCTCTTTGTTATTCATTATCAGTGCTATTTGTTTTTCATTAGGGCGTGCAAGCTGAACCTTGTTTAGCAACTCATCATATCGAGTACTCACAATATTATAATGTTCAATTCGTTGTTGCATAAGGCCGTCAATTTCAGAAGAGTTAGAGTCTTCAAGAGATAAGTGTAGAATACTGGCCTTGAGTTTTTTTCGTTCTTCTTTTAGTTCAACGTAGGAATTCATAATTTCACCTAGTATTAAATATATGGGCTGAATGCATCCTTGGTAAGGATCAATACCATAATCACCTATGTCAAGTAAATTATAATTTTTGAATAAGTTATTATAATTCTTCATAGAGCAAGAAGTTCCACTTGAAAGAGTAACTGAAGACATAATATCATGAAATTGAAAACTTGCAATTAACCATTTCACATTATTAGAATAGTTAAAATCTTTTAGGAATTTTGCCAACCCTCCATATGACCTGAGTAATTCTGTGCATGCATTAAAATGCTTGTACCACTTAGATACATCACCAGAACATATCTCGATACCTATTGCTATTAAATAATAGCAAACGGCTACGTAATATCCATGCTTATTCAATTTAGAATTGGCCAAATGCCTTTCATGTATTAATATAGTCGCTTGCGACATATGATAGTTGACCAATTCACTAGATGCCCCCTCTGAAAACACCCCTCCCCATGCTGCCAAAGCATGCATTATAGACTCTTCAGTCATAGCAACAGACACAAAAGTTTTCAAAAAATAGTTGGAAGATTCTGGACTTATACATAAAATCTTCGCCACCTTGTTTTCAAAGTATTCCAAAAGACGCAACCCTGGCTCATCTAAATACAAACTGAATGTGGATGAAGGTGAAAGTAATATATTCGAAAATTCAGAAAAGTCAATATCATTCGTTTCATTATATGACATTACACTGCTGGGGATATCTTCTATTTCGCCTAGCTGCATTGGACTTAATTCTCCAGGTGACCCCAATACTGCTTTGAAGAAAGGTGACAAATTCGTATCTGTCTGTATCGGAAAGTTCGTGGTGTCCACAGCATCTATTATCTTACCTTTCTTTGCTTCATTTATATTATTGGTCATGTTATCAACTTCAGGAGCTTTCATACCAGTGAGTTTGTTCGTCTTCTTGGCTTTCATGTCATTGGTTACTGATTTATATTTCTTAATCAACCAGGTACATTCCTCATCCCTTGACTTACACGATCCACATATAGGATGTACTTCATCGCATTTTTTTCTTGGATAGTTAGTAAATCTTTAATAGCTCTAGTATCAAATATGTACTTACTTTCTTCGGCGGCAGCATATGCATCCAGTTTTTGATCTAACTCTGGATCCACTAACAATATTCTTCATTTGAATTTGCCGGTGTTTCACCCGATTCTCATCTTCCGTGGGATCTATTTTTATATTATTTAATTCACTAAACGAACTTGCATCTAGCGTGGAAAACATTCTAACAATTTGAACAAACTTTAGATCATCAACAGACCTAATCTTGGAATTACGTTAAATACACAAATATGTTATATCTCAGCACTCAGAATAATTATATGACTATACTAATATGATTCTCAACTTACCTCATTCTATTTTTTAGTCTATGAATGCTATAGTGAAAAAGAATAGTAGTAACAAAGAGATAAGTTATTCAGCTCAATTTTTTTTAGGTAGTGAGATCGAGCACAAGGAAACACAGTATGGAAATTCTCGTCTACGTGGGTCGCTTTTAATGATAATTGGGGTTCATAAATATTATATATATATATAATATATATATTGAGCAATCTCAGATCTATATATCTCCACTGATAAGATGTGGACTGGTACATGGCATAAGATATTTATTCAGACCGGTGGTGCACCACGTACTGAATTTACGACAATTCTTTCATGAATTCCGATATATTCCATTAATCTGGCTTTTTTTTCTGAAACTAGACGAGTGGTGCCTAGATGATAAAAGCTTAAATACTGATCAGTTAATATTCCATTCATTCTATTAATTTGATCAAGCGACGTTAATGGTTCGAGACCACAATCAGTAGGGTGTTGTCCACGATCATTACAAATAGGAAGGTAAGCATTTGGGGAGTCCGTGTTATCTCCAGATGCCAATAGCTTATTCTTTGACCGGTTCCGTTCACTCCTAACGAGTCTTTTCAATTCACTGAATTCTCGGTCCATACCCCTGAATTTTCGGTCCATACCCCTGAATTCTCGGTCCATCCGATTTGTTTGTGCGTTCAAGTCCCTTCTTATTAATGAATACATTTGGTTAAGAGCAGGATTTCCAAAATCAAAGGTGGCGTTGTCTGCGTCCTGTGGTTGTCCATTTTCATCAAGGAAAAGATACTGATTAATATGGTCAACATTCTCTCTCACTTCAATTGTAGAATCCCTTAACCTTTGATGGTGTAGATTAGTCCCGATTTTGTTCTCCGCAGCCTGCTGCTTCAACTTTGTTAAGTATATTTCTCCTTGACGTTGTTCTTCCCCAGGCGCATTATTGAGTTTCAACCGTGAGAGATAAACATTTGCCTCTTCGACATTTGATTCATTAATACCATTATTCTCTTGGTTCGTATCAATGTTGATAGTGGGAACCTCTAGATTAACAGAATTTCCTGGAGCGAGTAAAACAATATCCTGGTTTTTTTGATTCAATAAGTCATCCATATTTACGATACTAAAAAGTATAAATTAACGTAGTATTTTTGGGTGGTATATTCTATACAACCCTAGTATTTCTGAGCGGACATACCCTATTATATAACCTAATGCCTTGTGGTCTATAAATTAAAATTAACATACACAAATAGTATTTTATGCATAATATAAAAGCTGCTTTTGTATCACTATCAAAAATCAGTACGATGACTGCAGATGCTATGTAAGTGTCAAACTATGCCTAACATTACATATAACAAGACTGTTCTATAAGTACGAATGAAATTGCTCGACGATGCAGAGGCAGTCTGAATTTAAAGGAATAAATCCATCAAATCTTTGGCATATTCTTAGTCAACGGGAACTAATTATGTTTAGGCTAAGTGTAACCCATTCTACAAGGATCTATTAGTGCTTAATATGTGCGGTTATTGAACACATCATTATTATAATCTGCCACATTTCCCCACTACAGTTATTTTTTGCCATGTTGAACATTTTCGTGTCTAATGTAGTATAATGCAACCATATAGTCGATATTCATTGAGAAGTTCAGTATTTGGAAACGGCTGTACCTATATATATATGTGTGTGTAGTTGGCACTAGCAGTTAAGCTAGTGCTATGAAAAACAGTAAGCCCAGATGTTACGTCAAAAATTGTGATACGACTTGGAAATGGACTTGACGATCCACGCAGTTTAAATTGTGTAAGTCCGCTCGTAAGCTATAACCTGAATACTCCTAGGGAAGAATACGGGTTATAAGCAATAAATTTTCGGAAAATAAGCTAATCATGTTTTCGCAGCACTCTGAAAGAACACTCATCAATTCGACAAGAACTTCTAAACTTATTGACTAAATCAGTTGAAGGGTCTTTGAAAATTCCCCATGCCATGTAAAAGATGTATGCCTTGCAGACATTCTGACATGGCCATATGAGAAAAGCTTTCAGAAATAATTTGAAAAGCTGGGGAAATGCATGAAGAATTCAATATATATAGCCCTAGTTAAGAAGGTGAAGATGAAAGTATCCTATTGGAAGGGTAATATTTCTGGCTGTCAGAATACTCAAAATCTTTAATTTCAGTACATGCCACCAATAATATTTAAATCAATAAACGACCTTGCATCTAACGTGGAAAAGGGTCTAATGTTTTAGATTTTATCTGAAAATATAGTTCTAACATGTAAAATGATTATGTTTCTATAATACTGTCCATCTCAAAGTACTCGTTTTATTCTATGAATGCCATAGCAACAAAGTATAGTAGTGACGGAAAAGATAAAACTGTACGCCCAATTTTTATATAATGAGATCAAACACAAATCCCCCACATCTAAAACTTCTCGTCTACGTGGGTCGCTTTTACTAAATATTATATATATATTGAGTAATCTCGGATCTATATAGCTCCGCTGATAAGATTTAGACTGGTACATGGCAAATACGATATTTATTCAGACCGGTGGTGCACCACGTACTGAATTTACGACAATTCTTTCATGAATTCCGATATATTCCATTAATCTGGCTTTTTTTTCTGAAACTAGACGAGTGGTGCCTAGATGATAAAAGCTTAAATACTGATCAGTTAATATTCCATTCATTCTATTAATTTGATCAAGCGACGTTAATGGTTCGAGACCACAATCAGTAGGGTGTTGTCCACGATCATTACAAATAGGAAGGTAAGCATTTGGGGAGTCCGTGTCACCTCCAGATGCCAAAAGCTTATTTTGTGATCGGTTTTCTTGGCTCATAATGAGTCTTTTCATTTCACTGAATTTTCGGTCCATACCCCTAAATTTTCGGTCCACACCACTAAATTTTCGGTCCATCCGATTTGTTAATGCATTCAAGTCCCTTCTTATTAATGAATACATTTGGTTAAGAGCAGGATTTCCAAAATCAAAGGTGGTGTTGTCTGCGTCCTGTGGTTGTCCATTTTCATCAAGGAAAAGATACTGATTAATATGGTCAACATTCTCTCTCACTTCAATTGTAGAATCCCTTAACCTTTGGTGGTGTAGATTAGTCCCGATTTTGTTCTCCGCAGCCTGCTGCTTCAACTTTGTTAAGTATATTTCTCCTTGACGTTGTTCTTCCCCAGGCGCATTATTGAGTTTCAACCGTGAGAGATAAACATTTGCCTCTTCGACATTTGATTCATTAATACCATTATTCTCTTGGTTCGTATCAATGTTGATAGTGGGAACCTCTAGATTAACAGAATTTCCTGGAGCGAGTAAAACAATATCCTGGTTTTTTTGATTCAATAAGTCATCCATATTTACGATACTAAAAAGTATAAATTAACGTAGTATTTTTGGGTGGTCTTTTCTATACAACCCTATCATTTCTGAGAGGATATACCCTATTATATAGCCAGATAAAAGTAGTTTTGTATCACTTAAAAATGACTGCAAATGTTATGTAAGTGTCGACACTAAGCATAAGGTTACATCTAGTGAAATGGCTTGAAAATGCGGGGATAGTTTGAACTTCATCACATTCTGTTGGTTTTGTATCACTTTTAGAATGCATTATGATTCTGACACAATTCATTGTAAGAACCATAAATAATTATACTAGTGATACTGATAGCTATCAGAGAATATGAAAATAATTTGAAAATAATCTTAATGAATTGAAAAGAGATAAGAATCTAAACTAGGAATGAAACTTCAAGAAAAAGATGAAATTTTCTAATTAACGAACAGAATTAAGCAGAACATACTAACTAAGACCATACCAAAAAGTCATCGATAGGTAGATGGATCACTTAACTACTTCTATTGTAACCGATATTGATATAAAGACGGGTATATAACACTAATATAGAAGTATGCTTCCCTATATTTTCAGATATGTACACGACCTTTATCGTAATCCCAGTAACAGGCAGTAATAAACTTTAGGCTAATTGTAATCTATTATCTATTAGTGTTTAGTATGTACGTTAATAGAATACATCATTATTATAATCTGCCACATTTCCCCATTACGGTTATTTTTTGCCATGTTGAACATTTTCGTGTCTAATGTAGTATTATGCAACCACATAGTCGATATTCATTAAAACAGTATTTGGAATAAGTCGTATATATATATATATATATGTAATTCCCACTAGTAGTTAAGCTAGTGCTATGAAAAACAATAAGCCCAGATGTATATTACGTCAAAAATTGTGATACATTCAGAATATTTTAAATGTTGATTATCAGGTTTCATAGAAGCTTGAACCTGAAATGGACTTGACAATCCACACTGTTTGTCAATTGTGAAAGCCCACTCGCAAGCTATAACCTGAATACACCTAGGGAAGAATACGGGTTCTAGGCAATAATTTTTCGGAAAATAAGCCAAGCATGTTTTCGCAGCACTCTGATGAACACTCATCAATTCGACCCTCCAAGGAACTTCTAAGCTTATTGACTAATTCGGTTGGGGGGTTAACATATTGTTAGTTAAGGACAGTAATATATTTAGTATATTTGGCCAGAAAACTAAGAGTCTTTATTTTCAGTACATCCACTAATAATATTAATTCAATAAACGAACTTACATCTAGCGTGGAAAAGGGTCTAACGTTTTAGATTTTACCTGAAAATCAAGTTCAAAAGCGTTTAACATGCAAAATAATTATATAACTATAATATTGTGACTCTCAACGTACTTCATTCTATTTTATGAATGCTATAGTGACAAAGTATAGTAGTGACGGAAAAGATAAAGCTGTTTAGTCCGATTTTTGAGATCGACCACAAAATCCCCCACACCTATATCAAAATAATCCTCCCATAAACAATAAAAATTATTACTACTTGTTGGTATATTCTCAAGGATGATTTCACCCAAACATAACTACATAGAAGAAGACTTGGGAGCTTTAGATTTTAATGGGATACTTTTACGTCCTTGTGATGGTTGTGCATTAAGGAAAGTACGTTGTAATCGCCAGAAACCTTGTTCGCAATGTATTAAGCACAATGTCTCCTGTACTAGCAAGAGAATCAAGAAGAAATGTGGGCCGAAACAAATTCATAAGAAGACAAAGGAGACGATTCAGCGGTTAAATTTGGAGAATGGTGTAGAACCGGGGCTTCAGGCTACAGCGACCAAAACATCAGATACTAAAATATTCACGGTAGATAAATTATTACCATATCTTCAGATTTATCAGACTTGGTATTACGGCGCATGGCCGGTATTATCAGTTGCACACATGGTGGCTAAAATGGTTCAAGACGAGGGCAAAGATCAATCAGAAATGAATACAGAAATTGATGCGGCATATGTATTGGCTTGTTCTGTGTGTGCTGATATTGCTACTCAACTAACGTTTTTATCGGATACTCTTCATGTTAGAGACCTACCTACAGGAGTAGAAGCTAAAGACTTTGCGGATGAAGCATTGAGAATCCGCTCTCGTATTAATTACAGGCTCAACCCCAACATAGACACGCTTCTATCGTCCTTTTTTCTTTACGATTACTACGTGAATGTTAAGGATTATAAATCTGTTGCTATTACGTACTTGAGGGAGACTTTGACGTTTGCACAAATTCTCGGACTCCATAACCCTAAAACATACTTCAACCAGACTCCAGCTACTGTTCATAGGATGAAAAAGATCTACTACATGTTAATGATAACAGAGAGGTTTTTATGTATTGAGGAAAATATCCCTGTTCTACTCACTCCATCTATTCCGTTTCCCGCGTTGGAAGATGAAGAGTATCCAGAAATCCTAAGTGGTTTTACAGAACTTGTTAGAATATTTTCCATACCTGATAAATCCTTTTTTGACAAATTAGCAGAAGAAAGCTCAAACTCGTCAAATCTCAAGCTATTTCAAAAATCTTTATTTCAATTAAGCAACCCACCAACTCAAAATTGGATAGTAAATGTACAGAATAATTTACAAAATGTATCTATTTCTCCGTTGATTCCAGATACCCAAAAATTGAATATTATACTATCGCAGCATTGGATGAGAGCTTTAGGCTGGCACATAGCTAATCAAAATGAACTTTTAATTAGGGACTCAGATGAGAATCACTGTCTAAACCCTCAATTCCCATTACGTATTGCTAAAGATTTTTTAAAGTCAACTGAGAATTTGTCCCTGTTTGCATTTGAGTCAAATGGATCTGGCGTCTGTGTTAAATTACTCGAAATTGCCAATGCATTAGCAGACTCTGTTTCGGATTCAACAGTCTATAAATATGACGCTTATAATTCCTATGATGCATTAGGGGCAATATTTCAATTGGTGGGAAAATTCAAGAGGGATATTTTATTGCCAGTCGATTTATACAATAAGATCGATACAATTATAAGTGATAAAACTATAGCAAAATTCCCGGCAGCTTACATAACTGAGGTTGATGATGAAGCTTCTTCTAGAATAGCATCGTCCAATAGTAGTAATGAGAATAATAGCAGTGATAATGTTAGTGAAATTGTTAATGATCTACCTCAGACGAACAACGCAACCAATAAGCTATTTTCTCCTTACACACAAATGACTATGGGAATTGGGTTATCTCCAGGTACCATACTTCCGACGTTAAGTTCCTCGAATCTTGCAGCTTTACAATTACAATATCATCAACAACCAAATAATATACCTTTCTATGATCAACATCAAGAACATAAGCAACAGGAGACTCACCATTATGAATTGCCTTTATTAGATTTAGATAGAAACGTTATGTCCGGATCAAACGTTTATGTGAAAGACCCAAAAATAAGATTTGACTCAGGAATTGATTTTGATGATCTATATAATCTATAAATAATTTTTTGATCTATTCATACAAAGTAATAAAATATTGTATTATTTACATTTAAACGGAAAAATCTGTATCTTATATTATAATGTTATACAAGAGTTGATAAAATAGTTGGAATAGTAGCCATACTATGAAGAATTAAATTATATGTATGTTGAATCCTGAGAAAATTATTTCAAACTTTTTCTGAGAATTCATCTTTAGAGGCATCAGTAACTACAAGATCTTTGATACCATCTTCTCCTAACCTTTCAATAAGCTCGTCTGTATTAAAGACCTCAACTTCTGTTTTCTTGAATTGTCTAGCCTTAACTTTATTTTCAAATAATTGATCCAATTCAGCAAAAGTTTTACCCTTGGTTTCTGGTAAATCAAACCAACACCAAATTGCTGCAAAAAATGCAAATCCTGACCAAAAGAATCCAGTCTTGGCTTTCCAGTTCCAAGCAGTTGGGTTTAACATGTATGGAGTGATAATTGCAACGACAATTCCGGCAATATTATACGCATTTCTAGCAATAATAATCGTTTTGGTACGAAGTTTTGTTGAAGGAATTTCAGCAACGATACAATAACAAAGTGGCCCGATAGTGAGGTCATAGACAAAAGTGTATACCAATAATAAACTTCCAACGCCCCAGGATGAGGACTCTGTTGGGTTGATACCAAGACATCCAACAACAAATAAGATGCAAAACAAAGAGCAGAGCCCGTAGAAATAAATTGTAAATCTACCAGCTTTTTGAGAAAGCAACCATGAACCAAGAGTACCGACTATACCAAAGCAGTATTGAATGATTGAAAAAGTGAAGGACATATTCTGTCCAAGGCCAGCTTGTTGGTAAAAATAAGTTGAATATCCCATTAACGAGGAACCAGTTAAGTTTTGACTGACCCATACGATGGCAGCAATTCTGGTTCTACGAAGATCTTGACCCTTAAAACAATCTAAGAATGATTCTCCATTATTTGTAAGGGCTTCTTCTTTCAAAGTCATTTGTATTTTTTGCACCATTGCTTCAGCCAAGATTTCTTTATCTGGTAAATGTTCGTTTACTGTGAGTAATCTTTTGATTGAATGTTTAGCCTCTTGAATTCTATTCTTTCTTGCCAACCACCATGGAGATTCGGGAGCCAAATAGATACCTATAGCAATCGGAATAGGCCAAACCCATTGGACAGCAAATGGAATACGGTAAACATCTTCTATATCGCTTGAAACAAGTCCACGAAGGATACCTGATGAAATCAATTGCCCAAAAACCCAGCAAACGTTAACGTAAGTTGTCAAATATACCCGTAGAGTGGTGGGGCAAACTTCAGAAGCATACGAAACTGTTAGCGTCTGGAATGCCCCCCAAGGAAGACCCAATAATAGCTCACCAGCTAATAACATTTCAACATTAACAGCAAAGAACACGATAAATATAAACCCAGTAGTAAGCATCAAAGCACCAATAAGTGTCTTTCTGTACCCAATCCTATCGGCAATAATACCTGCAATAAATAATCCAATAATTTCACCAACGTTTACACACATACTCAAAGAAGTTTGCCATTTAGCAGGTATCTGATACAGTCCATCGGATTCACTGTACTCTCCAAACTTTTTGGCGAAATCTGGAAATGCGTATAATGAGTTCAAAAGATTGGTATCATATCCTTCCATAATTAAAGCAGTACTTAAAATAACCGACCACATTGCAGCCTTTGGAAACGTCTTTAGGCCTTCTTTCAACGGCATATATTTCTCCTTTCTATCGTTATCTTTTGCGTTTTCCGACATATCTAAGAACTTATCCATAAAGTCCTGTGCCTCATGTGCCATCGAATCGTCTGTCATATTCTTGTTAAGCGGATTCACCTCAATCACCACTCCAGGCTTGTCAATATCCTCGACATGTTGTGCACTCATTTCGTTTAATTTATATTATTCTTCGTTGTTGATACTTAATTATAAAAATCTTCAGTTTGGATAAGGCAGGCTACTTCCTATTTATACTACTACATCCCAGATAGAACAGCTGGTAAATAATATGTATGCACCCGTTATACTATGGCCGAATCGCATGTCGACCGCATTCATGTATAAGAGGGGAGCAATCAGGCCCTGCCATCTCATCTTGTTAAGGGTCAAAAATCTACCCCATATTTGAGTCAACACGATATTCCTTATGTACCCCACTACCTTAGGAATAACTTTCTATTATTTTATGACTTATTACGACAATACTACAGAAATCCTATTGTTTTCTCGAACAATATTCACCACATCTCTAGGCGATCACTTATTACACCACTCTTGCAGGCTCGCGGTTCACTTCGCTATATCTCTGTAATTAATCGCTAAATTTTTCGCCGCATTCCTCGCTATAGTAAATACTGCGAAATCTCCAATATACACATGAGGCAAATTACGGTTGGACAATTCAAACTTATATGGCGACCTGCAAGGCTTCTAAGAATGGGGATACTTTGATTTAGTTGCCAAAAGTAACCGTCTACAAATATATTAACTAATTGGGATAACAACTACAACTCGCGGAGAAAATTAAATCCATTTATGTTGAGTTATTCCGGCATTTATGTATTTTTGCGTGGGGAAAGATTAAGACAAGCATGAGACGATATAACCCGAGCTCGTATAATATTTTTTTAGTATTCTCTTATTAGGGTGGGTCATGCATAGAGGCCTATATTGTTGAAGAGCAAACCCCAGAGATTTAGTGTCCGATTGAATACAGTAATCGTTGACAGATATAAGTCATGAATGATTAATGCTTGAGAAACAGCTTGTACTACCATTTAGAGTAGTTTCTTGTGGCGAGTATAATATGGTGTGCTGGCAAAAATACTCTTTACAAACTTCGGCAAATGTTGGCCCAGAATTTGCAAAAAAACTTCTTTTCATCATTAGATAAGATTGCTACTAACTCTATACATTTTTGTGTATGTTAATATGTTGTACTGTTGCTGGCACAGTTTAAGAATTATTTTTTATGAATTTTCATAATTTGATTTAAAGAGTAAGTTTTGTGAAATTTGCAACTTTTGCGAAATTCTTGTTATAGGGGATTTTTAGTGGTTTATTTGTCCACTATAGAAGTACATTTGACTTATGCGAGAAATAACCAATCTTATTAACTATATAAAGATCCTATTGATTAAAAACCCTTTACTCACCCTCGTCTTCTATATCTGTTTCCAAATCACACATTGACCGACAATTAGGGCAGTAGAATTGAGGGTAACTTTTGATAATGATTGGCCTAATACATTTATAATGCCATGAGTGAGAACAAGGACTTATAAACAATGCTTGACATGGTTCTAATTCAAGTAGGCATATTGCACACTCCGATAAATTTTCACTTACTAGAGCCTTATTTATTGGATTCATGGCTATATCATTGTCGTTTGAGCCTATAGCCATATTCTTCAACTTCTGGTGAATTTCTAAATTGAATTGGTTAACCTTACGTTGCCAACTTTTATTGAATTCACATCTCATCTTGACACATCTATATACTTCCTCTGTACCACCCCTGTAATCCATTCCCAATTGTACTATATCACCATCTATTAATGGCATTAATGTCAGAGCTTGTGATGCTGGTGATAATCTTATATGATTGAGAAATGTGCCCGAAGATGATTTGCAATCTTTCAAAAACCACTGCCCGTCTTCGTTACATTGAAATAATGCATGGGTTCTCGAGACAACTTTTGACTTGAAAACTATTGGGGCCGACGACCCTTGAGGGGCATGTGCTGCACTCTTATTCTTTTCTGTATATCTGCCTATTGTGATACTATTAGTAGGTTTTACTTTCCGTATGATAGGTGAAAAGTATAACCCCGACGCGGACGACGAATAATCTATTAATGGTGTCAATCTCACCGAAAAATAACCATCCTTATCAATTCCATTCTCAACACCCTTGTTTGACCCTTCTACTAACTGATCCTCAGACGGATTGTTCACTGCGACCCGCGTCCGATCACCGTCTATGGCTTCATCATTCAAATTAGATAAATTATTTAATTCCGCATTGTGGTCAAAATCACTGTTGCTTGACTCTGATGCATTGGTATCATTTGGAGGGGGCATAGCATCTTCACTAATCACAGGTTCAATTGGCTCCGATAACGACATCGAATAATTATTCAAGTTGGCGATAGTAGGACTATTCGACATGAAATTGTGGGGTGTTTCAGACGCTGATGACGTATTATGCTGTGATCTAATAGAATTCGTAAGAGAACTTAAAAACCCTAATCCAAAGGACGATCTTCTTGTGGGGGCCGGAGGATTATTGGTAGCGTTGGAAGAAGTCTTCGAAATGATATTCGTCAGTGACCCATTTGTAGGACCTATATTCTCAAATTGTCCTGGGCCATTTGCCAGCGAAATATTTGAACTTGGTCCATCTGTTGGAATGTATGTGCCCGACGTTGCATTCGCGTTTTCATTAGGGGTACTAGTCCTGCTATTTCGATCCACACTCACTCCCGGTGGATTTGTACTTGATGCTACCTCTCCATTCGTTAAATTGCCTCCCTGCACCTGCGAACCTTCATTATTGTTTTCTGGCGGCGATGACCGAAAGCTTAACGAGGGTGAGCTTACGGGTGTACTCTTATTTGTAGACATATTTCTTGTGAGAACTGGATTCACATCTCCTGATGTACTTTCACCAATCATGTTATTAGTCTCTATACCGTATATTGAAAACGTGATATGGATATCCAGTTATTATTTTATGTTAGATCAACAATTATCGTCTAATGAAACTCCAATTGTGTGGTGTATACGAAATCACGTAAAATAACTAATAAAACTGATAGAACGACAAAATTTCTCTAAAACTTATACCACTTTATTTTGACCAACCTATATTTACTTAGAAAAAATCCTAGACTCCTAGACACTTTTCAAAAATTCTGGTTTTTGATGTGTTTTATGAAGTTATTTCTGGAGATAAAACCAGTAAACATTTGAAGCCAGCGCAATAAAAAATTTATTGGGTATTAAAATCACGTGAAATACATAAACATTACAAATAGAAGTCATAAACATAAGTATGGTATCTAATAGTTCGATTTTTCACTCACCAAGCGGAGTAAGAGTTGTTGCAATTGAGCTTTTCCTTTGGGACTTCTCCAGATTAAGTGATTGCTGTTTTCAGCAACTACCCATTCGATGGTCTGATCACTTAATTTGGTCAAGCTTCTCTGCCACTTACCCCAGTTTAAGGAATTTTTGATCATAAAGTCGGACGAAATGACACTCACAGGGATATCATGTAAATCTGTGCCAGCCATTTCGTTGTAGGACAAGATGGATGCCGTAACTTGCTCTTGTAAACGAGCTCTAATGTATTTAGACAGGTAGTACATGTCGGAGCCAAAAATACGGCTGTTTGAAGAATGTCTCTTTGGATGGAAAAACCAATTGATGTTGCTGACAATGCCCAAGGGGGAAACCAAGCCCTTGAGCCATAATTTGAGGCCGGTTTTGGTGTCCATGAGCTCCAAGATGTTTTTGAAGACACGCTTGTTTTCGTTTTTCATATTTGATCCGCTGAAAGGGCGAATTTTCAAGAGATCTTCGTGCCAACTATCAACGAGTAACAAGGAATGGATGTTTCCTGAGCTTCTTGAAGCGAACATTCGGGCATACAAGCCACCGATATCAAACCCGACAAGACTGAACGGACCCTCAAGGCGTTCTTTTCTTAAAGCCTCAATCAAATATTCACTGACGATTCCAATAGACAAGGGAGATGGGGCACTATCTGAGAAGCCGTATCCTGGTCTATCCCAAATACAGTATCTGTCAATTTTTCCGAGATGGTAGAGCTCTTCGACCCATTCCTGGACGACTTCACTCGAATCTAATTGGCCTCCTTCAATCAAAACTATGGGTTGTTTCTCTTTATTATCTGTTGCATTGATATCGCCAGGAGGTGCATGAACATCTCCATAACAGGCCAAATGAACTTTGAATTGATCATTATCTACTGGTATCATTTTTCCCCAAGGTTTTTCATGCGAATCAAATGCTTGGAGCCAAAGGCTCAAACTAATACACCAGATTAACCACAATAAAAATAACTTAAACAAGACCTTAACAGCAATCACAAAGAGTTCTGATATGGATTTCCTGGTTTCTTCTCTCCCTGTATACTTACGTTCTAGGTACAATTTACCTTTCTCCACCCAGAAATCAGCAAAGCAGTTAAGTACAACATTGGCTAATGTCCACAATAACACGAACGTTCCAATTACCCCAAATTGGTCTCTCATGCGCGGGATGGAGAACATAATAATAAAGTCGATTAATAACAACGATGCACTAATGTATCCCAAAACCCGTTCATAATATGCCGGGACCACAAAGCACCATAATGTGACAAGATTCGTCAAAATATTTAGAATCACCAAATCCAATTCTAAGAATGATTTGCCCCGATTATTCAATCCTGGTATAGCAATGAAATCCGATAACAAAAATGCAAAGAAAAGTACACAGTTGATGGCAAAGATCGTAAGTAGACTAACCCTAAGGACCCTGATCTTATACAAGTTTATTGGAGATACCAAAGGGTCATCCGGACTCAAGTATCGATGATTGCCTGATTCTCTATCCACTAACGGTTGTCTCTCAGCATCGGTTGATATAATAGACTCCGTGCTTGAATGTCTATCATTCATGGAAGAACGGTTCACTTCATTACTAATTGCATTAGAACTACTTGAGCCCTCTTCTTGCGGTATAGATTGATACTCTGAACTCATACTTCAAAATAACCGAACAATTAAACTTATTCCACCCAGCTTGCTACTTTTAAATTAGCAATCTTTTTGTAGAAGAAATAAAGCAGTCTTTATCAAAAATAAGTATTTTGTATTTTCTAAGTAAGCACAATGGTTTACTAGCTTATGACAGGAAAAATACTAATAAAATATGGCTATGCAATAAATATTCAATAAAGAAGGCTGTTTCAGTTTGATTGACTGTTATCAGTTACGGGATGGGTTTTTGTATGCGATCGCGTGAATAGTCTTCCCTCGGGAACAAATAAGTTTAATCTTTGATAAGTGTACTTAATGGAAGGATATTGATACGTCATAATAGATGAGTTCGAATGAAGTCATATCTATCCCAACAACTTCAGTTTCGAAGGATAATGTTGTATACTATAATGTGAATATTAAAATGCCATTAAGATCATCTAGTGTTCTGAGGCGGTATTCGGAGTTCACGAGATTAGTTGATCAATTATGTTATGAAATAGGGATAAATAATAAAGACTTTCCCTATAAGTTACCACTGAAAGCAAGTATCTGGTCAATGACTAACAAAAATGCAGTTGTTTCGGAAAGGCAAATCGAATTGACGAGTTTTTTGAACCAATTGCTCAAAGATAAAGATTTACAAAACCATCCTCTTGTGCATGATTTTTTGCAATTGCCAGCCAGCTTTAAAGTGACATCAAGTATGTTTGAACGTAAGGGTAAAGATGCTAGTATTACTGAACTAATAATTCCGGACGCTCAAGCAATTGATTCCCATAAGTGGCTCGAATATTCAAGGCTCTTTAAGTACCATATAAATGACCTTCGAGACTCGTATAACACAGCAGGGAATATTTCTATGAAGGTGGATATTAGAGATAAGATTAATAAAATCATTAAGCCTAATTTGGCGCAGCTTTCGGGTTCTTTAACTAATTTGCTCAACAACCAGATGATAGATAAACGAGAATACAACAAGCGACAAGTTCTATTAGAGTCGCTTAAGACTGATTTGGATGAGTTATTTGGTGAATTGGATGCCTTGAATAGTAAGAATTCAAACAAACAAACTTTATTTTCAAATAGTAGACGTGTTCTAGGTGGAGCGAATACTGCTGACAATGCAAAGGAAACCAATGAAACACTTCCTCTAGATAACCAGGAGCTTTTACAGCTGCAATTGCAAATTCACCTGCAACAGGATCAGGATGTAGCACAATTAAGGAAATTAATTCAAAGGCAGAAAGAAATCGGACAAACTATTAATACTGAAGTTGAAGAACAAAATGAATTATTAGACCAATTCAACGAAGATGTGGATAAGACTACCGATAGATTACAGGTGGCTAGAAAGAAAGCGAGAAATATTTTATAAATGAACGTATTTCAAGTTATTTATTGTCATATTTACAATGAAATCATGCATCAGCATATTCCTATAGTTGTATAGTTAAGTGCTCTTTGGAATAATTGGCGGATCATTGTCAGCACTTCTAGAAGTCCATACAGGTAATATAGGATCGGTATTGTTTAGATTAATATATTTATCTGGTAGGAGACTAGTTAATTTATTGAAAAAAGATATGTTAGTTGATAAATCGACTATTTCCATTGCAGATATTGACTCACCGGGTTGTAATTCACTAGATAATTGTGGTATTATACCAGGATTATTTAATACTCTTTCAACATAGGCACCAGGTAACACGTCTCGTATCTTCCAAAAGCCTCCGACATTATTGAAAAAGTTTGCAACTCCGATTCTTCTAGGAGGGTATGCTCTTCCACAGTTCTCCAAATTAAAGATGCTTGGAAAATATTGCAAGTAAAACCAGATTGCAACATGCGTTCCTATCACGGAACCTCCGATGACATCTCTTAAAAAATGTCGATTGTCACTAATCCTCGTACAAGATACAAAACAAGCAACCATAATTGGACATATAGCTAGTAATACTTTAAATGATATTCCTCTTTTATCGAATATTTGCAACTTTCCTGCGAAATTCAAACTTGTAATAACCATGCCACAAAAAACAGTAGACAGATGCCCACTAGGAAAAGATCGAAAGCCTTCCTGTAATATGTGTAGGGATGGCCCAACGCTGTCCCGCAGAAACGTTTCACAAATCTCAACCGTAGCCAACTGACCATATATTAACATTTCAGTCTGCGTTGGTTGACATCGAGAAATCAAGTCTGGCCTGGGTAATCCACATATATTTTTGAGAATGCAAGTAATCATTAGTTGTGTAGCCATACTACCTGACAATGCCATTAGACCAGAAAAGATATCCCATGCCCTCCTCGCACCCGATAAAGTATGTCGATTATATATAGAACAAAACACGAATTGGATAATCGGGATGACCACCGCTATTATTATCAACATATAGAGCGGTATTACTGTCTCCTTTTCGCTTCTATATGAGTACATTAATGTCGAATCCAGCAACAGAAATTCATGATATCTCGGAGCAAGTAAAGTTCCGTATACCATAAATATAACTAATATCAAAATGTAGATACTCCAATCTAAAATGTATGAATATAACGATAAAGCCGAAATCTGGTGTTCTTTGTATTTAATTACCCAGTCAGGAAAATAAAAATGCATAACCAATTATATTTATAAGTATAATAAGGTTCAATAGTATGGAGTTGCTACTTGAACAACCGTGAATGGCACTATAGTAGTAATAGGCCTATCTTAATATCTGATTAGGGTTAGCTATGAGTGAATTGCCGCAAAAACGCTCACGAAATAGACGACCGGGTAACTTATTAAATATTTAGGACCCGCCTATAAAATTTTCATACTAACTGAAAGTTTGTTAATGTTCTTTTTCTGATCATACATAGTATTTCAACTCGATTAATAAGTATGTAATATACGAAAATTTATTAGTTAAGTTATACTGTATTATTATGATGATAAAACTTCGCCTATATCGAAATTTTTAATGAGAATAGAACAAAGTTACACCAAGATCTACGCTGACAATAATACCGTTGACTTAATTAGAAATTGTTACAAAACTACATATATTTCAGTTACTAACAAGCTACAGTGATTTATACGAACACTAGTTTTTGAATACCTCTATATGCTTTCTGCGGAGCACGTCTCCCCATTTTCTGATACCTTTTTCAATTTCATGCTCGTTAAGAAAGCTGACAGATAACCTAACACTGTTCTTACCCCAGCCTTTCTCATCGCCACACACTTCAAAATTGTTTCCAGACGCAAGAATGATGTTATGTTCTTCTTTTAACATGTCGACTATTTTGGTGTGGTCGATATCGGCATTAATTGTCACCCACAAGAAATAACCTCCTTCACCTCCGTATACGTTGGTGCACGCAGGGAGGTATTTCTTGATACTTCTAATCATTGTTTGTGCTCTTGATTTGTATACCTTGATAAGACCGGCTATAATAATGTCGGCTTGACCACTTGTAATTAAGTCTTGCACCACAATAGAGGCAAGCTGACCAGGGGTACCTCCAGAAAGGTTAGCACCTGTTATAGCTAGCTGCTGCACTAAATTAGGGGTGGGAGTCTCTTGCCATCCAAACCTGAGTCCCGGAGCGAGAAGTTTGGAAACGGTTGCGTTGGAGATTGAGTTACCAAACTTGAAATCTTCAGGGAGTGAGTCACGGTCTAAGTAGCAGAATCGTGGTATTGGAGTGTCAGCATCAGTGTAGTTCAATAACTCATAAACGTCGTCACTCACAATTAACATATCGTGTTTTCTTGCCAATTCTATCAACTTAGTTCTTGTCTTTGCGGAATAGACCAATCCTCCTGGGTTTGAATATGTAGGAACAATATAGATCACATAACGATACAATTTACGGTCAGGTCTTCCAGATGGATCAGAAATAATGTTTATTTCTTTGTTCCCAACCGGTGGTAATCCTCTATCGTAGAACTCCAACTGCTCCTCCAAAAATTTCAAGTCAATTTCGTATTCCTGCCCCGGAGTCTCAACCACAGCCGTCAATTTATCTTCAAAACCAGCATCAATGAACGAAGGAGTAATTAAGTAGTATGTAGGCGAAACAATAAACCCTCTCCGAGTGATATCCTTGGTGTCGGTCATCGAGGCCAAAATGTTGGCAAACCCATATGATGCCCCACCCGTAAGATTAATACAATCAGGATCCGTGCCGTTCCTTCCAAAATACTTATCATTCCACTTACTGATAGCCTTTCTCGTGTCCAAATTACCCGCATCTGCACCATATGTCAACGCATGTCTGTTCAATGGATCGTTATCATATTTAGTGTAGTCGTACTCTAATAATACGTTCTTGTAGGAATTAGCAATCTCCTTGGAAGGAAGCAAACTGTTTGTCGGATGCCCCTTGAAAAAGTTAATGAGTGGTTGTGTACTTTTTGACATCTTTTCTTACTGAATGCTCTAACAACCGTCTACTGCTACAAATTCTCTACAAACGTTGGTGTTATAGTAGTAGGCATTAGTGTTGATATTGGCCTAGTACTGAATCACGTGATATACCATAAACCACCCTATTCCTAATTTTCCTCTTCCTCTACGGTTCAGTAAGTAAGTTTCCAATTCTCCTAAACCATCAAGAAAGTCACCCGTGCTGTTTCAACCGGTATTATCGCCATGCAACTAACCTGGTGACAAGATTATCTGGGACATATTTAAAGAGTCTTACATAATATAATTTTTCAGAAAAGTGTCACAAAACCGAACAACAAAAAATCGCATTGAACCAATAAACCGTCAATTAAATGAAAACAGTAATACAAGAAGTGTTTGTTAGCATAACTTAACAATATTAATATACACGATGGTTGTTGCTTCACCAGCAGGTCTTTTAGTAAGCGGGTTCCTTGGTTTAATCACCAGAAGAATGCAAGTTCTGATTATTGGTAAGGAATACCCAAGATCGTTTAACAGAGTGCCAGGATATCTTTACTCAGTCGGTGCATTCGTTGGAGGGTACTTAATTTTCAGTAATATCGTTGAAAACAACAGAGAGTTATTGGACAGAAGATTGAGTATTTTACGTGAACAAAGAGCACTTAAGGATGCATTCCATGAATTCAAGGAAGAACCAGACCATAGATTTATCGCCGAAAAGAGAGGCAGATTCTTCAAGTTGATGGACAAATTTTCGACCACCGACAAATAGACAGAATAGGATGACAGTTGTCTTTGGCTGTGGCTTAAATTCGGCGATAAAGTTCAGGGGGATGCCCTAGGAGGGTTGTTTTAGAAAGCTCGTTCTAAATTTGCATATGTGGATTCATATAGTTATCAATGGCACATTTCCGAATGACGGTTTCATTGGTTTCAAGCTTTTACGATTTATAGTACTATATATATATATTTACTTTTGCATAAGCGTAGATTATTGTTCGTCGTCCTCTTCCTTGCTCTGGGTGACAACGTCATCAGCTTCAGTAGATGCTGCAGGGTTAGCACCTTCGTTATTCTCGTTGGTATCATCTTCCTCTTCGCCAACATCGCTATCACCATCACTGCCAGCGTTACTGTCGTATTCTTCGTCAACACTGCTTTCGCCTTCTTCTTCTTGGCCAACTTGGAAAGTACCGTCCTCCTCCTCGTCATCACTATCCGCAGGTGCAGCCTGTTCGCTTGCCTGTTCACCTTCGCCAGAATTCGCGTTTGTTGTGACCTTCTCCCTTAAGTCTTCATCAAACGAATTATCATTGATGCCTTGGCTTTTGATAAACTCGTCCATGATTTGAAAGTATTTCTGATCAATCATCCCGAATTCTAACGTCTCAACCTTTGAATCCTTTTTCTCATTTACAACAGTCACAATCATACTGTACGTAAGTCTAGTGATGTTACTATACGAGACATGCTGCACTTTCGATATATCAAAGATCAATATTGGTTTTTTAAATCCAAATATGATATATGGTTGGTTATACTCATTGGCAGTTAGCATCAATACAGCCCCATCTCTGGCACCTTTATATGCCTCGACCATAACCAAGTCATTAACCAGGTTAGCGTTCAGCGATACTGCAACCCCGGCATCTGTGTTGATAGTTAATTTATTCTTCGTTGCACTGGAGGACGGTAAATAGTTTATCATATGAATACCACACAATTGGAATTGTTTTTGCAAAAAGTTAATAATAGCCTCGTTTATGGCCTTGATTCCGTCTTGACTTTGATTACTCTCGTTCATTTCCTTGAGCTGCGTTTCGGCTTCTGCTGGGATTTTGCCAGCTTTTATTAATTGCTTCTTCACCTGATCAAAGTTAACCTGACAAATAATCGGGTCGTTCTTATTAGGATCTGAGGCAGCATCATCATGTATCCAGAAACACAATAAACCTATGTTACGCTTAGTATTGTTGGTTGAATTTCCCAATATTGGCAATAATACACATAATCTTATCAGACTCGCTAAATTATGAATTGAAATCTCAGGAACGTATGTAGTTGGTAATGCAAGCAGCATTACGGGCTTAGGAGATTGACCAGGCTCAACCAACAAGTGGAATATCAAGTTCAACTTCTTTCTAATTGGTGATTGGAATGAAATTTGGGGTAACTCAAAGATTATTTCTTGTTCATGGATTTGCCCCGGAACTTCTGATTTAGGACCCGATAATGCTTCTGGAACATGTCCTTCAGATTTTATCTCTGGATCTGAACTTAGTTTTCTTCTTTTATCTTCATGCTCACTAGCGTTAGTTTTGAAATATTCACATAGTTTATGTATCACTGTCAAACTCGGAGGGTGAGCTTCAACAAGTGCATTAACTTGATTTTGTAGATCCAGCGGCAATGATTTGATCCATTTTTGATCGTTGGACATTGTTAATCGATTCTAGAGTAGATGTAATATTTCCATGGTTTATTTGACCCAATTATTTATTTTGAGTCGCGTTTCGCTATGAACTAGTCGATAGATCATTATTGATAAACCACATTTCTAAGTTGTGAAATGTTATTCTGCAATGCAAGGAAGTGATGAAAATAGCTTTAATGACGACGATGATTTCCTTCTACAAGAAAATTCGGCTATCTTGAGCATTCTACCGCTGTTAATACAAGATCTATTTCATTGGGAATCACATCTTGAAATTTTGCTAAAATTTCTACAGAACCAGATAGAGGCGTCAGAGGTCTTGGAAGAGAGTCAAACGATTCAATTGCAAGCTATTTATTCCCAAATACAAGAAATTTCAGAGAAAGGGATGGTGGAGAACTGCCATCAGAAAGATGTGTTGGTGATAGACGAGAACAAGAGTATCCTATTGGCATTTACATTCGGAAGAGCCTTTGCAGACGCCTTGAGCATTCTTTCTGATCCGAGAAATATAAATATCGTTGTTTATTGCGAAGAAGGGACCGACGAAAACCTAGTTAACGAACTTGGCGCCAACTACCTCCAGGGGAAGTTCGAATCTACCGGTTCCAATGCTTGCCTTCCAATTAGCGTCAAGGTAACACAGGTGAAACAGATCAGAGAAAGCTCTAAAGGAAGAGTATCTAAAAAGAGAATGGCCGAAATCGGCCAAAGGTTGGCTCATTTGAATCTAGAAAAAATGTTGCACAACGCCGGGCTCACTATCAACGACGCTGGTGAACTCACAACGATACCAAAATCCACCAGTATCCTTAATATCCCGACCAATACTCTGAAACCAACTACTATGTTTTCGGCTAATTCCGTCGAGAGAACTCGGCTCCAGAAAGAACTAGACGCAGCGGTTGCAACAAAACGCGAGCTGTATGTCGTAGACTTGAAGTCATGGTACTGTTCTTGTGACGAATTCCAGGCATCCTACGTACCCCAGACCACGCCTGATACCCTGGACAATGACTCTGATACTCATTGCCCCATATCTCCCTACGATACCTTGTCTACACCCGCTGGACTCTATATGATGGACACAGATGATTTAATTGCAAAATGTCACGACAACCCAATAACCCGTTATTTCCGTTCACTCCTGCCCCACAACCAAACCAGACACCTATCCAAGTTGCCCATATGCTGTCATCTCATCGCGTTATCTATAGCAGCCACTAACTCACCACATACCCACCGTTATTTCACCATATTGTCCCTGGATAATGTATGGTCAATGCTTACATAATAGACACCCTTCACCCAACCAAAAAAATTTCGTCGAAAAAAAAAGTTGACAAAATGGCACAAAACCAATTTTTCAATTTTTTTTCTGTTGTCACATAAATGGCCACTAGGGCGATAAATATTGGTAATTGATTTTCATTAAGTAAACAGATTCATAAACCACATACATTGTATATAACATATAAATATTGGATTATTTATATTCATCAGTCATTCATCAAGAGTTAAATTGCATTTTATTTAAAGGAAAAGGAAGATATTCTTATTTCATAATTGGTAATTAGGAAAATTCAACACCGATAATAATAGTTGAAGAAAACGATTCCAAGAATATATCTTCATTTATTTCATGTTTTGTTAATTACGTCGTCATATTACACCGAATAATATAAACACATATGTCTACATCTTCGAACACATCGAATAGTGGCCCCAATCGTTTCCGCAGCGACGCTGCTAGCTTTTCACCGAGTGTTCCTTCTCCGGGAGTCATGAACCAGCAAATGCAACAACAACAACATATATACCCTCAGTACATGTATGGGACACCACAAATGGTACCTAACCAGTATTATCCATATATGACACCGTATATGATGCACCCGAACGCACCGTACTCAGACTTCAATCCATATACTCAAGCGTACGGAGGGTACCCAATGCAAATGCCACAGTATCCGGGGCAGCCATATCCAGGAATGCCAAACATGAGTGGAGGAGGAAATATGAACATGAATGCAATGATGAACAACAGGCCTAAAATGAACCATAATAATAAATCCAAGCCGTACATATCTAATTCGAATAGGTCAAGGTCCTCGTCGACAGTTTCGTCGAACGTCCCAAACCAGTATCAACATCACCAACAGACCCCGCCAGTTTCACACCCACACCCACACCCACACCCACAAGATCAATGGAAACATGAAAATAAGCCAGAGAATCCGGCCGACGAGAAAGCACAGACTGACCAGCGTAAATCGGATACCTCATCGTCTACAGATACCAACCATGAAACCAGCAAACAAGTGAAGAAGCATGTCACTTTAGAGTCAACTACAAAGAAGGGTCAAGAGAAAACACCATCGACGTCTTCTAACAAACCAATGTCTTATCCATTATATTTCAACGAAACCGCCCAGGACTTTATTAAATCACAACAATCAATAGCGTCTGAAAGAAATCAATTAGTGAAACAGAAAAACGAAAGATTGAACGAATTTATCAGGTCAGAAAATAATGAAAAGCAAAGCTTAGTAATTAATAGAAATAGTAATATCACAATTATAGATTACAATACCAATACTACTCACAAAACTATTGAGAATAATAATTACAATACTCATAGACCTAATGATAATGATGATAATAATAGTAATAAATTTAATGATAACAGTAATGAAGTCGATCTTGAAGGGGAAGATTCAACAGATATAAATAAAGATAACAAGTCCGCTAATTGGGCTTCATTTTTACAAACAACAGCAACCGTACCAGCCAAGAAATCAAAGTCACAACCGAAACCTTCTACAGGACCTAGCCAAATATCTGCTTCCAGTTCAACAACAGGTATTAGTCCTTCCACAAACAATACACAGGTAAACAATATATTAGCTTTAGATTCTTCTCAACCGCTAGGAATTTTAATGTTGAAGATAATGTTTGATAATAATTACTCAGTAATGAACTCTTACAATAATTGTCCAATTTTCCGCGTAAAGCCTAGAGGATTGACCAACACCGGGAATATATGTTACATGAATGCAATCTTGCAAGTTTTATTATATTGTGAACCATTTAATAAGACTCTTAAGTTAGTTGAAAGTAAATCCATTGGCTCCTTAAGCCAAAAATCAACAACTCCGTTATTAGATATAGTGATTAAATTCTGGAAGGAGTTTAGTCAACCATCGAGCATGAAACCGATTTCTCCAGATAATTTTTATATGAGTTTGATTACACATGAAAAATTCTCACATTTGAAATGGGGTCAACAGGAAGATGCCGAAGAATTCTTAGGATACTTCTTGGATGGGTTACACGAAGAATTTGTTGGATCGATTAAGGGATTGAACACCCCTCAAACTGATTTATTAATTCAACAATTCCAACAGCAAAACGAAGATATTGATCAACTCAAATTAAATGCATTCAAGTTGAATATTAAGAATACTATGAAAATCATTAAGAAGTCCAAGCTGGAAAATCAAGACACCACTCACCAGGAAGAAGTCTCTGATCATGAAAGTAATGGTTGGTCAGAGGTAGGATCCAACAACAAGAAAATCAGCGCTAAGAGAACCGTTGAAATTGAACCATCTCCAATAACAACAATTTTCGGAGGTCAATTTAGATCAGTATTACAAATACCTAAAAATAAAGAAAGCCAATCGATCACATTGGATCCTTTCCAATGTATTCAATTGGACATTTCAGACTCCTCTATCACTACTGTTGAAGATGCATTCAAGCAATTGAATGAGCCAGAGAACATTCCGTACAAGTCTTCTTCTAACAAAGAGGTTATTGCTAAGAAGCAAACTTTTATTGATCAATTGCCTAATATTTTAATAATTCATTTGAAGAGATTCTCATACCAGCAAGAAAAAGAGAAAGAAAGCACTCCATCTAACGAGCAATCATCAAATACATCATCAAATGGTTCAAGACCTTTGGGAAGTATTGAAAAGTTACGTAAGAAAATAGAGTACTCTCATCATTTGACAATCCCTAATGAAGTTTTATCTCCATTATATAAACATTCAGGCAACATCAGTAACCATTATAAATTATTCGGTGTTGTATACCATCATGGTGTCAGTGCAGAGGGGGGCCATTATACCAGTGATGTATTGAGAAAATCATCGGTTTTCGATAACGAGGAGGAATCGAATGATAAGAAGGTTGATAATCAATGGATAAGAATTGATGACACCCAAATTACTGAACTTGAAAAAGATGAAGTATTGAACGGCGGCGACGAAGAAACGACGAAGAATGCATATATATTATTCTATCAGAAGACCTAATTGAACAGATATCAATAATTTTATGGGGAAGGGTAGCCACAATTGAATCGAGTAATCATAATTCCAACACATACTTCTATTAATGTATTATTATCACTACTATGATCATCATCATCATCATCATCATTGGCGTAATATGGCCAAATATTGGTATACTATTATGGTGTTGTTTGTAATTTGTTTCCTGTATATTCTACTAATCTACTATATAGTTATTACAATAGCATACTATTATTTAATCGTTCTCTTCAACTGTAAACTACCTAAGACAACTAAAGGAACCAATTGCTATTATTATTATTATGCTTTCTTGCCGCATAACTAGAAATAATAATGGAACTACATTGTATTTCACTAGAACCGACAGTATCGGTACAATTATATTAAAAGGGTGCTCTGAAGGAGCTCGAAATGAAAAAAAATATACCGATAGAAACTCTAAATACTAATAATCTAGCAGGGCATTTTCAAAAGTAATCGACCAGCGTGAGCCGTCGTCTAAAATCTTAAATAACACAACTAAGTAACTTAGAAGAGAGCAGCAGCGATAGCAGCAACACCAGCAGCAGCACCGACAACAGCCTTACCAGCACCGTTTTCAACAGAAGTGACAGATGGAGCACTGGTTTCAGCATTGCTGGTAGTGTAGGTGGTTGGGATGGTACATGGACCAGTGATGGTTAAAGTGGTGGCTTCAGAAACGGTGATAGTCTTGTTGTTAACAACAACAGAAGTTGGTTCTGGACAGTAGGTGGTGTAGTCAGTGACAACAACATCAGTGGTAACAGTGACGTTAGAAGCGGAAACGTAAGCAGCTAAAGCAGCTGGGATTAAAACTTTTGAGAATTGCATATTAGCGAGTGAATTGGGAACTTGAAATTATACTAAGTATGAACAAGAAAAATAAAATAAATTAAAGAACCGGCGCCCACCTCTTCTTTTATATCTGTGAATCTTATCAATAGCTAGTAATTAAATTATTGTCTGACTAATTAAAGGGAAAGAAAATTTTTTATCGCTATCAAAAAGCTGGACGTATGTATGTCTACTGGCTGTACCTTAATGCGGAAGTATCTTTCCCCAATTGGGTCCCGAGGCAGCTGTGCGGCGTAACTATAAATAAACTTTGAAAAGGTTTTCCGCTATTACGGTGCTGGATCTTGAACCAGAAGAGAATGCAACGTACATGTGGTACAGATTTGACCGTAAATTATGGTTCAACTATGCATATCGTTCAGGCAACATTCCACGAAAGGGTCAATAATCAAAATATCAGATGATAAAAATAGTAATAATTTCTAAGCTGCATATACTGTGGATCTCAATCATAGAAGATAATAGTACGGCAGGACACATGGTAGCGAACAATAGTAAGGAAGAAATTACCGGATAAGCAACACATGGTTAAATAGAAAACTGTGGTAGTGATTTTGAGAATGTGGGATTATGTGATGTGCACATATCATAACATAGAGCTGGACAATTCAAGAGTTCAGTGATTTTTTGAAACTGCACATGAAATGATTTTGCTAAAACTTGTATGCGGCAGAAATTGCTGTTTCAATAATTGCAACAGGTTTCTTTTTCGAGATCGATGAAATCGAAGATACGCTAATATTCCGTGTGTTTTCGAGATGCGCCGTAGATGTTTACTTGTCGTATGTCAGGAGTCATTATAGGAGGTTGTATGATCAGGCTCTCCGTATCTGTATCAGGATTGCCGTAAACAAGAGCAGTTGTTGATAACGGGGTAGGATTCATTTAGTTGTTTAGTTGGGCTGTATATGTGAAGTTTCTATTTATGAACATATGCTGTTAATTCGTGATCTTTAGTCACGCTTGTCTTCATACGTTTGACCGATATTCTTCAAGAGATTTTTTTAATGATGGCACAATACTAATTTATTCGAATTTTCACTTTCAACAAGTAATCTTCTCTACATGCGTTAGAATAATTAAAATATCGATGAACACATAGGCTATAGAATAATGAATTAGGTTATTTTCGGATTTCCAAGGAGATATGCTACAATACTATGCGTGTAGCGATGCCTTGCGAAATATACATATACATCTACTCGATTCTGTGCATCGATATACATTAATTTGGGCAACATCACTAAAACATACTGAAATATTAAGTTCTATATTATAATTTTATCCATTTTAAATCATCTGACTTAAAGTAGTTAAAATTAAATATGAATGAAAAATTTCTATTCATAGAATTAGCTGAAATCAAAAATTAAAAGACCCACACTTCACTAATTATAGAAAAGTTGGCAGAAGCCTTCTTGCAGCGCTGTGCAATGCCAACAAGAAATTCTGGTTATAAGACTACTTGATCTCTTATAACATCTCAAGGTAAGTATGAAGAAAAAAAGTATAACAGAAAACGGAGTTTTCTGGCGGATCGACGACGTTTAAATAGTCGGTGAGACGTGCGGGTAACACTAACTTTGGAAATTATAGTTTTGCATTAAGATCGTATATACCTTATATAATAGACCACTTTGCTAACCTTGTCAAGGATGATCCAACATTTCTAACCAATACAAGCTCATCCTTATGACTTGCTACTATACATCCAATTCCTGATGCGAATCCTAGGTTTAAATTGTAGGAACCACTTGTCACAAATCCAATTAGATCTGTAGGCGGTGGGCAATGGTCGAACGTACCTCTTAGGTATTGGTTTCTGGTTTCGGAAGGAATTCTGTAGATTCTTGAATTATCTTGAATACTGCCTCTCCCTTGAATCTGTAAGTTTATCTGTAAAACAGGCACTTTTGGGAATTCGTCCATATGTTCGAACAGAGACTTGTTGATGAACTTAATATGTTGTGGATTGTGCTTATCATACAACTCTATCGGAATTTGGTCATTAGATTGACATTGTTTAACAAGAGCGATAACATCGTTAACAGATTCAACCTTCCTGATAAGATTTTCATCAAAATTTCCAAATTGGTTTTTGGTACATAATGTACTGTTATTACTAAGGCTTGATGCAAATATCATCTTCTGCAAGAAATCCCAATCACATCCAAATGGACTAATAATGCCTTCAGATATTTCATATTTTGGTCTTTTGGATTTTGGCTTTTTCGCATATTGTGCTTCGGCGATTGTGCTTTTGAACTTGTTTTCTAAATATCCTTCCTTCAAAAATTGAAAATCAATCGGATACAGGGCTCTGCAATGTTCAAAGTTTATTTGATGTAATTGTTTTATTCCACCCGTACTTATATGATGGATCTGATTTAGTTTTAGCCAGATTGGCAATGTCCAATACCACGGGCATATAAGAGTCCAGTTATTTGATGATTTCAATTTGGTGATTAAAACAGGAAATTCGTGCATTTTCTGGACAACTTTGTCCTTTTGAAATTCACGGCTTATCTCCTTTGTCGAGAGTTGGTCGCAGTAGGTATTATTTCTCTTACCATTATCCAATAGTACGTCGAGGGTATCTATATCAATTGTTCTTTCTTGAGATAAGCGAACAATTAAATCGTTAAAATTGACAACGTCAGTATTATAAGGTACATTCGTGGGAGATTTGAAAAATCTTGGGTCTTTAATATTAAAACTAAAGGTTGTTCCATTAGGTACAGAATTGGGGTCATTTAACTTTGCTAACTCAAACCAGTTTTTAGTAATTGGATCTGAAGAGTTTAAATGAAGTACTTTACTTAAAGAATTAACGGATTTGGGGCCATTAAGCTCTATACTACCTAATGAGTACCGACAATCAAAAACATTATTGCCCGTTTCAGATACTTTCAACAATGATTTGACATATTCAAAAAATTCATCATACAACGACGGATGAACTCGAATTAATATTTTGTTTAAATCTTCGACAGAAAAGACTAAGCCCATCCCAATTCTCTTCCCATCCTTAAATAACCAATCATCATAACATTTATGGCCGCTTAATATTTTTTTAGGTATATCCCCCTTTAGTTTTGTAATGATATTCAAAAAGGTGTTAGCTTCCGCACTGTTGACAGTTTCCACGATTAAGCAGTCATAGTACGAGGTATCATATATTATCGTTTCATTTCTTGAAGCCCTATTAGTAGATTTAAAACATTTCTGAGTTGGTTCAAGGGGTATTTGATAACCCCATTTCTTAATCATATGAAACCTCTTTGCGTGCCATACGTGGGTAGGAATCCAAACAAAGTTGTTTTGTCTCTTTGCATATTTTAAGTTTCCTCTTGGTTTAGAGGCAAATGCATTTATTCCCGTATTATCGTACGACCCCATTTTATTATTTAAAGTTGGTTTAGCTGTATTCTTGCAAAGCAGCTTTATTTGTTCATCCAAAATTTTCAATTTTTGACGTAACTTTAACGGTTTATTTTGAATATCTTCAGATGGAATCGATCTTAAGGATTTAATTCTTGATGCTAACTTTAGTAATCTTTTGGACATTTTCAATCTGTATAATTCCCTTCCACGTAAATGCTTCTTTTTGGGTGGTAATCCATTAATTGAATTTTGCATTTCTCTTAATGCCCTGTTTCTTAATCGCTTAGGAATACGCTTAACATTGTGAGATGCAGTTCTTCTTCTTAATTTTCTCGGGAGACTTTGAAAACATCTTGTTGAGGATGCATATTTCGAGTTTAATTGTGATAATTCAAAGGATTTTATTTCGAAGTTTCTTGAGGATAAGAAGTCAGGAACTGATAATTTACCCTCATTAAAGCTCGGATCTGTAAGCTCGGCTCTGATAGATCGACTATTATATAGCTTAGCCTTCTTGTTACTTATATTTGGCTTCGGAGGCATTGCAATTACTGTATTTGCTAGCTTTAGGAGTTTTATGTCTTCTTGATATGGAAATTGAATTTGGGTTCCATCGCTTTTCACGTGTTTTCTTATATTTGGCCATAAATGTTAGACCTATATTCATAAATAATTAAAATACATTCTATACAGTTAATAATATGCAACACTATATAAAGTAGGTAAATGGGTATGCTCTTGCTGCCATTTGGCCAAAAGTTTCATCATTTGATCTTCTAAAATAGTATCTGATTCATCGTCAAAATCATGATCAAGTCTTCTCTGTTTATTTGTATTCCTGAATTCATGGATCATATTCACTAGTTTCAAAATACCCTTGCCTCCTATAACCGCATTCTCGTAGTCATCTTTGATATCAATATTAATAATATGAACAGCTTGTTTGATTTCGGTGTCAGCTTGATCCTTATTCACAAGTCTAACCATAAGGTCATCAAGAACGAGATCAAAACACCTCTCTTCACACGTTATTACTAAATCAAACTTACCGGCAGATGCGTTGTTGTGCCACTTTTCCGGAGCCCTTTTTATATGTCTATTTCTATTAATCATGCGAATGAGCCCATTTGATTCATACATTTTATGATATTCTTGACTTGTCAAATCACGATAGATATCGTCGTAGGGGGTGCCGAATTCATATACATTTGGCTTGTCTACCAGAGGTCCTGGTAACCTTACTGCTGAACCAGTACCAAATGACCTAACATTATAACCAGCATCTTTTAGTTGTTTATGTGATTCCATAGATCTATTATTATTAGCTGCACATACAGTACATATCTTAAGACTATCAGATACCATGGTTTATAGATGTGTTGTGTGAGTCCGAGTTTCTTGGATTATTAATGAATCTGGATCGTCTAATTGCTTTTTGGTATTCTCTTCTATAAAAGAAAAAAGAATGATTCTATCTATATTACAAATGCAGACAATTGGTAATATAGAACACAAACACGATGGCGTTCAGGCGAATTATGAGAGATGAGTATGAATTAAGTACCTTCGTAACAAAGGAAATGGTTAATACAGAGTATAAAAGCCAGTAGGATTTTAAATTCTACAAAATATTTGAGATTTTACACGACCTTAATGGCATATATGTATTATGTCTTGTCCAGCAAGAACAAACAATATAAGAGCAATTATCTAAAAACTAACTAGTCATGGCCTTGAGCCTGCGGTTGAGGTGTACTCTTCTCCTATGCTTGTCTGTGAAACATTAACTGGCTCATCATCATCAAAGTTATCGTCTTTGTTATTTTGATCGATTTCACTGTCAAATTCGTCAGCCATATCAATAAATCCTTCCATATTATTCAAATCATCACGAGAAACGTTATCTATCGTGATGAAATCTTCACGTCTTTGTACATCTTTAGACTCGATGCAGACGAATTCGGAATTTTTTCTCTTAAATTCACTTAGAGAGCCTCTTCTATCTGCCTTTTCTGATGTAGGATGGAAATGAAGTATTTTGTTGGATGATTTCGTACAGCTGCTCTTAAAATCTTCGTAGTCGTTTATGTCTTTGATTAAAATTCCAATCATCATCGAAGGATCCATATCATCAACACTAAGTTTCTGGTACAGATTGGTATGATATGTATCGTATACGGATGTCTTGTTTCTAACAAATTGAGGATAATGAGGATCTAGGTACAACAAGTCATTACCTTTGTAGCCAAAGAAGTAAAAACTCGAGGAAGGCTTACCACCAGCAATTCCTACCGATTGTCTCAAGGCCAACAATTCTAATACACTTGCATGGTACAAGGGGTTTACCTTATCAATACCTAGTCTCACAGGTAGCAATACCAATATTGCATCTGGCACAGGGTTCAATGTTGTGAACATTTGCGTGATAATATCGTCATATAGGTTGCTGCTCTCACTGATAACGACCTTCACCCTCCCAGTCCCATTACTCTCGTAAACATTATCGCATAACCTCTTTATAGATAAGGAAGCAGCATTCGGCCCGAACCATTGTCCTGGTTTGACTTTTAATGGCAGTTCTGATGCCACTTTGATGAAATTATGCAACGAAAATGGCGCTCTGGGTTCGTCCATAAACATATCTATAATCTCGTCGTGCCTCGGACTTCTATCTCTACCATAGCTAAACCCTCTGCCTAGAAAGAGCAATTGATATGTGTTTGCTAGCAATGCCTGGGACGTCCTTATCATGCATCCCCACCCAACATCCGTAGTGAAGTTGTCATTATCAAGAAGCCCGTGAAAATTATTGAATGTGCTGGAAATCGGGTTCCGATTGAAGACCATCGACTGAACAAACGACAACGGTTGGGGTCCATCTAAACACTTGGCGATGGGCTCAAATCCAGTTCTGTACGTTAACCAAATTTTAGAATATATATCTTGTTCTATAACTCCATCATCCACGGATATATCATCATACTTTTTGCCCAATATAACTACTGATTTTTTCTCCTGCTCTGACTCAACTCTTTCGTCTCTATTAAACATATTGCTATCGTTTCTGTCAATTAGAGAATAGGTTGTTGTTATCTGCAGCCATAATTGGGTGAAATTAAACCCCAACTTGGTAGCTTCGTTACATTCATTTGAAGCTATTTTGTTCGAAGAATCACCATGTTCGCTACTATCCCTATTACTCATACTTTACTTCAATACAAATAGTAAACTATTTGCTTATACTTATAAGTTTACTAATTAACCGCTAATATTGCCCCACGATAGGAACACTTTTTTGTGTAATTTGCAATTTTGATAATATCAGCACTTAAGGATTATGGCAATGAACTAATTTAATATACTTCTTTATAATAAAAACACTATATAATGCCGAAAAGAGGAGGTAGAAAGAGCCACCCTAAAAAAGATAAAGGTGGAGGTGGTGGCGGTTCCAATTTTGGACGGTTTAAAACCAATAAGAATAAGAAAAAGACCGGCATGGGCTCATCGAAAAATCATGGAACTCCTAGATCGACAAATATTGATATCCCAGAACTAATGGATCTCGATGACAACGTATATATTCCCGAGATAGATACAAAGGTATCTCAGAGTAGTATGAAAAATTTATCTAGAAGACCAGGACGTCGTCATTTATACGAAGAGGTTGGATACACGGATAAGCACATAGAGGATACATTAAGGCAGCCATTGCGTAATAGACCTATAGAATTCGTTAAGGCTAAGCAGGTATATGATCCAAGTGCAGATCTATTCAAAAAGCTAGGTAAAAGTGGCATTCCGAAGGTTCATCAGGACTTACTCGATAGTATGAATTCGCCACCACTGCAGGAGGCCCATGTTCCCGAATCACCGATTTTGGATATTTTATCTGAGGAAAGCGAAGATGATGCTATTGATGAAGTTGTGGCTCATTTGGCATCATCGAATACGTCGCTTGACTCAGATCTAGTGGGTAGAGGTGAAATATCAAAGACTAATGACGAAGGAGAGTCGGATGATGTAGAAGAGGAAATAGAAGAAGAAGTAGAGGATGAAAACGAAAGCGAGCACAATGAGCATCGTGGAATAGAAAGTCAGACTGAATCAGAACAAGATGAACAAGATGAACAAGATGAACAAGATGAAGCAGAGGAAGTAGAGGAAGAAGAGGAAGAAGCGTTTATAATAGATGATACAGGTGATGCGGAGATTCTAAAGGACCATAATCCTGTAAAGCCACAGACATCATTATTAATTCAAAGTAAATTGCCAAAATCATCAACCCAAAATGATATCGATAATATAGGCGGGGGTCTTGATTATGATCCGGTTCTAAATATTGGAAAGGTTTCTTTGCAAACGAAGAGAGATGAAAATGGCCAATCAACAACGGAACTTATGTCAGTTAACCAATTGAATAAGATATCTACAAAAGGCTTTATTGATGAAAAGAAAATGCTTCCTAACATGGAAAAGAACGTTTCTGACATTTCTGATGATGACTTTGGCGGGTATAAAGATTACATTGCACAAGTTATGCGTGATGGTAAGCTTGAGGTAGACTCCGATGAGTACGAGAGTGAAACTAATTTCGATATCATGGCTTCATCTTCAGATAATGATGATGACGATGAAGACAATGACGAAGGTGAAAAAGATCCATCAGAGATTGAATACGGCTTTCTTCCCGAAGACTATGAATTCGATGTTTCTCAAGTTTCAATCTCAAACGTCAGGTTTGGTATAAATAATCAGCTTTATACAAAATGTGCTGAATTAACGGGATCAGATGACCAATTTTTGTGGATTGACGAGGATGACTTAGTCGACTACGTTTTACTGAAAGGTGTTAGAGAGCATAGATTAAACAGCTTTATGAAGTTTATTACGAAAGGATTAATAGATGAAGAGGCAATCGAAGTCCCTAACTATTCGGACGTATATATTTCTGAAACTTCGGAAGACGAAGAAGAGGGGGCAAATAGCGAAGACGAAAATTTAGCAGCTATGATTGCTTTCACTAAATCACAACAACAGAGCTTTATGGACTTAGATATTCCTTCGACCGAGAGATTGAAAACTAAAGGTAAGGGTAAAAAGAAACAATTAGATCTCGATAGAATGCAACTAGATATAGATATGCGTGAATCATTGCAAGACCAATATCAGGTTCATCGCCAGGCTAAAAGATCAAAGAAACAACGCCGCGAAGATGCAAGATATGAAGGAGGAATTGCGAAACATGATTTATTAGTTAAATATCCTTACTCATTACATATCAAGGATATTTGCTACGAGTTTGAAACTTTCTTACACGATACTTCAAGAGATTCCATGAATTTCCCTCCACTAGACCCACATGGAAATAAAACAGTTATTAAAATATCAAATTTCTACAATATGAAATCATTAAAGTGTGGTACTGGATTGAAACTGTTTGTTAAAGTTTCCAAAAATAGAAAAACGTTTCACTACTTACCAAGATATGACCAAATTGGTAATGTTCTGAGACAAAGGCCAATCTTCAATAGAATAGATCAAAAGAGGCCTAAAGATGAAATCACTAGATCAGATGGCAATTCTAAGAAAGATAGATCCAGAGGTCGGAATAAATCTGAATCGAGTGCTCAAAGCAGAGAAGGAGATATTGTTGGTGCTTCTGCTCCAGAGATCGGCACCAATAATATCGGTAGGAAATTATTGGAGAAATTAGGTTGGAGTAAAGGAGAAGGTTTGGGTGCACATGGAAATAAGGGTATTAGCGAACCCGTTGTGGCAAAAATCAAAAAATCAAAAACTGGTTTAAAATAGACATCAATTGATACTTATGTACATTATTATATATTAAATTAATTCTTTTTTTTCTTACCCTTTTTCGCTTGAGGCAAGGGAGCAGCATGACCTGTTGTCTTCACATGCTGGAAAAGCTTGTTTCTCGATGTAAACAACTCTTTGCAAACTACACAAATATCTGAACCTTTAGGTACATGTGTCGGTAAGTCATCAGATTCAGTATACTTTTTCTTTTTTGGTAGTGCTGCTTGCGGTTGAGGACTAGCAGTTTCTGAGTCAGCAGTCGGGTTCCTCTTTTTTTTATTCTTTTTACCTTTTGGATTGGTTGACCAATCACTATCATCATCCAAAGCTACGCCATTTAGGTTTGAAGTGAGTTTGGATAATTCTCGTTGCAAATCATCATTTTCATCATCTGAGTATGCAGGTGTACTTTTCTTGTTCTTGTTCTTGTTCTTCAGTTTTCTTAGAGAAGCCTGGGGCACTATTATAGGTTCGGCACCATCTTCAAAATCGCTATTTATTTCATCGTCAACTTCAAATTCTATGCTTTCTATTGTATTATCTGCATGTTCTATGACTTGTGGAGAGTTCACTCTATTATCTTGCCCAAGATTATCGTTTGGGCTGTCTGAAACTTCGGATAGGTTGTCATCTTCAGTGTCAATATCGTCATCTTCTGAGTCTAACCCACTACTAGCTGTCTCGAATTCATCTAGATCCACATCATCCTTATCGATACCCAACTCAATCCCTTCTTTTTGCATTTCCCATTTTAACTTGCTTACTACTTTCTTATGTTTATTTGATTGTTCATGTGTCTCAAATTGCTTCTCGGATTTAAAATATTTATTACAAACGAAGCATTCGAAAAAATTTTCGTCTCCCGTTTGTTCGTATTCATCGAATTCACTATCTGAACTAGAGTTATACTCTTCATCTAGCATTTGCTCGAGCTCATGCAATTCTTCTACTGATAGCTGTTGCCAATCTTGGATCTCAAACTTGTTTTGTGTTGCCAACTTCCTTAATTCATCTTGGCGATTATTTTTAATCTGGTCTTCCAATTCCTCTTGTTGCTTCTTCTTCTTTTGCTTTTCATATTCACTTATTCCTTGTTTAACTCTCATGTCTCTCTTCTTTATAAATGCAACAAGACTTCTGACAGTCTCATTGTATTCTTTTCTTGCAGCATCCCTTGCCTTTTTATTTTCTCTTTCCATGAGTCTTCTTGTCCGTCTATCAGGTGCCATGGAGTACCTATACTCATCCTTCCAATTGAACGCCTTGACACTTTGGAAAGATAACCATGTATTATAGAAAGGTCTAACGTGTGAAATATAGTCGCTTTTACTATTTCCAAATTTTGGATATAACAACATCGATTCATCAATTACATTAACATTCGATGCATCGTCGTGATATTTCTCATATTTTGCTAAACCTTGATGCTTGGCATGACTAATTTCCTCAGCAGCTATCCTCTCGAATAACCTACTAACAACATTATAAAACCCAACCTGTGAATCGTCTATCGTTGTATAGAATGAAGGATTGAAATATCGTAAGATCTCTTCAACAGATATACTTGGAATCACTAATTCATTTTCATCCACTTCAAACGTATCTTCATCTCTTAAGATTTGGGACTTATGTGAGTCATACCACGATCTTTCCTGGGGATCTGATAATACTTCGTATGCTGCTCGTACTAATGCAAACCTGGCGGTAGCACCTTCAATGTCGTCAGGATTTTTGTCAGGATGTAATTGAAGGGCTTTCTTCCTGTATGCTTTCTTCAACTCTAAGTCTGTTGCTGTAGACTCTACCTGCAATAACTCATAATAACATGTTTTCATACTTTTATGACTGACTCTAATTAATGTATTTGGATTACTTTGGATTATGTATCTGATAAGATGAAAAATTTATTTGCTTACACACAGGAACAAATATTCAATAAATATTACCCTATTAATATATATATATATACCACTATTACCAACCTCTTAAGTGATAATCATCTAAGCATTCACTTGTATCTGAATTTTTATTTACAAAATCCCCATCGTTGATGACTTTCAATGGCAATGGGATTTTACCCAATTTATAATCAATTAAGATGGACTCCTTTAGAGACTTACTTAATTCCGTTGAAAGCATAGATCTTCTGGTTGATTTTGGGGACAACTTTATTGACCTTGGATTATTGACATTTATGTTGTCCTCTGAATTTGTGGTTAGGTTTGATTCGGATTTCGCAATTGGATGAGGGTCGACCTTAAGATTAGGGTCCGGGTTGGTAACGGCACTTGTTGTAGAATTAAAATTAGAATTAGAATTAACCCCAGCACGATCTTTAAAGTATGGATCTAGCTTCTGTTTTTGTGTCGAAGCCGTTCTTGAATTAGGGGACATAGGCAAGAGCGATGGTGATAATGACTTGGAGCAATCCAGACCTTGTGACGAGCCCGGATTACGTGATGTAGGTTTAAGTGACTCTTGTTTTTCTGTACTCACATTAAGGTCCTTTTTCAGTTTGTTCTTGGAGTTAAAAAGTTGACTTAGATTTAGTGAGCTTCTAGATAGGAGACTCTTAATCGAATTGTTTGAGAGAGAATCTGAGTATTTGTTCAAGCTAGACGCTAATGTTATATTGTCATTATGTTCGTTATCATTAACCTTAGTATTGGAATTATCGTTATTGATACTATTAGTATTACTAATATCGGTAGCTTTAGTCGTGACATTAAAATCAGAAACTCCAACAATTGATTTCTGCTTTCCTGAGAAATCATCTTCGTTATCTTCGTTATCTTGATCGTTCGTGTAATCATTCAAGATATGTTTTTGAACCAAATCATTCTGGTAATGAGGATAGTTTTTAGAAATATCTGTCAATGATGTATGTTTTCTTGAAAATAAAATAGATGGTCGGTTGATTTTATTCGATTTCTTATTCGAGTTACCCTTATTAGAGCCATGATTTGTCTGATCTATTGTTATGATTCCCGTCGTAGATGACCTTTTTAATAAAGGCTTCGCGTTTGTTGTACTAAACAGAGATGTTGATGACGATGATGCCATTTCATTTAAGAATAAACTGGACAATAACGATCTTGGTTTACTGATTGGTGGAGACGAACCTCGTTTCTCATTATCTTGTATAGGAATTATATCTGTAGACATGGAAGAATTATTCGACATTGGATTTAGCCTCTTGTCAAAAACGAGTTTCTCGTGTGGGATAGGCTCATAATTTTTCTCGTCTTCGGATGAAATAGAAAGCCATTCACTATCATTATCATTACTCTTTCCATGATCTTTGATGATCATATCCGAATCATGAGTTTGTGACTTCTTCTTAGCAGCAGTATCCGGTGATTCATTCATATTTCCAGGCTGGTCATCAAAATCATCCGAGAAAGGGTTATTATTGGATGTACTTTCGCAAATTGTATTCTTTGCATCATTTTCTACATCCAGTTGATCTTCATCCAGACTATCATCATCGTCTTCCTCAGAAATATCAGTTGACAAATAATCGTCATCGTTCGAATTGACCTGATTATTCTGTTCCTGTAGGTTGTTAAACAACGAATCCTGCCTCTTGATTTTAGAAGGCGATACGTTGTCAAACGATCCTCCCGTTTTTGAGAGTAGAGGGCTTGATTCGTTAACTGGCTTATGGCTTCCATTGCGATTACTATTAATACTGTTACGATTGGTATCATTATTCTCCGGAGGGGATGGTGAGTTGGCAATGTAGAAGATATTTCTATTAGTTCGACACATATTTTCATCGACACCGTCTGCATTGATATCCTTCTTTGCCAGTAATGATAAAGATTCCTTGCTTTTAGAGCACAGCGACGCAACAGAAATATGATTTGGGGAAAAGCCTCGCACAAATGAAGTCTTGGATCTATTTAAAGGCGGCTTGATTTCTGCTTCCTTATTTTGTATATCTAACTGGGGCGGAAAGTAACCAAATGCAAAATTAGGTTCTGGTTGATCATATGTATTTATCTTCTGTATGTTGGATTCGTTGACTTTTTTATCCTGTTCGTCGCTATCGCTCGACGCATAGTCATCCTCTTCCAATATGTCAGATATATCCGAAATGTCCGATACATCTTCAGATCCATTCTCTATCTCCTCAATTTCATTCTTTTCGCCCACAGAGCTATTCTTCGAGCTGTGGGAGAACAATGTACTTTTAGACGTATTCAGAAATAATGACGGCCTGCTCGACAAGAATTGCGACAGTTTCGGTTTCAAGTCTGACAAAGAGTCAACATACAAGTCCTTCATCACATCGCTATTGGCTTCATTATTCAACAACACTTTTTGGTTTAACATTCTCCACGACCGATTACTCAACCGCTCAGTCGATGAAATCTTCGGACAGCGTATTTGGTTGTTGGTAATTTTCCACAATTTATATAGCGATTCACCACATTGTGTATCATAGTCAACCGATAGATCTATGGTTGTCGAACCCATGCCCATGCTGTATTTTATTTAAAATTTTCTATTTTTTTCCCCTTGTGTTCTTTCGTTATCAATTTGAATTGATCTGTGACTCGACGGAAAGGGGCGGTTACTGGTCTTTATTCTCAAATTTTACCTCTTTTTTGTAGCCTCAGTTTGTCAATGTTTAATACATCAAGCTGTTAATTTAATATACTTAGTATGTATATATCATATATGAATATTTGCTAAATTACTAAAAGTTTCACGTTTATTTATCAATTCATGACCAAATTAAATTTTTGCATCTGTTGACGGTTTCAAGATTTGAATGACTGGCTCAGCGTGTCACGTGAAAGGGCCCTCTATCAGATAACTCCTATTAGTGTTCACTAGGAACAATAGATAGGCGGATGATGAGGAAAGGTCCACGCACGACGAGTGAGGGAGGACCGTGTATTTAGTAGTGGCGTCGGCTTTTATACGATTACAGTTGGGTTTGCGATGTCTGAATAGTGATATTCTTTCGAGTGCGCCTCTGCGAAGTTAGTAGTCATGGAACTCAGTGACGTATGCAGAAGACGAATTGTCGGTAGCATGTGAATTGAAGAATAGTTTGGGATGCATGTAGGGGGTAGTTGAATGACTGGAGATATTCGGTATTAAAAAGAAGGGTCGACAGGAAGAAAATGGGGGTCCAAAGTCCGAGGGGCACGATTTTGCAACTAAATCTCGATTTGGGGTGAGTTCGATTTCGGGCCAGTGGTAGACGTAGACTGCGTTTGGGTGATTGATTGGGAGATTAGAGGTGAATTTATATAGAGACAAACGAGAATGAGGCCCAGTGAGAGTATAAGGAACAAAATATTGATTTGGCCATGAACCGAGTTAGACTACAATGTGGGTCGCCGAAGCGCATCCTTGTCTTACGTCAACAATGGCCAATGGTACTTCAGTAATACCATATTATTTTCTATTTGGCTAAGCAAAAATGATGATAAAACTACTGGTTGCCTGAGTGCAGAACGATCGATGCAAGATACGTCGGTGTAACGTATTCTTAGAACGGTAATGAAGAATTGCACAAAACAAGAAAGTTAGGCTTAAACAAAAACCCTACACGCCAAATAATGGGTGAATTAATCATATATATTCGGATAAAATGTACATAATCATAATGCATACCTGAAGTTAGGATTTTGCTTATCGGTTAAATCAGCGAATTCAAGATTCTCGACTTTGACTTTGGTGTTGAAATTTGCATCCAACCGTTTATTACAGGTCCAAAATACTAACCAAATACAAAAAAGGGTAACCAACGAAACAGAAATACATATAACGATGCCGATTTTAGCACCCGCATAATCCGGTGCTTGGGCATCTATAAAAGTTTGAGGGCCTATCAAATTACCGACACAATATGCGATCAAGTTAATGGCATTTACTGTGACCTTTTTAGTGTGACCCGCTGTATTAGAAGCAATAATAGACAAAGTGCAAACAAAACCAATTGGGCCAATAAAATAAAGACAAATGCCAGCATATTGTACTTTGTATGAATTAGCGAAGGAAAGCATACATGACCCGGTTAAACTGATTGACAATCCGATTGCAGCCCAGAAGAGACGATATGGAAAAACCATTGTACCACTAGCTAACAAGATACTCCCAGTCCACATTACTGCACCTTGGGGCATTTGCATTAACAAGGATTCTGATTCTGAATAGCCCATACCCGTTAACAAAATACTGCCAAAATTAGTTACTCCACCATTTGGAATATTATTGGCTATAGCAAATAAAGCGACGAGCCACGTTTGAATGTCAGTTATAGCTTCAATGAATTGATCTTTCTTGAAATGCTTGTTACCAAAACCTTGTTGGTTAGACCTTATTCTTTGCACAACAAGATGCTTTTCCTCTCATGTCAAGAACCACGCCTTTGTGGGTGTATCTGGAATATGGGCCATGATTGCAAACCCAAGACCGATTGTTAACACCCCTGTAATTATGAATAGCAATTTCCACGCTTCCATAGAATAAGAATCTGCATTGACGTAGAGATTATAGGCAATAGCTCCAGCCCCAATTACAACACCAAGACCGTTACAACTGAACCACAAAGCAGTTCTCATAAACTGTTCTTCTCTCTTATACCATTGACTAGTTAAGATGACAAAGGCTGGTGTGATTGAACTTTCTAACATGCCCAATATGGTACGTAATGCAATAAACCCAGGATATTCAGGAACTGAATGCATACACATGATGAAACCCCACAAAATGATACATACTGATACGGTTTTCGAAACAGGGAACCTTTGTAACAAAAGAGATACTGGAAATTCGAATGCTAAATATCCGATATAGAAGGAAGTCCCACTCCATGAGTATTGATCACCAACCATATGCAAATCCTTCCTCATTCCTATTACAGATGCGAAAGAGTTCGTCATCTTGTCAATGAATTGAAAGCAATATAATAGGCACATAATGGGCATCAAGCATAAGTCTATTTTACGAAGGATTCTTTTATTCGTAGCTTCATCTATTTCAACTTCTTTTTCGCCCGTAGCATAATTCATAGCTACATCTCCATCCGCTGTAATACTAACCAACTTTCCAGTTTGTGGTGACATTATTGATGTTATAATATTGTCTTCTGCATCTACATTAGAATCTTTCTCCGATACAATGTCCAAGACGTCGTTTTTACTTTTATCTGTTCTCATCATTATATTATATTTGGCTGCTACCTACATACTATAGACAAATGGTCGTATATTCATCTATTTAAGTAATCTCAATTGGTTGGGGAAATATGGTTGTCCCCACCATCATGACTTATCCAAACTGGATACATTGAACGTAGAAGCTCATAATAGATATTTTAATCTTGTACCCCAAATCGGTTTCTCCAACCCAGTATAATATTATACGCAGTTTTCCAAGTTGCGAATACCTTAAAAATGCAACGGAAACATTTACCGATAAGACATACGAAATTAGTTTTAGCCACACGCAAATGTGTCGTAATGCTTTACCAAAATACTTTGTGATACTACTTGTATTACAATCGCCAATCTACGTCATAAAGTGATCTGGTATCCATGTTATGGATAATATTGTATTTGTTGAAACAAAGTCGTTGAGAAATATGTGCTTCAAATTGCAAATTATTCTATCATAATGCATACCTAAAGTTAGGATTTTGTTTATCGGTTAAATCAGCAAATTCAAGATTCTCGACTTTGGTGTTCAAATTTGCATCCAACTTTTTATTACGGGCCCAGAACACAAACCAAATACAAAAGAGGGTTGCCAATGAAATAGCAATACATACGACAATCGCTATTTTACCACCCGCATATTCAGGCGCTTGTGCCTCGATAAAAGTTTGTGGACCGATTAAATTACCAACACAGTATGCGATTAAAGTAATGGCATTTACTGTGACCTTTTTAGTGTGGCCTGCAGAATTAGAAGCAATAATAGACAACATGCAAATAAAACCAACTGGCGCAACATTCCATAGACAAAGTCCAGCGTATTGAGCTTTATATGGACCAGCAAAAGAAAGCATACAAGAGCCGATTAAACTAATTGAGATTCCGACGGCGGCCCAGAAAAATCGGTAGGGATAAAGAAGCGTCCCACAAGCAATCCCAATACAGCCACACGTCATACAAGTGCCCTGGGGCATTTGCATCAATAAGGATTCTGAAGTTGAATAGCCCATGCCTGATATCAAAATACTACTAAAGTTAGTCACCGCACCATTTGGAATATTATTGGATATTGTAAATATAGCGAAAAGCCAAGTCTGAATATCAGTTATAGCTTCAATGAATTGATCCTTCTTAAAATGCTTGTTACCAAAACCTTGTTGGTTAGACCTTATTCTTTGCACAACAAGATGCTTTTCCTCTTCTGTCAAGAACCACGCCTTTGTCGGAGTATCTGGAATATGGGCCATGATCAAGAAGCCTAATGCAATTGTTAAGACTCCTGTTATTATGAATAGCAATTTCCACGCTTCCATAGAATAAGAATCTGCATTGACAAAAAGATTATAAGAAATAGCCCCTGCTCCAATTATTTGGCCAAGACCATTACAGCCGAACCATAAGGCAGTCCTTATAAACTGTTCTTCTCTCTTATACCATTGACTAGTTAAGATGACAAAGGCTGGTGTGATCGAACTTTCTAACATGCCCAATATGGTACGTAATGCAATAAACCCAGGATATTCAGGTACTGAATGCATACACATGATGAAACCCCACAAAATAATGAAAGTGGATACAGTCTTCGAAACAGGAAACCTCTGTAACAATAACGACACAGGAAACTCAAGCACTAAATATCCAAGGTAGAAGGAAGTCCCACTCCATGAGTATTGGTTGCCTACCATATGCAAATCTTCCCTCATTCCCATAATAGATGCAAATGAGTTGGCCATTTTGTCAATAAATTGAAAGCAGTATAATAAACACATAACTGGCATCAAATACATATCAATTTTACGAAGAATTCTTTTATTCGTAGCTTCGTCCATCTCAACTTCTTTTTCATCCATAGTGTAGTTCATAGCTACATCTCCATCTGCTGTAATATTAACCAACTTTCCAGTTTGTGGTGACATTACTGATGTTATAACATTATCTTCGACATCAGTGTTATTTCCTTCTGCAGCAATACTTGTTTGAACCAGAGCACTCCTATCATTTTGTTTCTTATCTGTCGTTCTCATCATTAAGTGAATATTTTTCCGCTCTAAAAGGTCCAGTAAAAAATCGTACTATTTCATCCCTATTTAAATATTCTCGATATAAAACATGCTCCATTGCTTAATAGTCAACCTGTAATATCGGTATCATGAATACTCTTCGTAAGCTTCTTTCAATACCAATAGGATGCACCGTTTCATTTTTCCCGGCCTTAATCAATGATTACCAACTATTGGTCAAGTCAAAATCTTACACAGAATCTTGACTCGAGAATCCCCAATAAGGTGACATGGTTGACAATTGTTAAGGTAATGTAAATAGATACGGATTTACTTTCCGTATTACGAGTGGAGTAATAATGGGGACGCAACATTTACCTTAAGCGAAAAGAAAGCGACTGAAATATTTGCAGCGATATCGAAATTACTAATCAATAGTGAAATAGTATAACTTTTGCATACCTTCTCCTGTATGAATTACGATACGAATGGTCATTTTGAATAATATTTCTTGGTTGGTGGAAAGGACCCCACTGGTAATTCAAATATGCGCGTTTATCTTTCCCAGTATTCTCCAGAAAATATGACGGCTACCAATGCTCCCTTTTCAAGACTTGGGGACAGACTCGGAAATTTTACGTAATGAAGTACTTGAATATGTCTACTTATCGGTTGTCTAATGATTCCAACCCAGAAATGTTATGAATGAGTCGAAAAAATATTAGTAAAATAATTAGGAGGATCGGTAGATGAGGACAGTTAAGAATAATCTCTATTGTTGTTTGACCATGTTTATACGGTTAGAGTCTAAACATCTTTTTCTCGTACTTCTGGTTACAAGGTAGTCCTGCCGAAGACACTATCTTGCTTGTAAGACCTTCTATAATTCGTTTATTATTTGTACTCTATTATTATTGCCACCTTTGCATCCAATATGTGTTCATTCTTAAATTATCCAAATGTCCAACTTGGAGCTTATAATGAAGTTGCAGATAATCTGTAAGTGACAATACCCCTATGAGATGCTGATGATCCAAAACACCATCTAGTTCCATTGCAATCAATCAAATTATTAGTATGAAGTCCTATCGATTGCAACATTTTACCAATTGGCCAATTTTCGCATAATCCAAAAGCATGCGAAGTATACAACCCGTGCTAGGGCCCATTTTGTGAAATGAAACCATTGACAGCAGCACAACATTGCAATTCTTCATTTCCAAGCGTGCCTAACGAATTTAAGTGATCAAGCCCCAGAAACTTTATCCATGTCAACTTTGACACGATACTTCCGGTCATGCTGCGCACCGTTCTAAATCGAAAAAGATCACAGTTTGTTTGGTAAGTATTGCCACATAGATTGAGTATGATGTTTCTGACAAACAGGTAGTGGCAATATCGAATGAAACTAACAAATTGTTCTTTGGGCATAAAATGCTTATCGACCAGGTATACGAGTCGTCGTTCCTGAATCGGGACTAAAGGCTCATTTTTTGGATCTTTTGTTGAATTGGACAGCCAATGCACGCAGATCCGGAACCGAGTATATTGAGACCTTACATGTTATCACATGAGTTTATGATGATCAATGTAACTAGCAACTAGCGCAATACGTATCCACCGGTCTCACACAGCAAAATACACTACTAGGTCCACACATACGAGTTAAAATAGCCTATAGTAACAGTACCATTTCTCCCGATCCACAGTAACAATTTATCAAAGAATTGACCTTGTACAATGCTTTTAGCGCATTCTGGTCATCCTCTACCGCTACTCTAGTCCCGCATTAGTCTCGAGTACTCTTCTATGCAATATATATGAACAACTCATCAAATACACATGCTACAAACATATTGTACACGCCAACTGCCCCTCTACACTCTACATATACCTCCTAATCTATCAATACTTCTGATTCTTAGTCTGAAGCCATATAAAAAGCCGTTGACGGATCCTTCTGCTTTTCATGTGAAGTAGTTCATACCGAAAAATTTGGAACTCCCTCGTGATTCAGATAGCAATCCAACAGATCATTTATTTAGCAATCGTTTATAGCAATCCTTTATATGGATTTCTATATATAATCATTCGGTGACTCCGTTAACCATATTCACGATTTTTGAAGTTTTTTAGATTAATAATTTAAGAAACATATTTAAGATACTGGAATTATGTCAAAAGGTACTAAGTCTTTATTAGCGTTAGCAGCAACTGGTGGTGCAGTTTATTGGTATGACCAAAATGTTCTGGAAATTCTTCCAAGACAGCAAAGAATTCCACCACAGCCAGCATCTACTGGCGAAAAGATCAACCGTAATATAAATAGACAAGTTGATAAGTTGGATAACAAGAAAGACGAATTAGTTGACAAGGTTTCCAGCTTCACTAATGAGCAACAAAGAGAAGCGCAAAAGGCATCTGAATCGACACTTGACTCAATTAAGAACTCGAGACTTGTTAACAACATTAGTGGCAGTGTCACTGATTCTAGAAGGAGAATTGAGGCTAATGTCGACCAAGACAAGAATGTTTTGTACAAATTGACTGATAAGTACATTGACTTCGTCAATGACATTGGTGGTTCTACCACGAACCAAGTTGATCAATTGAAGTCGACAGCCAAAAGCGACAAAAAGCGTGCTGAAGATAAGGCCAATTCGTGGTTTAACTGGTTCGGAGACAAGAAGGACGAGGCAGCTAACAATTTAGATAATAACTACGACCAAGCTAAGAGAGATGCCGAAAAGAAGAAGAATGAGTGGTTCTCGTGGGGTTCTCAAAAGAAGGACGAAGCAGCAGATAGAGCCAACGCAGAGGCAGAAAACCTCAAGAAAGAGAAGAATGCCTGGTCTGCATGGGGTTCTAAGAAGACCGATGAAGTAGCTGACAAGGCTGCAGAAGAAAAGAAGGCGTGGACCTCATGGGGATCCAAGAAGGCCGACGAAGCCGCTGACAAGGCTGCAGCAGAGAAGAATGCTTGGTCTTCTTGGGGATCCAAGAAGGTTGACGACGCTACTGACAAGGCTAACCAAGAAGCTGAAAGACTCGGAAAGGAAAAGGATGCCTGGACTTCATGGGGATCTAAGAAGGTGGACGAGGCTACTGAAAAGGCTAATCAAGAAGCCGAAGCACTCAGAAAGGAAAAGGATGCTTGGGCTTCATGGGGCTCCAAGAAGGCTGACGAAGCTGCTGACAAATTCAATGAAGAAACCGAAAGACTTAAAAAGGAATGGGAAAATGCAGACAAATCAGGTAATTCGACTGCACAGCAATACACCAGAGGAGCAAAGAACTCTGAGAGAGCTTTTGGTGATGCTGGTGATCCATTGAGCGCCTCATACGTCCAAGGTAAAGAAAGAGCAATTGGAAACTACGAAGCAGCCAAGAAAAACTTAGAAGACTTAACCAACAAGGCTAACGCCAATGTCAAGTCACTTTTCCAAAAGGCTGAACCTTCATCCGATGAGAGATTGAAGCAAGCTCAGGAAGATTTTAATAGCGCATTCCATAACTTGAGAAGTTATGGAGCCGATGTTGTGGAACAAATTGAATCCAATTTTAAGAGAAATTAAGTTATATAGATAGCAATGTAAAATTATTCTTATTGAATTATGTTTCTTGAACTCTAATAAATTATCATTTAAGACTTAAAATACTGTAGAACTGGATTATGAAACTGAGCGTGAGAAATGAGATTTAGGTACTGAAAAATTCGTCCCATACGAGTAACTATCTATTGGGAATTTAACGAGCCATTTAGATGTATTGAGCATGATAGGCATTAGAGCTGGTAGATATAGACACTTATGTGTTCGGTTTACTCACACATCCACCGTTCCAAAATTATATTTAAATAATGTTGAATTATCAGGGAATGATCTAACAGGTATACCTACGCATGAATTATTCACCAAATTTGGATTTATAAATCATCCGAAACCCGGGCTTGTTCACTGGTTGCCCGTAGGTCTAGCAATATCACAGAATGTTTCACGAGTGATACATCGTCGTATGCGAGAATGTAATGCTGAGGAAATAAATTTATCTTTATTGTCTAGTTCACAATTATGGCAGGAAACAGGTAGATGGGATAATAGTGAACTTTTTAAGCTAAAGGACTCTTCGAAAAATGACTTTTGTCTTGTGGCCACATGTGAAGAAGAAATAACCAAGTTAATTGGTGCTAATTTAAACTCGTACAAGAACTTGCCATTATTGTATTATCAGATCAATGAGAAATTTAGAGATGAGAAAAGACCAAGGAGTGGTTTATTAAGAGGGAGAGAGTTCTTAATGAAAGATGCATATTCATTTGATTTAAACGAAGAAGCGGCTATGAAAACTTATAATAAAGTTGTTGATGCTTACTATAAAATATTTCAAGATTTAAGAATTCCATTTGTCAAGGCAGATGCAGACACAGGGGAAATTGGAGGCACATTATCCCATGAATGGCACTATTTACACAAGGTTGGAGAGGATACTCTATTCACATGCGACGAGTGTGGTAATAGTTCGAATATTGAGAAGGCGTTGTCGTATCCTGAAGATGTTGATGATTCTGTTGATGCTTCGGTACAGTATTTCATGACTAAAGACAAAAGTACCTTAGTATGTGCATACTATCCCACTGATAGAACTATAGAAGCAAGCTTTGTTAAGGAAGAAGTTCCGGATTTGGATTTAAATGAGACAAATCAAGATTCAATTTTGAAAGAGTTTTCCGACGAGGACACATTAATATCTAAGAAGATCATTCGGATGATGGACTCTAGGCTAAATCTGAGATCCAACTTCCCAGACTTTCCAATCAAATTCATAAATAGGTCGTTGATCACCACTTTAACAGACATTCCTATTGTCACTGCTGTCGAAGACGAAATATGCGCCAAATGTGAAGAGGGGCATTTGAAATTACACAGAGCAATTGAGGTAGGGCATACCTTTTACTTGGGGGATAAATATTCGAAGCCATTGAAGTGTGAAGTTGAAGTTCCAAATCAAGATGGTAGTCAGCAATTAACCAACGTACTTATGGGATGCTACGGTATCGGAATCAGTAGGATAATTGCGGCTATAGGTGAGATCAACAAAGATTCAACTGGGTTCAGATGGCCATCAGTTATTGCACCGTGGAATGTGACTGTCGTACAGAGTCCTAAATTTGATGATTCCAAAGGCATTAAGGTGTATAATTTATTAAACGCCGCCTCTATTTCCTATAGACTTGACGATAGGTCCAAGATAGGCTTAGGAAAGAAAATAAAACAATCACACATGGTTGGGATTCCATTGACGGTCATACTTGGGAACCAATTCCCTCTCGTCGAAGTCGAAATCAGAGGTCGCAGATATACCGACGACTTACTGTGGAAACGTCTCTACGAATCCAGGGACTTCGAATGGGAAGTAGTGACCGATGCAGACGGAAATGATATCAAGCACTTGGTGCACATCGACGGCGTGGCTAGAGCTATCAACTCGTTATTAATAGATATGTAGTTTATATTACCGTGTACATAATTGACTTAAAATACATTATATAAAGATTAGTGGTGTCAAATGAAAACCTTGCAAGTAACTATAATTCCTGTTCATATTTACTTCCCGTTCGTATTAGTTCGCTGTTTCTTTCATCGTGTTGGAATACCGCATCCATCCTCTAAGACGAAAATTTACCAGTAATCTTAGCAAAAACATGTAAGATAATCACAGAGAAAATAAACCCAACGGCCAAGAATAACACAACCAATGGGTCAACTCTTAAACCTTGAGCTTCGTCGGTGAACAATTTCATCATGGTGGCAGATGATCCTCCGGCTCCGGCTGATCTAGTTGATAATGGCATAGCATTGCTGGATTGTGCCTTTTTATCTGCTGCAATTCTTCTTTTGGCTGCGCTTCTTAATCCCCCTGGGGCTTGAGCTGATGATGACGACTATAATCATGTTAGTATATTTATGTCCACATAATTTTTCACCTGGTTACAATGACGAACTATCGCCAGAATTGGTAGTATTCCGTTCGCCTTTTCGATGAAACTTCATCCACGATCCTCATACATAACAGAGTTTACCGTGACACACGTACCATATTATTATTGACTATATTACTATTGATTTTTTGAATAGAAGTCTATTCTTCTTAATTGCCTTAGCTGTACACGTAAACATTTCGGGAAATCGTTCAACGATTTTGTGTCACTTGTTTTGTCTAACAAAAATTTTTCTTTTTGTGCAATATTTATTTTGCACTGGCGTTGGCATTATATTGAATTTCATGAAGAGATTGTATCGATTTGTTTGTCGTGCAGTTAGTTAGAGAATCATCTATAACGTATAACAAGGTATTGGGCATATTCAGGTAACTTGTTTTTAAGGCTTATTGAAATAACGGATCGAAATAAGCAACAAAACAAATAATTGTTGATAAATCAAAATCCTAGAATATTCAGAGCCTCCTAGCAAGAAAAGTATTTTACGCTAGCGATATAGACAATAAGAGACTAATTCTAAGACAGGGCTTATTAAGTGGATCTAGAAAAGACTGCTTTGGTAATAACGGTAATTTTTCAGAATCGTTGAAATAGAAGTTTAGCTTCGGAAAAACAAGATACGAGATAGCCAACGCAGAAATATGGATTTGAGAAATCTCTCGAGTACGCCGAACCAGTTGGATTCGGTCATGCAGCGTCGTCCATCGTTGTCGTCGTTGTCGTCGGCATCGGGGTATGCGTCGTCAAACTACGGTGGAAATACCACACCGCAAATCAGCAAACAGAGGATGTCACAGGCCAGGAACTTTGGTAACGGGAACAGCAACTCGAGCACGAATTTGCAATCAGCATGGTTGAACCAGGGACAGATATCCTCGGTTTCAGGCCAGCCTCTGAATCAGCCTCTGAATCAGCATGTTGTTAACACAGTTGGACCGTGGGTTGAGCAACAACAGGCACAACAGCAAGCGGGAGTTGCGTCCTTAAGCGGACTTGATAGCAAAGTTATCCCACCGAATTTGAATGACAAGAATTCGAGCAGTATTAATGATAATGATAATGATAATGAAGTTAAACAAAACGCAGCTAATGATAATAACGATGATGATGATGATGACATTGATGATGATGATGAATTGATTCCAACAGCTATCGTTATTAAAAATATCCCGTTTGCGATCAAGAAGGAACAATTACTAGATGTTATGACTAAGTTGAACTTGCCGTTGCCATATGCTTTCAATTATCATTTTGATAATGGTGTTTTCAGAGGTTTAGCGTTTGCTAATTTTACTCTGACAGATGAAACTTCTTCAGTAGTTGGCCTTTTGAACGGTAGAGAAATTGGTGGTAGAAAGTTGCGTGTTGAGTATAAGAAAATGTTACCTGCGCAAGAAAGAGAGAGAATAGAACGTGAGAAGAGGGAGAAAAGAGGACAATTAGAAGAGCAACATCGTTCGACATCCAATGCGTCTTTAGCTTCATTGTTATCCGCAGCATCAACCACTGCAGCTACTAAGAACTTGAGTGTTAATGGAACGTCTAATAATCAAACTGAGAGATTATTTATTACTTTTCCTAGTGCTAGTGGTAACTTACCATTACCACCTTCAGAGTTGAACCTTAACGACCCGGAAATCCTAGAATTATATTCTCAGTTGATTCTTTTCCGTGATGATATGGCTAAGTCTATCTTTGAATTAGCATTTCCGTCATCTTTGGGCATCGCCCATAGAAAGATATTGTCTATCTTATGTTCATACTTGAACTTATTAGAGCTTTATGATAATGGATTGATTATTATTAGAAGAAAGCAAGGTCAACCTGCTCACTTAACTCAACAATCGTCTGCACCTCAGCACTCTTCGTCGATGATGAATTTAAACCAATTACCAGGAATTGTGTCCAATCCTCCAAATGGAGTGACTCCTGCGGCCCATCCTGAATTGTTAAGATCTCAGTCTCAATCTGCTTTACAGATGCCAAGGTTAAGACAACAATCATCTACTCCAATTCAACAGAATTTTCCCCAATATCAACAACAACCACAAGGGCAACAACAATCTCAACTCTCTCACCCGCAAGCAAGTGGTTCCCAATCACAAGCTCAGCCACCTCATCAATCTCAGTCGCAACAACAATCACAGAGACCTTTATATTCATCAAACATTTCTCAAGTTCAACCTTATAATATGTTTCAACAGCCTCCTGCAGGTCATGGTCAAAGTCAGCAAGTTGCAACACCATCTATGGGCTCATCGAGTGCTGCAGCTTTATTAAGATCTTCCAATAACAGATCTTATGTTGATGTTAGGTCAACACCACCTTTATCTACGACGTTTTCTCAACCACCGCAATCCGGTAATGAATCACCTACTCCACAGCATTATCATTTTGCCAATAGTAACTCAAATAATCAAATCAGTCAGCCAACAACCCCATTGGCTAACCCAGACATCAACTCAAGATTTGCTCCATTTGGCCAACATGCTCACTTGACCGGAAGTTTTTCATCATTGCACAACTCCACCAATAATGCTTCATCACAAGGTCCCCCAAATCCTCAAGCATCTCAAACAAATGAAGAATTCGCTGATCCAGAGGTATTTGCCAATAAATTCAACTCCATCAATTTGTCCGGTAATTACGAAAATTCAAACATGTCCAATTCCGGCATTTGGGGTCCAAAATAACGAATGAATGATTCCATGACTTCAAACTAAATGTAATTTAATTTAATTTTAAAGAATATATTAATGATCCTGCGTTATGATACATTAAATGCTCCAAAGACACCTGTCCTTCCAGTGACTCATGGCGAAATTGCATTCATCATTCTTTCTAAAATCCTTTCATTCAAGATCGCCCGTCTCCGATGATTCGACGTGGGATATTATTATCTTCTGGGATATTGGCTCCAGTCATTCCCATTACAAGTAATCATATGATCCAATTATAGAATTTTTATCTGTTCTTCTTATTTTTCCTCTACCTTATTTTATTTTTTGTTTTACCCTTCATATATCAATTTGAAATATTATATATTATTAAACTAAATACGTCTTTGTTCATTAGTCAATTCCCAACCTAATTCATCCATCCACACTTGATGAATCATCCACTGTAATTCTCCCAACTGCGTACATCAGATCTAAAATGACCTTCCCTTACAACCTTCAGCGTACCCTTTCCCAAACAGAAAGTCTCACTAATTATTATAAAAACCACCTAGACTCTTTCGTGTATAAACACTATATTACCAGTACACTGGGCCCTCTAATGAATGTATCAAACAACCTAACAGTAATAGATTGCAAAATTCAATAAGCATCACGTGCTTGCACTAAGCGAAAAAGAAATCAAAAAGTGGACGATGATGGCACCTCAAATTTTATCATAACAGTGTTTAATTAAAACAATTAACAGAAGTTATAACGAATCTAGTTTGCAGATAGGATAATCAGTGGATCGGACAAGTATTTCATCAATTAAGCTAAGTGTATATTTTTGATTAAACTTTTTAAATTTGAAGTGTCTTGATTTCAAGTAATCAATCTGAGTTTTTTTTGGGGTATATAACGTATTCTAATTTAGAACTGACGGTTGAACAAGAGTCTATTTAAAAAAGCTCATATAGTCTATTTCTGCGGTAATTGTTATAAGTAATAATAGAGAATTGAAATATGGGTCAAATACTTTCACAACCAGTTACTGAAAAAATATCGGAACATGGTATCGACAAACATTTAGCATACGGTATATCGTGTATGCAAGGATGGAGAGTAAATATGGAAGATGCACACGCTACGATATTGAACTTGTATGACTTGAAAAATGAGGGAAAAGGAGCAGTTTCAGACAAGGCACAAGATAATTCATCTTCTGGTAAGAGTGGTACCGACAATGACACGACTGAAGAACATACTTCGTTTTTCGGTGTCTACGATGGGCACGGGGGTGAAAAGGTAGCTATTTTTACGGGACAGCATTTGCATGAGATAATCAAGTCGACAAAGGCATTCCAAGAGAAAGATTACGTCAATGCATTCAAAGAAGGTTTTTTAAATTGTGACCAAGCTATTTTAAATGATGATGAAATGAAAGAAGACGACAGTGGATGTGCTGCTGTTTCTGTTATCATTACACCAAGACAAGTCATATGTGGTAATGCCGGTGATTCGCGAAGTATTATGTCGATTAATGGGTTTGCTAAGGCATTGTCTTATGATCATAAGCCATCTAACGAAGGTGAGAAGAGCCGTATTTGTTCGGCTGGTGGTTATGTTGACATGGGTAGAGTCAATGGTAACTTAGCTTTATCGCGTGGTATTGGTGATTTTGAATTTAAGAAGAATATTGATTTACCACCTGAAGAACAGACAGTCACATGTTACCCAGATGTTATACAGCACAACTTGGATTTCACTAAGGATGAGTTCGTCGTGTTAGCATGTGACGGTATTTGGGATTGTCTTTCGTCTCAACAGTGTATTGAATGTGTTAGTAGAGGCCTTTATGAACGTAAACCTTTGCAAGATATTTGTGAAGAGATCATGGAATTATGTTGTGCACCAACAAGTGATGGTTCTGGTATCGGATGTGATAATATGTCTATGTCTATTGTTGCTTTATTAGATGAATCAAGGAATGAATCATTGGACCAATGGTATGACAGGGTCATCAAGAGAATTGAACTTTCTCAATCGGAAGATGAAGAAAGTCAATTCTATGGTAATATCTCTGGTGAATACAATGATATGTATAAGCAAATGTATGGTGAATATTTTGAAATTGGTCAACAATCCCAGAATTCTAACACCAAGAGTGCTGGCAACAATTCAAGTTACTACTCTATGTTTGGCGGATTGCCAGGTTTACGTAATGGCCCAGGACTCAACCAAAATGAAGACGAAGAAGAGAATGAACTTTCTAACGAGCCTACTGAAGAAATTCAGGAAGACGGCACTGCGGCTGACTTGGCTGGTAACGGAGCTATCTCCTTGCAGAAATTATTGGCCAGTAATGCGATTACGAACGAAAATGGTGTTATCTATTTAGACACATCTTCTGCGCAATCACTTTTAGCCCATTTTGGTATGTCTGGTGAAGACGATGAATACGAAGGAAATGATGTTCACGACAAACATATTGAGGAGGAAGAAGTCGAGGAGGACGATGATCAAGAGTCTAAATCCAAGATCGAAGAGGAGCCACAAGATGATGAAGAATAATTAGAAGATAATATTATTCATAATGATACTTTCTAAACGAAGATCTAATGAGTCAGTTTTTTTTGCTATTGTTGTTTATAAATTTATTTATTGGATTTTTTTTGATAACTTGTCATTCCCACCTCAACTATTCTTGCGTGGCTCCACTATTCAAATTGACAGATGTCCTTCATTTTTTTTATATACCATCTCTTTGATGATGTGAAGAGTTCAACGAGCTTATGTTTTATTAGAAATTGCTTTATTATTTTATGATTTTTTGTTTAGTCAATCACTTTTTTTATATTGATACTTAGATTCAACACTAATTTATATTATGCTATGATAATCCGCAGTGTAACTCATTGTAATGTAGTATGTATGATGATATACTGAATTGATTGACTTGTCGTGTATATATTAAACAACGCGGTTTTTTGTGTTCATTATGAAAATCATCTTAACTCAAGTGGATTTACACTGTTAAGCAGATCAACACAAGAAATTGAGAACGTACCAAAGCAGATTAAGGACAATTGGTGATATGCAAGCATGACGCCAAAACATAATCTACTAAATCTGCTTAGGATTACGAATAATAAAATATATGAAGACATATCACTTGGACATGATGTTACTGACCGGTCGCAGAGAAGAAAGCCACCAAACAATTCGTATTCAATAAAAAAGCTAGTACGATCCACGATGAATGGTGTTGACGTAGCAGATTCCAAGTCTTCTGTTGGTGTAAATTCCAATGTGACTATCATACGACCCATAACGAAGCATTTTTATGTCAAGATCAGATATGATAGAAATAATCGTAAATCAAGAAATATATTGAAAATTCCTATCCGAAGAAAACTTGAAAGCAAAGAACATTCCTTAAAAGATAAAAACACTAATAAAGCGACAAAATATACTGGGGATGAATTTTCGAGAGAATTGCCGTACAAGGGAATCTTGAAATTCCCTGATTGCATCATCAATGATACTGATCCAACTAGAAAAGATAGAGAATTGTTTCACAAATTGTACCATGAAGGAGAGCAACTAAGAAAATCAAATCAAATCGACGAAACGCCAACCGTGGAAGAAATCCTGGCGATGCATGGCAGCACCGAGTCTACTCCAGCCCCAACAGGAAACAATTACTTGAAATCTCAAATCAAGAAAATACAGTTTCGGGACTATGAAATTGATACCTGGTATACGTCGCCATATCCAGAAGAATATTCACAGTCAAAGATATTATACATTTGTGAACACTGTTTAAAGTATATGAGTTCACCGATCTCGTATGAACGTCATCAGCTTAAAAATTGTAATTTGTCGAATAACCATCCTCCTGGAATAGAAATTTACAGAGATTTGGATACAAATATAGCTGTGTGGGAAGTTGATGGTAGAAAGAACATTAATTATTGCCAGAATTTATGTCTCTTAGCAAAATTGTTTCTTAATTCAAAGACTTTGTATTATGATGTTGAGCCGTTCATATTTTATGTTTTAACAGAAATTGATAAAGAGAATCCTACTAAATATCATTTTGTGGGTTATTTTTCCAAAGAAAAGTTGAGTAATTCTGATTATAACGTATCATGTATTTTGACCTTACCAATATATCAAAGGAAAGGGTATGGAAACTTATTGATTGATTTTAGTTATCTATTAAGTCGACATGAGTTTAAATTTGGTACCCCAGAGAAACCGCTAAGCGATCTAGGATTGGTGAGTTATAGAAATTATTGGAAAATAACGATCGCATTGAAATTAAAAGAATTGCACTCTAAGTACCTAAACAATACAAATAATGATAAAAATAGCAATACCCTATCAATTTCAATAGAGAATCTATCCAAGCTCACGGGTATAATTCCTTCTGATGTGGTTGTTGGTTTGGAGCAGTTGGATTCGTTGATAAAAAATCCTATTACTAACTCATATGGGATAGTTATCAATTTGCAAAAGATAAATTACATAATTGAAAAATGGAAAAATAAAAAGTACGTCTGTTTAAACTATAGCAAGTTGCTCTGGAAACCTATGTTGTTCGGTCCATCTGGTGGAATTAATTCAGCTCCAGCTATGCCGTCTAATCCTGTTTCGAATTTGAATAATAGTACAAACTTTCCGTCTCAACCTGTTATCAACAATAGCATTTCAAATATTGTCAACTTTTTGAAGGACGATATAAACAACCCGTATTCTTTCGAAGAGGAGGCATCTAAAGAAATTGAGTGCTACTTAGACTTGGGTCAAGAAAAAGAGGACATAAATTTAAGGGATAATGATATTGATGATTACATCATCTGTTATCCAGGTATTGATGTAAACCTTAGGAAAAAGCTGACTCCAGTAAGACAACCACCAAAAATTAATTTATTAATTGAAAGTGGTAAAGAGCCATCTATGTCGCCAGATACCAGAGATGTAAAGGGAGTAAATGACCTTATGGATGACGAGGATATTTTTGAAGATGAAGATGAAGGTGTAGTGAGTGATGAGTCTGAGGATTACGTGGAAGACTCTGATATTGGCGATGAAGATGAGGAAGAAGAAGAAATTGGAGAGGTTAACGAAGCTGAGCAACAAGGAGGTGATGAAGTTAACTACAGTAGCGAACAAATAGATGATGTGGAAGAGATACGTATTCCAGATTATATTTCAGATCAAGATGCAACAAATGATAATTTTGATAAAACTGTAGCACAGCCAGAAGGGTTACCACTAACGGATCGACTCGAGTACGACAATCCTAATATACACGAAACCAGAAAGACTCGAAGCCACTCAAATAGGCAAGCAGTGGGACCTGAAACTTTAACAAGGGACACAAGAAGTAGAAGAAGTCCTCCTGATCATGATGTTCCTATTAGAACAACAAGATTCGGAAGACAACGGGTACATATAACGGAAGAATCTCCCAGACTTCGCAGAAGACGTTGAACGTTTATTATAGGGATTTGGTAAATAATAATATTTGCCTTTTGTATTATATAACTGTAAATCTATTGTATATTAGTCTTTAACAAATGTCATGTAATACATAATCTATATTTGGAATAATTTGCAAGTATTCTCATAAATTAAATCAATGAAGTCTGCGATATCTTTAGGATCTTTGATGTCATATAATTCACACATTATTTCAGCAACGTAGCCCACAAATACTGGTTCGTTTCGAGATCTTATTAATGGATATGCAAATTCCCCTATTGGTTGCGTTATCTTTTCTAGATTACGCTGTTTTGCAATTGTGTCTATTATGTTTTGATGCTTAGCAAAGTGCTCCTTCTTAATCGTTGGAAAAGGTAAGAAGTCGTCAAACTTAATTTGGGGTTGTTTGGATGCTTGCTTTTGCTTCTGTTTTTGTTTACCTTGTACGTGTGTTCCATTTGATTCATCTTCAACTGAAGATGGCTTAGGCTCTTCCATTGATATTTCGGGATAAAACTGGTTTGGGTAAGGAGTAATATATTTATAACTTGAATGGCTTTTCCTAATTTCACACCAAGGAGCATCGGTTTCGATCATTAATTTGTCTTTCGGGATCAATTTGGCTACTTCTAAATTATCATCTGTTTTCAAAGAACAGCCATTAATACCGATATAGAAACCTAATTCTGATAATTTTTCAAGTTCTTCCTTTGAGCCTGTAAAAGAGTGAATTACGCCATTACCCTTTAAAATATCACCTCTATCAATGAAAGGTTTAATAATTGATATGAAATCATCACAAGCACTTCTCATATGTAAGAACAATGGAAGTTTTAACTCTTTTAATGAAGATATCACTTCTAATTGTTTACCGAACATTGTTATTTGCTGTTCCTTAGATGCATAATGAAATCGATCGTAGTCTAAGCCAATTTCACCAAATGCCTTCACGTAACCATTTTCATATCCCAATTTTACAAGATCACGTAATTTGTTTAGCCTATTTTCAACATCAGGAACCAACTCTTCTGTGAACTCATTCATTTCTTCGTCTTTTTGATAAAATTCCTGAGCCACTGTGCATGGATGAACACCTACTGTGGAATAGAACATACCTGGATGCTCTTTACATAAAGCGAAATGTTCTTCACTTTCTTGGATAGATGACGCTGTAATCAACATCTTGTTCACATTAAACAAGTGTGCTCTGGCGATGACCTTGTCTATATCTGCTGGGTGCTTTGGAGTAGTTGAACCGTTGTAACAACCTTGAAACATGGAATCTGAAAAATTAACACCGATATCAAAGTACCGTGGTTTCCATTCATTACTTGTTGCAAATGTCATTCTGGATGCTTTAAAATGTGAAAAAACCCTAAGCAGAAGTCTAGTAAGCATATATAAATGTTAAATATATATGAAAAGCTACAACACACTTGGTGAGAAATAATTTTAGTGGTGAAGATCCGAATCTCGAAGTGATCTGATATACCAAAGTGTCAACATCAAGAAAAATTACGTCTACCATGTCAGATGATCTAGATAGAGTGTTATCTACCGAGGAACTGGCTTTAGTAAAGGATAGGGAGATAGAGAGGGTCTTGAACTGCTGTCCATGGGACTATTATTCCATCCTTGAAATTAATCCTCTCAAGAAAGATATCCAATTGCAAAATCAAATTAAAAGAACTTATAGAAAGAAAACATTGTTGATACATCCTGACAAGGTATCAAACCCAAATGCGCCACATGCTTTTGATAGGCTAAAGAAAGCTGAATTGGTTTTATCATTTGATATACCTGAAAGTGAATCAGAAATTGAATCTCAAGATGACACCTCTAAATTGTACGTAAACGAAAAGAAACGTCTACTAGCTATCTATAATGATGCAGAAAATCGCTTATTAAGGTCGAAGAAGATAATACAAGGAGATACTTATAGTGAAGAGAATTATAAACAAATTCTTCAAATAGTTACTGAAATCTTAAACGAAGAGATCAAACAAGAAGAAATAGAAAGAAACTTTCAACAACAGCAAGAGGCTAAAAAAATGGCTGAACTTAAGAAGGTACAACAAGAAAGAGAATTGAAGAAGAAACTCGCTAACAAGTGGGAAGATGAGAGAGACATAAGAGTAAATAATTGGCGATCATATACAAACAAAATCGAAAAACCTAAATCAAAAAGTAAGAAGAAATCTGGTAATTCAAAGAAGAATGTTCTTGCATAACTTAACTTGATTAGATTGTGGTAAATAGATAATTCATATTTAACTAATTTTATAGTCCTATCAAAGCATCACCATATCTCAAGTACAAGAAAAATAAAATATTCGTTTACAAATATTGACCATAAAGATAAACCATGTCACAACAGAACTTGTCGCATTTGCTTTCGGTTGGGGTAATATCTCTCATTACCGGCTTCTGTATTAGTCAATACTGTGGAACTAAGCAATGCTCTAGATCAAAATTAAAAGACCTGAAAAAAATTCCAAAGGTTCCAGTTGAGAATTTATCTACGGAGGATGAGTCAGAATACGAAGACGATTCTGAAGATGAGAGTATTGATATCGATTCTACGCCATTAAATGATGTCCCAGGTGAAGTTCGTATGACTTTGATTGTTCGTCAAGATTTAAAAATGGGTAAAGGTAAAGCAGCAGCTCAATGTCTGCATGCTACGTTAGCATTATATAAAAAAATATCCAACCCTGAATCTGAAGCATACAACCCTGAAATGGTTAATAGATGGGAATACGGTAACGGACAAGCAAAAATCACATTACAGGTGCCCAATCAAGAAGAAATGGATACATTATTTGCTCAAGCCATTTCATTAGACGTAAATGCATATATAGTTCATGATGCTGGAAGAACTCAAATTGCTGCTGGAAGTGCTACAGTTTTAGGATTAGGACCGGCTCCCAAGTTAGTGATAGATCAAATTACGAAAGATTTAAAACTTTATTAAGTATAAATGTCGAACATTATTCCTAATTTTCTTAGATATATATATATATATATATATATACGTTCCCATGTACAGTAAAAAAAGGCTAAATCTTTATAGCAGACCTTCGTGAATTAAATACAAGATTATTTGAGTTTTCTTCTAAGTGTTTCCCCTACAGCTAAGGGGTTTACTGCAGAGCTGGTTCTTCTCTTCTTTCTCTTCCGAGTCCCATGGTGTAACGATTCGTCATCATCGACTAATACATCATCGTCTTCATCGTCATCTTCGCTCACATCAATTCCATCTATTACATCGTCCACTTCATCATAAAAGTCGTCATCGTCATCTAATCCAATCGAGGATTGCCTTCCTTTTCTATGTTCTCTGGATGTAGACGATCTATGTCCGTTTCTCAATTTTTCCAAGTAATCAATTCTAGACCATATTTCACCTTCAGTTCTTTGGGGTAATAAAATGGATAATTCAGCAAAGGATAATTCTCGATTACGACGGTTGATTAATAACTCATCCTCTTCCATTGACCAAGGTATTTTGAAAATGGTTGCCTGTGCATTTGGCGTACTTGATTTTGAAGTGTTCTTTTGTGAATTATGAGTCTTATTTGGAGTTTTTTTTGTATTTGCAGGGAAATCTGCTTTCTTCAAGTCAGGCTTTAAATTTTCATCATCTCTTTTATCTCCAGTAAATGGAATAACAACAGATCCTGATCTCGAATAATAACCCAGGGATCCAACACTTCCATTTCTGATGCTAGAAACTGTAGTTGATTGATACGTACTAGGTATGCCACTTACACTAGCATTTCTAGAAGGACCGCTTATACTACTTCCACCTCCAAATAATATAGGTAAGTGGGCCAATGCACTATTATTCAGTTGATGATGCGGTATGTTCATTGATTTGGAAGGTAAAGACGACACCGACGCCCTTGTAGCCGAAGAAACAGAAGTTCTATCATCTTTGACAATCTGAATTATAGAATTATTGTGAACATTGTGAGGTATTGGATGAGTTTGATGATTTGATCGGTTTGAGTTAGCTTGCGAGCCTTGAGACGTAGAGTTTCGTGGTGTCAAATGACCTGGGGTATGCGGGTGAGCTTGATTATGAGGTAAGTTCATCGTCGGGTCAATAGATATATCAGCGTAGTATCCACCGCCTGAATTTGTAGTAGTTCCATGGTGTGACTGGGGGTCTAACGACACCTCAGATCTAGGAGAATTGTCGAAATGGTTATGACCCAAACTATGGGATCGATTACCCCCATCTGGAGAGTTAAGTCCAGGAGTAGATGAGTTGGTATTCGTGCCTATATGGTAGTTGGGCATCGGACTCGAGATATTAGAAGGAGTATTTGATAATGCGTTTAATCCAGCTAAAGCATTATTAATATTATTATCATACCCCGTAAACGTAGCAGTAGTAATGGGAGAGTACGATGAAAATGCACTGGGTGAATCATTACTTGGAGACACCGACCTTGCATTCCCTGGCCCTTTCTTGCTCTTCTTGAGACCGCTTGTGGCTGGTACCTTACTGCCACTTGCCGGACTTCCCAACCCAGATGATGATTTTGGCGGGTTCTTCAAGTTCCCTGACTTTAAACGTCTCCACCTAAATTGACATGCATTGGGAGTTCTGTTAGTAAAGTTGCTAGCAATCTCCTTCCATCCTAACTTTTGTTGGTCCTTCAAATGCATCAAGAGTATATCGTCCAGTGCGTCCCACGATGTGGGTGTTCTAGAGAAATTTTTGGCATTAGCCGTATTACTGGACATTGATGGTGAAGATTCATCTTCTGACAGCTTCATCGTAGCCTGATTCATATCTAATCTGTCTATTTATATAATAATCTCGTTATTTCGTTAGTTCGAATTTCTTGGTGATGATCATCGTTTCTCGACGTTCAACTGAATCGAGGTAAATAAAATCATGTGAGGAATATATGAACAACCAAGCTCGACTGATTTACACCACAGTTACCATTATTTGGACGATATATATGTATATAATATCATATGTATGTATGTACGGTTTGTCAATTAGTATTTACTTTTCTAAAAACATTAATTAGTTATATACCTATTCTTGTCCAACTTTTTCAATCCAAACCTTTTCGGCATCAATAATGGTCTGATTGTTGGCCTTCATCTTATTCATAGTTTCCACGTATTCATCATATTCATCACTGTCGAAAACAATTCCCCCACCAGCTTGCAAATATGCAATGCCATTCTTGTAAACCATGGTTCTCAAGGCGATACAAGTGTCCATGGTCTTACCATCATAACCCCAGTGACCAACAGCACCCGCATAAACACCTCTCTTCTCTTTCTCGAGTGTACCAATTAACTCCATGGCTTTAACCTTTGGTGCACCACTTACTGTTCCAGCAGGGAAAATAGATCTGAAGGCATCAAACCTCGTTTTATCCGATCTCAAGGTACCGCTCACTTCAGATACCAAATGCATAACGTGAGAGAATCTTTCAATTGTCAAGAGACGGTCTACTTTGTTGCTTTCCGGCGTACAGATTCTATTTATGTCGTTACGGGCCAAATCCACCAACATGATGTGTTCCGCCCTGTCCTTCAAACTCGATCTTAAAATTTCGGCATTTGCTTCATCTTCTTCGTTAGTTTTACCTCTCTTCACAGTTCCGGCAATTGGATGAGTCACAACCTTACCCTTTTCATCCGCTTTCACAAGAAGCTCTGGGGATGCACCGATAATCTCAAAATCAATAAGATCTATGTAGAACAAATATGGTGATGGGTTCACAGTTCTTAAATGACGATATATGTTGAATGGATGTAATGACGTAGGTCTAGCAACCCTTTGAGATGGAACCGCCTGGATGATGTCACCTTTTAAGATGTGCTTCTTCAAGGTCGAAACATGGCCCTCGTAACCTTCTTGACCTATGTTTGATGTGAACGTTTGATTAGCCTTGATTGGAGGTTGTTTTGGGTTTATTTCTTCTGGTGTAGATTCGGATCTTAAAATCTTTTCCACATTATCAATCGCTTCGGCAGCTTTATTGAAGCTTGCTTGTAAATCATTTGAATCAGTAACCGCCACATTATTGATGATCTGAAATCTATCATAAACACGGTCGAATGCAACAATTAAATCACATAACATTAACACAGCTTCTGGTAACTGTAATACATCTTCTAAGGGCTTACGAGTCTTAGGTTCGAAGTATTTAATACAATCATATGAAATGTAACCAACTGCACCACCACTAAATTTTGGCAATCCCGGTAATTGAATTTGATTATACTTTGCAAGTTCCTTTTCTAATATGGTAATTGGATCAACATTACAATGCTCTTTAGGGAATAATCTTTCGTCTTCACCAGTTCTTATCACTTTCCTTGGATTGAGACCAATAAACGAGTATCTATCAACGGTATCACCGTTAACTGCCGACTCAAATAAAAATGATGGTGATCTCTTTGGGTCGTTCAATTTTGCTAATTTCAAATATGCTTTATGAACAGTCAAATCATCTGCTGTAACATATTTGTAAATTGGATACAAATTAGGCTTATTTTCATCATCTTGATGTGATTGAACAATTGAAGTCAATGCTTCAAGCGATGGTTGAATTTTAGACTATTTAGGTTAGTATATTTTTTTCAAGGATTCAATATTTTTGATAAGGATCAAATTACTAATTCAGTACTTACAAACATATCGTAACCTTCTTAATTGCTTCCAGTTTAGCTCTAATATAGTTGCATTAAATAGAATAAGTATTCATGAGTCAAGATGAAAAAAAAATTCAAATATTATATGCAGGTAGATATATAGTACTAGATTAATGGTCTGTTGATGTCTATAAGATATATTTACAGGTATATACAGCTAATGGAGTAACTGTGATTCTCTTAGAACACAGTGTCCTCCAATAGGATCTAAGAACATTACCTTGTCACAGATAATTTGGTTTCCTATAGTTACTTCCCTATCAAGAGGAATCATTATGTCAATTTCGATATTCAATTGGGAACAATAACCTCTGGCGATCTTTTTGGATATCAGGGGTATTTCATAGCCGGCACGAGTAATTATACAATCATAAGTAACACCAGTTGTACCTGAGTCTAAGGACGTCTCTTGGAGTAACCTCTGCTCTAGCAATTTTAAGGTCCAGAAATGTTTATGCACTGTTCCTAAATGATCACACAATTTGTAGGAGTTTAATATTTTATGCAATTGATGGTTTAATGCGTCGTGTGATAATGGCCCATTTAGTTTATAGCCGTATCGTTTCAAATAACTGAACTGTCTGATAATGGCAGAATGTTCGTTGTCCTTAAAAAAGGCTGGATTGTTCCCCTGGGAAAATTTTTGAATATGAGACAAGATTTGGAATTGGTTTAACAACACTTCGTAATCAGTAAAAACCCCAAACATCCTAACATACCCATCATTTATTCCTAATGGTACGAAGGATAAATTTTCATCTGCGAATACTTCTATGTTAGGCTTGGTTAAATAATTCAAACCGATCAAATATGCACTCATCGATACATACCCAGACGAATCTCTCGCTATCAACGTTTGAAAGTATGAGTTCGCATGATAATTGGGCAAAAATAAGTTATTATGAGAAATATACGCTTCATCATTCAAATCTCTGGTTTCCCGTTTCATAATCAATTCTGGATTCAGCTCATTATTTAATGACTCAAGAATATCTTGGTGATGGGTCAAAATAGGAATATCATGCATCAAGCAATATCTTGAGGTTAATTTTCCAACAAATTTATCGAGTTCATTGATGAAAAACTTTGATTTCGACAATTCTAGTTGATTTTCAAGGGTTTTAGATTCAATTGTAGTAAGCACCTTTTCTTGGTCCTCATATTTGTTCACTATACTCAATTCTTTCAAAAGATTGCTTGAATCGTTATTCTGGAATGCAATAGATGGATCAACATTTGAAGCTCCGTCAAGATTTCTTATCTTGATATGACTCTTCATTACGTTGAAGATAAAATTCATATTATGAATGTCATCATCATCTAATTCAGCATTATTTTTATCTTTGGAACGGCTCGCTCTTTCTTTGAACAATGTAAATGGGGAAACTTCTGTGACACCATTTAAGCATTTTTCAAGGGTGTTCCAATCAATATTTTTTATCAGTACTGAATTTAATGAATCAAAAGAGAAAGAAATCTTTTCTTCTAAATCCAGAAATGGATTCGACTCATACTTATTGTACACGAATGAAACAGTCATACATGTTACATTGTTATTTGATTTGTTGCCAGAATCATACTTATTGCTTCTCTGCGAAACATCGCCTACTGAAAACCAATCAGAAGTCTCCCGTAAATTATGATCTGGGAAACTTAACTTATCGATCAAGTCTGAATCAAAAATATTTATATTCGAATCATTAATCAATTTGGTTAAACTCTTCATATTTAAACTAGAAGATGCTATTTCATCAAATAAGTTACTGCTAGGCGAAAGTTTTGTAATCATGTCAGGTATATGAATATTTATCAAGTACTTTCTAGAGTTTATTTTCTCTAGTGACACGGCTAGCAATGACAGTTTCTGTTTCGAATCAATAGATTTGCCGAAGGGCAAACCGTAAACAATATGATCTTGGTAATAAACTTTGGATTTTCTTAAATGTGGAAATTTGTCGGTTATTTTCTCGTTCATGAAGTTATCCAGTTCCGCTTGGGTTGAAGTTGGGCGTAGATCATTGATCGACGATATGGATAGCTGTGATAATAGTGACTTACCCATTATATTCGCCGAAAGGTATATATCTGTCATCTGATGGCGCCTATTATTATAGATCTTTAAATCTTCAAGGAACTTATAAGTCGTACAGGGGTCCATGCTTTGACCCCCTAATATTGTCAATTTCTCTATTCTATCTCTTATTAATGAATGTGGATAGATTATAAAAAACTTCATGACGGTAATAATATTTAAGAAGTATTTGCCCTCCCAGATATTAAAATAAACATTCAAATCATCAAATGACTTAGGGTTCTGTGAAGTCTGTTCTCCAAAAAGCGTCGTCAAAAATGTATTATACTTAGCCAAATATATTGGATTTTCAAAATCGTCAAAAAGTTTTGAAAGCGATTCCATATTTGTGATGGAATTCACAAAATAACGAGAGCCTGAAGTTATCTCATTCGAACAGCCTTCTTTTACGAGATTAGTTAGCTTGTTGGTTCCGTAACACGAAGATACTAGCCACATTTCTGGAGAATTAATCATCCCTAAATGGCAACTCAATAAGAATGCAGATTGGTTATAATAGGAACTATTGATGTCTGACAAAACGGGATCCAGTAATTTAAATGACTCATAAATATCAGGTAATGAAATGCTCTTCATTTGAAATGGTGTAGCGTATTGTGAAAATACAATTGAAAACTGATTATTATTGGGATCTTGTAAACGTTGTAAACGATTAAGACTTTTATCGAGAAATAGTTTCAAAATATCCGCTAGTACCAAACGGTTGCCAAATGTAGAATCGTGTCTATTTTCAATGACTCGTAATGTTTTAATCCAATGTGGATCAAGCACTTGGGAAAGATGAAAACTGACATCTTGTGGATATATCTTTTCGATCTTATTGTCCACTGTCAAAACCAACAACTTATTATAGTTTTCGTTGAATTTTGTTTGCGATCCTTCAAGTACCACACCAAAAGTAACACATGAGGTACTTGGATCAATAATCTCTATAAAACTTCCTGTATTGGGAGGCATATTCTCATTCGTACTAACTATCGCTCGATAATTTGGTTTAGGAATACCTGAAATAAATTCATCAAGCTCGCCAAACTTTCTTGTCACAGACAAATCCTTCTTTCTGTAGTCATTGTAGGCGTTTATAAATGCAGGCTTGCTTGTCATAAAATTTTTCAAACTTATTTGAAGATCGTCAATGCTAGAATAATCATTAAACTCATTAGTTCCATTAGCTGAGTCGTTATTTAGTTGAACAATGCTTTCATTTGCACCAAATATATTTGGAATCCCTAATTTGCTTCTATATGTACAGGGTATGGTAGTGTTTATGCATCTTTTTTGAATCTGTAATGATATTCGAATATAACTCAGTAAGTTCAATACCCTTATCTTTACATTGGGTCGTATGATTTTGATCATCATAAGATTTATGTTGCACACATATATTCATTAAATAGAATACGGCTAATACTGAAGAATTAATTCGGAAATATTTACCTCCCTGCTTGTTGGTATGGAAGAAAACTATACCTTTTTTGCAATGGTTTATAACGATATATTCTTTTAAAAAGATTTATTATGGCAATAATTTTTTTTTCAGGAATGCGCTCATACAGTCTAAGTCGGTTAGATAGAAGGATATATATATAAATAAAAATCATATTGATATTATAGACTATACAATCAAGTACATCAACAATTATCTAATATCGCAATCATATCCATCTTTGGACGATCACTGCATTCTTTAATTTAGCATCTCCAACGGTTAAATCATTGGATTCTTCTATAGGTTTGACTGGAAAAGCATGAGTCAAAATGAAGGATTTATCAGATTCTGTGAAAGGGTGAGTTCTCACAAAATCGTAGACTTTCGTAATAGAATCGGTCGAGTTGAACTTGTGTGAAGTTTTCTTACCATTTGCAAATCTAATTTGGACTAAAGAGTCACCTTCACCCTTATCCTCTGGTTTTGTTTCCTTTGTAGGCTCTGGTTGAGCTTCTGGAGCTGGAGACGCACCACACGATTCTCCTGGTACAGGCGACCCTAATCTTTGACCTTGGCCAGAGAATCCTCCTACTTTTCTCTTGGGTGGAACCCAATCTTCATCTGTTTTCTTGAATACACTTACGTCAACGTCTTGGCCGAACTCCACATCCAACAACGACATTGGGACCCTCCCAGCATTCAATTCCTGCAAAACACTGGCATTGTTTGGGTCATCATATCTATGTAAGGCTCCTTCGCCAACTGTGAATCCCTGCTTCCAGAATGTAATCTCCCTGGTGACCTTGCTAGGTTTTTTAGGTAAACGACTATTCATATCCGCAACTTGTTCGGATGGCTCATTCTCTCCACCCAATTTGAAGCCTGTTCCGGTGAACTTACGAACCTCCTCTGGTTGGTCTTGATTTGAAGAAGGACGTTCGTCAGGTTGGTCCATTTGTTCCTTTGCTCTTTGAAAAATCTGATCAATTATCGATTTCTCTTTCTTTTTATCACCCCTTTTATTTGGATCTTCCACTTGCAACGCTGATTTCTCTCCTCCTGTAAAGAAATTGGTATCTGTCTTATCCTCTTCATCGTCGTCCTCGTTGTTATTCAAATCTCTAAATGTTCTGACCCCTCCTGATCTACAAAATAGTTAGTAACTTGCCCTACTCCGTAGGTAATAATAAATGTTTACACATACGCTTTCGGCTGCTTTGGTTTCGTGTTATCGATTCCCGAATTCTCTGTATTTGATGATGTGGCATAGTAATCTTCAATTGCATTAATCAAATCATTTTCATTTCTTGCGAGGTATTGCTCGGCCAAACTCTTCGATGAATTGGTCACTGTAACAAATTGGTCGATTAGTTGGTCTTGCTCTTGATTTGACATAGTATTTATAATAAAAATCTCTTAAAATAAAGTGTAATTAATATCGTATGTGTTCTGATGGCAATTTTGAACTTCTAATTATGTCCGCATCTTGATATCAAAATCTCACGCTTATGAAAAATTCACTACAGTACTCGTTTTGTATAGTAAAATTAAAATATAATTTTATACGTATATATAAACCGATGTTGAAATCCCAAATTTTAAACCCCATGATATAACAAGCAATGGCTGTTATATCCAATTAAAGCAAAAAAAGTAACAAGATAAAAAAAGATAAGTAACAAAAAATATAAACAAGTAATAATAAAAATCATAATCATCACAGAACAAACGATAATAACAACATGATCATAATATTAATGATAATTAATTACATTAATGTTGAATAAATGTAATCATAGGATACAGCATCAACAATGAAGAATTGAATAATGCAAAACCATCCATAATTGGGGTTTCATTAAGATATTAGAATATCTAATATTTACCACGGAAGTGCTTAGCAGCATCAACCATATTGGTTAATGAAGCCTTAGTTTCTTCCCAACCTCTGGTCTTTAAACCACAATCTGGGTTGACCCAGAACTTGTTGGCTGGGTAAACCTTCAAGATTTCTTCGATTCTTGAGATGAATTCTTCCTTGGATGGAATTCTTGGAGAGTGGATATCGAATAAACCTAAACCAATGTGGTTTGGATAGTTAGAGAATTCTTGGATATAGTTAGCATCATCCTTCTTGGAGAACTCAATAGAAACAACATCAGCATCTAAAGCCTTGATGTGGTTTGGATCTAAGTCAGAGTAACAGAAGTGAGAGTGGATTTGAGTATCGTTTTCGACACCAGAAGTAGCAACTCTGAAAGATTGAGCAGCCCAGTTTAAGTAGTCGGATCTTTCCTTACCAGATCTCAATGGTAAACCTTCTCTGATAGCTGGTTCATCGACTTGAATGACGGTGATACCGGCCTTTTCTAAGTCTTGGACTTCATCTCTTAAAGCTAAACCTAATTGTAAGGCTTGAACCTTTTGAGAAACGTCATCTCTTGGGAAAGACCATCTGAGACAGGTAACTGGACCAGTTAACATACCCTTCATTGGCTTATCGGTGATAGATTGAGCGTAAACTGATTCCTTGACAGTCATGGCCTTTGGTCTGGAAACATCACCAACAACAATAGGTGGTCTGACGTATCTGGAACCGTAAGATTGAACCCAACCGTTAGTGGTGAAAGCGTAACCTTCTAATTGTTCACCGAAGTATTGAACCATATCGTTTCTTTCTGGTTCACCGTGGACTAAGACATCTAAACCGATTTCTTCTTGGAATCTGACAACAGTTTCAATTTCCTTGTTGATGAATTCTTCGTATTGTTCAGCGGTTAATTCACCCTTGGTGTACTTGTTTCTGTTGATTCTGATGTCCTTGGTTTGAGGGAAAGAACCAATGGTGGTGGTTGGGAACAATGGCAAGTTGTACTTGGTTTGTTGAGATGGTAATCTTTCAGCGAATGGAACCTTTCTGGTAGATAAAGATTCGTTAACAGTAGCTAATCTTTCTTGAACCTTTGGATTGGTAGTGATAGAAGATTCTTGTCTGGACTTGATAGATTGAGCGTTAGCAGCTAATTCCTTGGAAACATCTTCACCGGAAGCGTTCTTAGCAAGAACAACAACTTCGTCTAACTTTTGGGTGGCGAAAGAGAACCAGTCCTTGATGGTGGCATCTAACTTCTTTTCGTTTTGTAAGTCGACTGGAGTGTGTAATAATGAAGAAGAAGTGGAGACAACGACTCTGTCCTTACCAACCTTTTCGATAGCCTTAGCAACGAAAGCGGAAGCCTTGGAGTAATCGGTCTTCCAGATGTTTCTACCGTCAACAATACCAACGGATAAGGTTTGCTTGTCACCTAAAGCGGCAACAACTTCGTCAAGTTGTTCTGGAACTCTGGCGAAATCAAAGTGGAAACCAGAGACTGGTAAGCCCTTGATAGCAGACAAGTTTGGTCTGACATCACCGAAGTAAGTAGCTAAGACGATTTCTGGAACATCAGAACCGGCTAAAGCCTTGTAAGCATCAGCGTACTTAGCTTGGATTTCCTTTGGTAAGTCTAAGACTAAGATTGGTTCATCAATTTGAACTTCCTTAGCACCAGCTTCCTTCAACTTAGCTAACAATTGCTTGTAAACTGGTAAGATCTTGTCCAATAAAGAAATTGGGTCCAAGTCTAAAGAGTCCTTGTCAGCCTTACCTAAGTAAAGGTAAGAGATTGGACCAACAATGACTGGTCTGGTTTCAATACCTAAAGCCTTAGCTTCCAAGTATTCGTCAACTGGCTTTAAACCGGCTTCAGTGTTTAACTTGAATTCGGTGGAGTGCGAGAAGGTTGGTCTGACATAATGGTAGTTAGAATCGAACCATTTGACCATTTCCAAAGCAGTAACATCAACAGCTGGGGTTGAGTCGGTAGCCTTTCTTTGTAAACCTCTACCCATGGCGAATAAAACGTCAATTGGGGCCAATTCGAACTTGGTGTATCTGTCTGGGATAACATTGAATAACAAAGATAAATCCAAAACTTGATCGTAGTAAGAGAAATCGTTGGATGGAATAACATCAACACCGGCTTCCTTTTGCAACTTCCAGTTGTGGCTTCTCAATTCCTTACCCTTGGATAATAAATCGTTGACACCAACCTTACCTTGCCAGTAAGATTCGGTGACCTTCTTCAATTCTCTTTGTCCACCGATACGTGGGAACCCTAAAATAGATGATTGAACCATTGTTAACTATGTTATAATTATGTTTTGTTTTAAAATAAACCTAACAATATATAATTAATAAAAAATCATTTAATAGTTGCTGTGTAAAGCGGAATTATGTCCCTTTATATATGACTACTTACAGGTGTCCGTTGTTGAAAAATTAAATTTTTCAAAAATTGGCCCAGTTCACGTGATATCACATTGTTTTATCAACGTTTACACCTACCACGGACGATTACCATGTGAAAGACAAGGGTACCGGGTGAGTCACGACGACATATAGGCGGTACGACATTTGTCCACAAAGGCGATCACAAACGAAGTTAAACGAGGACATAGGGAACGAGAACGAGCGAGAATAGGACTCGGTTGGCAGTGGGCCATATGGGCTAGTGCCGGTAAATGCCCAGGACATAAATGGCCAGGTGTAGTCAATTGAGTAAAAGTAGCAAAATATTATTAATTAAAGCAATCTATAGACGAGGGACTCGTAACAGAGATAGAAAGAAGTAATGGAACTATTTATTGATCTTGGAATCGCCGAAGATTTTTCTTTGCTGGACTGCCTTTTTGACAGAGTCAGTGCAGTGCAAGAGACCGAATCTTCTGAACTGCTTGATGGTGTCAGCCAAGTCGACACCTTCCTTTTCGATGTAGCTGGCGAAAAAGGCGCCCAATTGGGCCAAGTAGTCGTACGATAAGGTGAATTTGTCGTTTTCCTCGTCGCACAAGTCGGCCATGGTGCTCTTGGAGTCCATTGGGGTGTTGAAACCTTCGCCTTCTCCCAAGTAGATCCCCAAGTTCTTCAAGGTATCGAAGACACCAGCTTGGTGGGCTTGGACCATGCCACCGTGTTCCTTGATCTTGTAGTCTCTGTAATATTCCTTGTACTCATCTGGAGTGGCTCTTCTGGAACCGGTCCAGCCTAATTCGATCAATTGTTCCCTGGAGATATCAGTTGGGACCTTTGTGCCTGAAAATCTGTTCATACGAATTGGATTGAACGTACCCAAGTGGAAAAGCAAGAAGATAACCAACACCTTGATGAGGTGAAAAACAAAAAATAAACACTGGCCTATAATTCCAACCGGGTCCTCGATATCAACAATCAAAGCATGGGCCAATTTATGTTGGCCAAAGTACGTGGCTAAATAACTAGCTCCACGAGTCATGTGGTTGGTCAAGCAAATACCAGGAGTTGGGGAAATGAAGTCCGGCAAATCGGTGTATAACCAGCATACCAACAACGTAATGAACGAGTAAAACGCAAACGAGTTGAACTCCCAAACTGGAAGAATTAATTGCCCTGGCCAAATGGTGTCAGCAATTTTATCGTCAAACGACACTTTCTTCAAGAACTTTTCCATCCCTGTTTCGTAACTGAACAACAACGAACCGTCTTCCGTCAAATACCCAGGACAGGTTGAAACCTGAAATCCAATTGGTTTGGAGTAATGGAATACATTTGGTCTTAATGCAATTGGCAAGGATTTGAAAATTTCAAGCAAATCTCTATATCTTTTGTCAACCTTAATCTGGAAGCAATAGTCCTTTTCCAAATCATCATTAAATCTGATATACGATTCTAAGTAGCCTGTGTCTTCTGATTCTGACACATCGTTTAATATCTTTTCATCTGACATTGTATAACCTTTAGAATGAATATGTTGTAAGAAAAGAAAACTTTTTATGGGGCCAAACGGACTATTTTTTCTTTAAATGCGTCGACAGAAGCGGAGGTGATTGACCCCATCGTATGTTACATAATACCGCCTAGCAAATTTTTTGGCCATTACGACTTTACAAGAATTCTACAGCCGTGTAGCGGAGGCATTATGGTATCTTATGTGTGTAGAGGTTGGTTGGCATAAGGATTGATTATAGAAAGAAGCTGGTGGAAGATTTGGCTTTATCTCCGTGGGGTCGATTTCGCCTAGGGTGGTGCGGTATGATTGGGGGCGTGCCTATGAGGGGCTTGGTGGGTAGATGTGTTCCAAGTAGAGGTTTATTATAGCGTTAGTGTGACAGTGTTATAGTGTTATAGTATTACAGTATGTTAATGTATGTTAATGTGTTATGATGGAAGCTGGTTGTGGGAGAAGGGTGTAGAAGTATAAAGAAGCATGTTGCATCTCGGACACGGAACAATAAGATTCCCAATGCAAAATCTGGTGCTATGAGGATATGGTGGGGAGGATTTAATGGGGTATATAATAGTAAAGCTGTTATGTGTGTGATCTAAACTGGGACCCGGAGTGGAATCTGATATAGTAATATAATGGTGTAATCATGATGCTCGAGAGTGTCAAGGTATCCTAGAGAATAATTTTGTATGACAGTAATGTTTAGATAAAAGTATAAAGTTAAGTAAAAGTCGTAGTGTAGCTAGAGTTGTTGTTTGATTTTGAAATCTGGTACATTTTACAAAATTTGCAATTTTTTCCAAAAACGCAATTTCGACCTACCAGACGAAATTAACTGACTACATAATCATATTTTATTTTCAATATATAAATTACAGCCTACCAGACAACTTCAACGGACTCCATACCTAATATTCTATTTTAACTAAATATCTAGTGGGTGGTTCATGTACATACTCATTAGATATCCATTCGCGAATGCGCCTCCAATCGCACCACAATACATCGATGGCCGATAATGTGGATTGTACAGCTCTGTTTAGTTCCTTTCAAACACAACTCGGCGAAATACGCGAATTGATATCGGGAATGGCACCTGTCACCGCTCTCCATCGATAAGCTTGGCCAAAATGTCATCATAGAGAAACGCATGCCAAACTTTAATATGATTGCCCCAAAATCAGGTTCAGCATATCAGCATAAACTGCAAGTATACAGCCAGCCACTTTATACATTCCACACGCTTTTCAATTACATCATGCACCATAACTCACTTAGAAACGTCCGTATCTACGACTGTTTCTATTAAAAGTTTCCACCTTGCTACGCAGTATACCTTAGCTACACGACTAAGCAGATTCTACATGGACCCCAAGACTCATCGAATGCCAGTCGCACCTTCTCTCCGAATCGTACCCGACGTAAACAACGTAGAACAATAAAACATTCAGCCATGTTTCACACAATCTATACTTCTATTCACTATTTCAATTAATGAGCCAATTACAGAAGTACCCAAGCCCACTCATCTCCTTGTGCCATTTGAAACACTAGACCACCACTTGAACGGTGCGTAACTTGGTTTCAAAGCTATTACCCTCGCAACATCCCTGCACCGATTGTTCGTTATCAATCTAATTTTACTATTCTACGTCAATCACCTCATTGCGCTAATATCAATGCTGTCCAATTACGTTCTGTACCCTGATTACGCTCATAATTTGCCTTACGCGAGCAACACTGCACCAAGAACACTGCGCTCGAACTCTCCTGACAATGCCAAATTCCTCGCCGTGTGCATACCAGATACCACTTGGATATCCCTTCGAGGATCACATCCATACACTACACTATCGCAAAGTGCATACAAGCTTCGATCCGTTACACAACCGGTGGCAGGAACCGAGCCGTCCACCCGTCTCGTCAGGATGGGTTGACCGGTTTGCACCTGTAGTACCAGGAGTTAATACACCCCGTCGCCAGACCCGTTCCTTCCCAGCCCGCTCGCTAATTTGGGCTCTATGGCTATGCTGTGTGGCTGTCGGCAGGACATTTTTAGGCAGAATACCATATCCATTAGCTATTAACCAAGTATTAGGGAGTCAAAATGTTAGATATTCGATGACATGTACGACCGTACACACAATATGAGATGGGCATCAATTGGCTACATAACAACCAAGATAATTAGGAGGATCGACCTTGTTCATAATCAGTTATTATCCGGAATAATAAAACACGAATTGTGCGCTCGTGTTTACATAATAAAAAATTTTTTCACCCGAATTGGGTATTAATCAATTATGGTACTGCCTTAATATATGTGTAGGCGTAGGCTATTTATATTACTATGGGACAGGATTCGATCGAGGAATAAATACTGGGATATTTCGTGAAAATCTATCATAAAATTTCCCTCTAATATTAGGTTAGACCATTTGACTGAAATAATTATTCAATAATATGTTATTCAAGTCATTAATTTCTAGTGCCTTATTGGCCACCAGTGCATTGGTTCCGTCTGCTGTTGCAGAAGACTTGCCAGAAATCGAAGTTGTTGGTAACAAATTTTTCTACTCCAACAACGGATCCCAATTCTTCATGAAGGGTGTTGCCTACCAACAAAACACTGCTAACTCATCAGATGTTTCTTTTGTTGATCCTTTGGCCGATGCTGAAGCATGTAAGAGAGATATTCCATACTTGGAAGAGTTACAGACCAACGTTATCAGAGTGTACGCTTTGAATGTTTCATTAGACCACACTGAGTGTATGAGCTTGTTACAAGATGCAGGTATTTATGTCATTGCAGATTTATCCCAACCAGATGAATCCATCAACAGAAAGAGTCCAGAATGGAACCTTGAATTATTCGACAGATACACCGGTGTTGTTGACTTGTTCCAAAACTATACCAATGTTTTAGGTTTCTTTGCTGGTAACGAAGTTACCAACGACAAGACCAACACCGATGCTTCCGCTTACGTCAAGGCTGCCGTCAGAGACACCAAGGCCTACATTAAAGCTCAAAACTACAGAACTATTCCAGTTGGTTACTCTGCTAACGATGACTCCGATATCAGAGATTCCTTAGCTGACTACTTTGCTTGTGGTAGCGAAGAAGAAAGAGCTGATTTCTTTGGTATTAACATGTACGAATGGTGTGGATCATCCAGTTTCAAGAAATCTGGTTATGAATCAATCACTAAACAATACAAGAACTTGGGTATTCCAATCTTCTTCTCCGAATATGGTTGTAACGAAGTTTCTCCTAGAAAATTCGAAGAAGTTGGAACTATTTACGGTGATGATATGACTGATGTCTGGTCCGGTGGTATTGTTTACATGTACTTCCAAGAAGAAAACGACTATGGTTTAGTTTCTGTCTCTGGTAGCAGTGTTTCCACCTTGAAAGATTTCTCTTACTTGAAAGCTGAGTTAGCTTCAATCTCTCCATCCGCCGCTCAGTCATCTTCTGTCGGATCTGCTTCCGTTACATCTTGTCCAACTTCCACATCGAACTGGTCTGCTGCTACCAAATTGCCACCAACTCCTGATAAGGAAGCTTGTGACTGCATGGCTAAATCTCTTACCTGTGTCGTTGATTCTGACGTTAGTTCCGATGATTATGAAGACTTATTCGATTACGTTTGCAGCAAAGTTGACTGTGATGGTATAAATGGTAACGGTACCACCGGTGACTACGGTGCTTACTCTCCATGTTCTGACAAGCAAAAATTGAATTTTGTCTTAAACTTGTACTACGAAGAAAACGGCTCTGCTAAGTCCGACTGTGACTTCCTGGGTTCTGCTACTACTCAAAAAGCTAACACTGCTTCTTCTTGTTCTGCTTACTTGAAGTCCGCAGGTTCTTCTGGTGTCGGAACTATTTCTGGCTCCATTCAAACTACCAAGCACACAGGTATCACCAAGACTGGTAGTTCTTCCAAATCAACTTCTGGTTCTGGTTCTGGTTCTGGTTCTGGTTCTAGTTCTAGTTCCAGCTCAACCAATACCGGTTCATCTAGTGGTTCTCATCAAATCTCATTAGGATTAGCTACTAAGAGCTTATTGGTAGGCGCTGTCTCCATCTTTGGCTTCGGTTTAATTTTCGCCTAATCAAATAATTTATAGATACGATCATAAATTATTATAAATTGCTTTAAAGTGTGTATACTGTATTCAAATTAATATATAAGCTATTGTATATACTATGTGTGATGTATTCTAGTGTAATCTACAAGTCGGTGAAATACTTCGAATTCATTCGGTTGAATTTTGGAATGCGTTTCTATATTTTGGGTATGCTACTTAACTAATCTTCATTATCTATCACCATCTTTCTAATCTCCCAAAAATAATTATGATTGAAATCGCTATTAATCAAATCGTAGTTTTCCTGTTGAAACCAGTAATTGATTTTCTTCAGCAACTTCATTTCTTCCTTGTGAAATTTTTCTATTAACCTTGGAGGTACTTCAAATTCATTACTATTTGGACTATTTGATGCAATAGAATTGGTAGATCCGGTTCTCTGTGTAAAGGCACTCACCCCTCGCCCGACAGTTTTTGTGGGTGAGTTTGGAACAGATCGTTTATTAATTTGCAAATCTGGTAAATCTGGTAATCCTTGAAACACATTGTCTTCGTCCTTATTCAAGTTTATCCATTTTAGCTGATCTGGGTCATAAACCATATTTCCCTGTAGCTTTTTGTCTTTCATATTATTCTTGAATTCACTAAAGGATATTAGCAGTGGTTTAGGTACGTTCAAGTTCTCAAATTTTACTAACTCTATATCATTCCCTTCCCACTTCTTGTTAACTGGGTTATACTTCATTTTGCTGTTATTATTAGATTGAGGTATTGGATTATCGTTTAAGTATCTTACCAAGCCAATTCGTTTATTTTTTCCGTTTGGATGTTTCATGGATAAGTTTTTTTTGCGATGTCTATTATTTAAACGGTTTTGCTTCTCTGTTATCTCCATGTATTTGTTTAATAATTGTTGTTTTTCCAATTCAATATCATGATTTAGCTTCGAATTATTTGATTTCATCGCATCATTTTTATTATAAAAAGAAGGAATTCGATCCAATTTTCGTATAATCTTGTTATTGTTATTAAACACGGGATGTTGTGTCTCAAATTCATTAACTAAATCCATAGTTGACTTATACTTTTTTGCTTTCGACAAATTATTCTTGTTATTGAAATTGGGCATGGAGCTCTTTATGTTGACAGTCTTATTACCCCGAGCATATTGCTTTAGTTTATCAACATCTAATTTTATGGGAACATCCGTGTCAAAACCATCTTCAAAATTTTCAAAATCATCTTTGGTATATTCATAATCAACCGTTTTTTCATTCTCTAATGCATCGGTATCTATAGGGTTGTGGTCATAGAATGTGAAATCTTTCAATTTCAACGTATTGGTTTCATCATTTGCAAGCCTTTTGTATTTCTTAAACAACTCTCTTTCTTCAATTTCTGCATCATTTTGTAATTTCTGTTGTTTCATTAATAAATGTCTATTGGCTTTGCTGGTATTTCCATTGCCCCCACTACTATATATTCCACTTTCCTCATTTCCGAATATATCATCAACATCATTAATATCATCAAAATCATCGTCATTAAATTGTGAGGTTACATCAGTATCATTTGTATCTTCACTATATTCAGATAATGATTTACTCCTCATTCTTGGCTTTGGCGACGAAGTAGATATAGTCCCGGGTGATAATTTCAATTCGTCATCATCCGGTTCATTTAGAGTTGTTCTATAGTTTAACTGCAAATCATCACGGACAAAATCCTCGTCTCCAAAACCTAGATCATCAGGATCTTCGTCTTGGAATTGATGAATTCTATTATTAATATTATTACTATCGTTTGAAACACGGTCTTTCTTTAATCTTAACGTTTCCAATTCATTAGCACTAATCTTTAAAGTTTTAAATTCATCTTCAATAGGTAAATCTTCAAATGCATCCCCTTCGAATATATTGTCTTCTTCATTATTGTCTTCATTGTCTTGGAATCGAGCTAGTAAGTCACTTTTGCTGGAGAATCTCCCTGCTCTGTTAGTTGTGGGAGTTATGTTCAATCCCGATCTGAACGATGATGGCTTTCTTGAAATAGGCTTGGGATTTCGATTGATAGAATTCATCTACACGTTACTATATAGGCTCATGTGCCCTTAATTATTAATTGGTAAGGTATTTATTTTGAATCAACCTTCTGTTGATTCTTGATCTATTTTGTAAACACCTAGTGATTCAAAAAGTTCCAACAAGTCACGTGCAAATCATTTCATTGATTTGGTTTGGCTCTTAGGACAGTTCTAGGAGCGTTATCGCCAGTATCATTATTATTTTGATGGTTGGGCTGAATAATCTCTGCAATAAATGAAGGTAGTTGTCTTCTAAAGTTGGGTATATAGCTTTCGGCGAGGACTGGCGCCAAGATCAATGCAATAAAACAAAGCATTAATGTGAAGAATAGGAAGCTATATTTTAAAATTTTTAGCTTTCGTTTCCTTCGTTGCCTTTTGGATAGGATAGGTTCTCTGAATTGCTTTGTAGGTTTGAACCAGAATAGCATACTTGAATGCCATTTATCTATAAAAGGAATTAATAATACGGGGCCCATGACAAATAGGAGACAATGTGCTAAAATAAAATCGTAGGCATATAGATTCATTTCACATATTTTAACAATAAACTCACGTAAGGGTTGAGTTATGACAAGCCAACCTAATCCACTAGTTATCCATTTCCCTGACCACCACGCCCGGTTACTATAATCATCTTTTAATTCACGGGATAGACAAATTGACATTGTGAATTGTAATATTGTCTTTTGAATTGCAATCATACAAATAAACCCACATAAAGTTCTCGTAAAATTTAGCCCTTCTAGATACAAGAATACTTCAAAATTAACTAGGTTTATTAACACCGACATCAAATGAGCAAAGCTAGCGATGAAGCTTGGCACCCTTGTACAGCAGCATGATAGAATAGGTCCCAAAGTGCACGAAAAAACAAACAAAAGTAAAGTTATCAAAATACTAAAGATTATTGGAATAAAGCATAGTATAATGATCCTGAATAATGGGTTCACCCGACTAGGGTTGGAAACACCATTTTGCGCGTTAATGAACATATAAGGAACCAAGTAGCAAACAATGCAAATTAATGGTATGACAATTTGGTCAATGAAACTATTCCATCTTGAAGGCCTTCTTGATGCATCGTTTATTCTTTGGCCAACTTCTCCTAGAGCATTTTTTTTATAACCTGTATATTTGGCTCTATGAGACCTTATAAAACCAATCCATGAATTTCTATGCCAGCTAGAGTTACCCCTTGAAAGCCATCTTAAAAATTCTCTGTAATCAATGAAAAAATCACCCCAGGAAAATTGATGAGGATTAAAGATAAAAGGTGCAAGGCACATAGAAACAAAAGTTATGCAAAACCATAGCAACGAAGGTTGCCACATGGATAAGGATGCAAATATAACAATCAAAAATACCGTTGATCCTGAATAAATTGATGTTGAAGCATATCTACTGTATAATGTATTAAACGATATTCGAGAAGTAGCAAAACCTCTCCCAGTAGCAACATATTTAGCCCCTCCAAATGTTATATTGTCTTTCAACGACTTTGCATAAATCTGACACACAAAAACTTCAAAAAATGGTGCCAACGAAACAAAATGATGAAATATTCTATAAATTGCTTTAATAAACCCTTTTTCAATCAATTCCTGAAAAATTAACGGTATAAATGAAATGAAAAAGCAGATGAATACAGAAAGAACAAATCTCGATACCCAATTTAAAACGGGTTGCAAATTATAACATCCCAACGGCACCTGTAAATCAGTAAATGGAATATTCAGATCGTACATACAAACCACTGATTCATGTTTTAAAGATCCAAGGTTAACTAAAACCAACATAAACAAGTGTACCGATAACATAATGAAAAGATTGTTAATATGAAATCCAGCGTGGGCATAATAGAAAGACAAGAATCTATCAATTGGAAGCTGAGTACCTAGGTAATAATATTCACGAGACAATATTTGTTCCCCCATACCAGCTCCTATTTTTGTAGTAAAGTTCAATATAGTACCGAAACCAAGATCTCGACCTTTCCCACATTGATAGTAATCGCAATGTTTAATTCTACCTCCACGACAGACAGCTGTCATACCAGCATATATATCCTCATTTAAATGTAACCCTTTTTGGGCTTTAGAGACTCCACCTCTAGTTGTCATGAATATCCCGTTCAAAAAGTCAGGGTGCCCGTAATGCAATTTCCCACCGATTTCAGCTAAAGTACGAGCAAATAATGTACCAAATGTTTGCTCCTTCCCAGCTGCAATATCGCCTAGCACTCCTATATTTTCTGAAAATATATATTCCCTAGCACCCAAAATTGCTACTGGATCTTTGAGATTTTCCAGAAAGATTCCTGGAACATATTCAGACGAAGGATCCATGTCTATTTCTTCAAATTCAGCTAATACTGACTTAATTTTAAGGCATTCTTCAAGATAATTATCTTGGTTTGCATCGATGACTTGGATATATTCACCTCGATAAAAAATGATACAGTTATTTTGGTTGTCAGACTTCCCATCGCCTAATATTGGATTTCCCGATAGTTTAACTCGGTATTTCTTTTTATAGTTGCCATAAGAATCCTTTTCAGATACATTAAGTAATGTTGAGTAATAAGTTGTCTGGTCGCCGTTAACTTCTTCTTCCAAATAAGAGATTTGAATTTGAGGATAGATACCAAATAATAACTCAGCATCATTAAGTTCATTTTCATGAAACTTTTGAAACCTTTGCATCGAAATTAACAACTTGAACTTTCTTTGCACAAATTCATTAAGTTCTGTATCAACATCAAAATAACTATTTGAATCCAAATCGTAATTTTCAAGTTTGTATAATAGCTTGATAGCCTTTTCGTAATTCATGAAACCAGATATGGTTCTAAATAAGGTTTGACATCTTAATGACGACCATATTCTTGTTCTTAATGTATATTCAGGAGAAGAGTCCTTAAATCCAACACAATAATATGGCAAGTCGCTAATTTGATTATTCACAAGATCTGATTCATGTTTATGATTTAGCAGTTGTTCGCTTGGAAAATCTGCTTCGCCTAAATCCAATGGCTGCGAAGAAACTAAAGATAGGATTTTCGTGTCTTCAACAAATAATTCCCAATCAGTCGAATGCAACAGTTTCAAATATTCAAGCAACGAAACTTTTGAATGCTTATCTTCTTTAATGATTTCCCTCAAGCTTAGGATAATTTTCTCAGAATAATGAGGAATTAAAACTGTAAATGCTGGAATTGCTAAAATAGGAAACGGTTCTGGTAATGGACTAGATAAAGATTGGGCGAAGAATGAAATTCTCCTTTCAGCTTCTTTACTAGCAGTGAAAAAATCATGTAAATTTAATGAATTATCATCCTGCAATATAAAGAACAAAGGAGACCTTAGATATGTCTTGTCCATACTTTCCTCATTTGATACATTAATTTGTTGATAAACTAATTTATTAACTTGATCAATAGAAAGCAAATGTTCTCGATACATTGAAAGAACAATACTATTCCAGATTTGTGAGATTAATAATGCAGAATCAATTTTCGAAGTTCCATTTAAATATATAATCTTGCTAAAGATTCTTTCAGGTAATCTTGAAAAGATATTCCTCCATGGCGTGAAGATTGAAATACCCAATGAAAATGAAAGTCCGATTGAAAATATGCAATTGCAAATGATGTACCATAGATACGTATCTAGGAAAAACAAAACCAAGTCTGTGACATATAGCAATATTAAGGTGAACCTAGCTTGTTGTTTGCAAAGTAAATTACCAAGAAAAATGTCTCCTTTGCATCTTGTCATTTCCATTATAGAAAGAACCCGAATTGGGTCTCTCAAAGATAATGTAAGAAAGAAGTATGATTCTGAAAATTTTGCAAGGAATACACAAACCCATAGTAGATAAGAATAGATCTGATTCCTCAAATGTAATTTAGGAAATGATGATGTGAAAATTTCGGTCTTGATAATATTTGAGTTTTTCTTTAAAAAGAAATTGAAAAGCCTATTGGGGGACTCAATTGCAAAATAAAGAAACGTGATAATAGATATAACAAACTGTATTATCCCAACAATATGACCTATTTTTGAATATTTATCAATCGGTAGAAACAAGAAGATGTAAACTGAGGGACCTGCATTGATGATAGTTATTAAAACAAGGAGCACTAACTTGAAAAACAAGTGTTGAGCCCCAGGCCATTTCCTAGGAACAAACAACCACTCGATCAAGGTTGCCAATATAGTAAGTAAACAAGCAACTGTCCCACCTAAAGCTACTGCCGACCATTGAACTTGGGGAGCTGGTTTGTTATCGAGAAGTTGAACATAATTCTTGGTGTAGATTGTTGGAGAATTAAAGCATGTATAGTACCAAAACATGGTGACATGGATGACCCACACTCTGCTAAAATTTGTGAACAAATGGAGCCAAGTTCTGCGTTCACTGTATGTTTTGTAAAACAATTTCTTCCATTTGATAGATTTAAACTTGGTATATCTTTGGTTTCGGGGGTACTCGTATAACAAAGATTTGTCCAATAGCATTATCTTTTCGAGATTACCTCGGTACCAAAAGAACTGATTCACGTCATCATATCCTATAATATCACTGTGATCCTTTTCTGATTTTTTCCACACATTGTTCACTAGTTCATACTGTTGATTTCTTATGTATGAATAAATGGGAGTAACAACAGTATCAAGAAATTCAAACTCGTTGGCCTTGGTGTCCAATTCCGCTGATTCAAAATAATCAAAGGCACACTTGTAGATAAAACAAATACATTCGGGCATAAACCGTAAGTTATTTGCTTCCCCCCATATGAGTAGATATAAGGCAATCTGATAGATATAGTCTTCATCGGTATAATTTTTCATCCTAAGCCGCCAGTTGTACTCCATAGCCAATAAGCAACTTGTGTCTTGTATGTCATTGAGGTTATAAGGGGTATTCAGTTTTGACTTGAATTTTGCAAAATCCTTAAACCATCTCCATTGCTTTTCATTCACTTTAACATTTTCATCCAACTCAAAATGCGCTGCAAAATACCACTTCTTATAGTTCGAGTGTTCGCCTCCAATATAATCGGCATGCAACGATAGTAGTGCCAACTTGCATGACATTCTACTAGACCTCGAGTCAAGCAGCGTCATAAAAAGGTCATATATATTACTCTGACTATCACTCTGGAACCCAAACATATTTCCAAGCGTCAAAAATATCTGCCAGATCTCGTCCTTGTTAATTGGTGCTCCGTTCTGGATACACCAAGAAGGATAAGGTGTCGCTTCTTCCTTGATCCCATTACAATATGTGCTACCTTCTATATCACTAACTTCCGATACAATACCATTATCTTCCTCTCCGTCCACCTCTTCAATCATTCCACCGTTTTCAACCCCGTTCATTTCTGTTTCCCCTTCTAATGCGTCGTAGATCCCGCTACCCATACTCTGGTAAATCGAGAACTCGCGATACGCATCCGCCGACGTTTGACTATGCATATCTACGACAATGATTTGTTAATCTGTATCTATAGAACTCCTAATGACGTTGGCGACAAAGGAACGCTGTTATAGTTGTTTTACCGCTATGGATGGTTGCAAATTCTGTCATTTTATATGGCAAACTCGTGCGTCAACCAAATATTTCAAAAACAACCAAAAAAATTGCCTTCAGCCAGATTCGAACTGACGATCTCCTCATTACTAGTGAGGTGCCTTACCAACTTGGCCATAAAGGCATAACTGAAAAGTTTTCTTGCAGATAGTATCTACCAGCAGTCTGGTACTAATAAGAAAATATGTACTGACAGCATAAGGGAAAGAATATCCAGTTCTCAAGATCCATATTATCTATAAATGTGTATGCTGATACTATTCCATTCTTCATCATATTATTAATCTTATATCTTGCAATACCTGAATGGATTAAGGATGAACTATAGGATGAACCAGAGGAGTACAATTATCATGATTAACCGTTGGTAGAGAGTGATTATAATGAATTATCGAATTTTAATTCAAGACTCCTCTAAAGTACTCTTGAATTAATGTATATAAATTATATTAACTAACCTGTGTTATATTGACTCTATCATATCCTATATTCTACTATATAGTATAGAAATCTTCTAGAAGCCCAATCACGCTCTTCGCACTATATCGCCACAAAATCACCAAATTTTTAATTACACAAATTCTCAGGGATTTTAATAACAACTGGTGTTTAAGTCTTTATTTGTTTTTCAAGTATACAGTGTAAATCGAAAACATAGCACAAAATTGAAATTTAATACCAACAAGATTTAGATTTCAATTATTTACATTAATTAAGGGATTGAAACGGCTATTAAGACATTTTATTGGATTGATTGTTGAGTAATTGGATTAGGATTATTATTGAAAACGAAACGTGCTGTGTTGGTCATTTTAGTGGACACAACCCAGAGATATAATATATTTTGCAAGCTAAGCGATAACACAAATTGCCGGTATTTGGATAGAGCAGACGATACGTAAGATGATGACATTGCCAAACGACGAACCAACGATTTCGCCCGACGATGCTGCCACTGCGGCAGCAGTGGCAGCAGCCAGCACTGCAGCGGCAGCGGTAGCAGCGATTCCCCAATTGAAGGACGATGACCACCTGCTTCACCACCAGTTTGTGCAGCAGCACCACCACCAACTTCAGGAACAGCATGCACATCAACAACATGCGCTTCAGCAACACCATCAGCACCATCAACACCATCAACATCCCCACGAACATGATCACGACCAGTTGAACTCGCAGCTCAACCACCAGTTGCAACAGCATAACTTGGCACACCACCAGTTGAACCACACGCCACACCATCATCTTGAGATGTTGGCACAGGCCAACGAGGAAGATTTTCTCGACTCTACCAACAGGAAGGTGGCGCCAAGGTCGAGCGATTTGTTCAAGGTGGGTCCGCAGTTCAGCGAAACCAGGCACCACCAAGACATTTACTGTAAGAGAAATGATATGGACGTGAATCCTATTTTAGAAGCCAGAATTGATAGAGGGTTCGAGGTGGGTGAAAATGGTACTTGGATTGGTTACAAGAGAAACTATTTCACCTTGGTAGCTTCGTTTTCGTTAGAAAACTTCAACTTTGATCGTTTTATTCAGAATAAGTTTTACACGTACGAGAAATCGTCCAAGAATGGCGAGTCGGTTGGCGAAAATAAAGTTGAAATCAGCTATTTTGCAATTAGATTGGTTGCCAAATGCTCTGACGACGATGTGGCTATCAGCCTTGTTCAGCACACCGCCAAGAGAGACAAGGGTCCTCAATTCCCTCCGCCAATCTACCCAGCTGTTCCTGGCGACTTGCCTGACCACGAAACAGTCAGGGCCTCGTGTAACAAGCGTAACGGTAATAAGATTGAAAATATGAATAAGGTTTTCTACTTTGATAGAGCCGAGTATTATCACAATACCAATTTGGACACTTTGAAAGATGACTCCGTTTTGAAGAACTACCCAAGTGATTCTATTGCCAGAGTGGCCAGATTCGAAAGAATCCAGTTTACCTCTTCTATCAGATTGAAATCTACTTCGGTCAATTCAAGATACTTCACCTTACATGTCGAGTTACTCGGAATCATCGAGAACGAAGATTGTCAAATCCAACCAATATTATTGTCGTCTATTGAAACACCTCCTTTGATTATCAGAGGAAGATCTCCATCAAACTATCACAAGGATAGAACTTCGGGTTACAGAGGTCATATTTAACAACCATAATCTGTTCTCCCATAACTGCCCAATAATAAGGAAAAAGCTAAAAAAAAATGATAAGATTTCCGTGGTGTACTTTTAGTTGTTTGTATTTTAGGTTAATATATATTTAGGTATCAATTTGCTTTTTATTGTTAATAATATTCTCATGGAATATCTGATATATCTGAATTGTCACCACAAAATGTAATGTTCGATATACATTTATGTATATCATATTTTTTGTATTTCAGTATCTCCGAAAGTGGTGTGGTCATTAGAGTCGTTCGCACTGAAAAAATCATCAAACTCGATGTTAGCTGTCTACTATTTTTTTCCGACCCCATATTTTATATGATCTTCTAGTTTTCATCTTATTACATTATACTTGTTATTAGTTGTATCAGCTCATTAGACTATAAAGGTGATTGTGAACTTTCCTTCATTCGTAATATTTATTTCCGGTTGATTCCTAGAGACTTAGTTACATTAAAATTGAACTTACAAAAACTATCAATATATAAATAGAACATAACATAAACGTCAGAGAAAGGTATAGTACATTAGATTAAGCATAATGATACCGACAACTAATAGAAATAAACTAAATATGAATTGCAACGAGGAGTCGACGCCATTTGAACCTGTTCGAGTGATTGATAAGCAATCGTTGGATTATGTATTAAGGTCTGGGGTCTCGGGTGGTTTAGCTGGAAGTGCAGCTAAAACTCTAATTGCCCCATTGGATAGAGTAAAGATTCTCTTTCAAACGTCAAACCCAGAATTTTTAAAGTATAGAGGCAAGTTTTCAGGACTCTTTCGTGCAAGTAAGCGAATCTGGTCCAACGATGGGTTTTATGGGTTATTTCAAGGTCATTCGGTTACTTTGTTAAGAATCTTCCCCTATGCAGCTATTAAGTTTGTTGCTTATGAGCAAATCAGAACTATTTTGATCCCAACGGATTTACACGAAACTGCAATTAGAAGATTTATGGCTGGTTCATTATCTGGTTTAGCAAGCGTTTTCTTTACATATCCATTGGATTTACTTAGAGTTAGAATGGCATTTGAAACTAAGCATTTACACAACGATGACATAAGGGCTAATAGTCGTCAACACATCATAGCGCAGCATCGAGGACGATTAAGTACAACCGTTCGAGAAATATTAAATGAACGCCCACCCCATAAAGTAAATGACCCTACCTGGTTCAAACTCATGAGACAGAATTTGCCTCCGTCAGTAATGTCATTATCAAACTTTTACAGAGGGTTTGCTCCAACTATTTTGGGAATGATTCCCTACGCGGGGGTATCATTCTATACGCACGATTTGATCCATGATATCTTGAGATCCAAATATTTATCGAAGTACACTGTTCAGTCAGCAGGTGCTCTTTCCCACTCGATTTCCACTTCATCTTCAAGCAATAGAGTTATTAGAAAATCTTCGAGCAATAAAGACCAAATAAATTCAAGAGATTCCAGGTTGCCTTTGAAAGCATATGCGCAATTACTAGCAGGTGGACTCGCCGGTATGTGTTCACAAACTGCTGCATATCCATTTGAAGTTATAAGAAGAAGAATGCAAGTGGGTGGTGCGGTAAATCAAGGGCAACATTTATCATTCAAATCCACGGCAAAAATAGTTTATAGAGAAAGCGGATTTAGAGGCTTTTTTGTTGGTTTAAGTATTGGCTACATAAAAGTCATCCCGATGGTTGCATGTTCATTTTACGTTTACGAAAGATGTAAAATGTTTTTCGGAATATGATCAGATGAAATTCTTATCATTTATATTACTTCATTACATACATAGATCCATATTTAGTATTTTGTATTTATATATTTATTAATTCATTTATTTATATCATATTTGAATATTCGTTAGTTATCAATTCATATAATATGTATTTGAATATTCGTTAGTTATCAATTCATATAATATGTATTTGAATATTCGTTAGTTTATTTATTTGTCCTTTTTATGTATTTGTTCGTGTATTGATTTACTTTATTCATTTATTTATTCGAAAGTATACCTTCCAATATGTACAAGAAAGTCTTAGTCTAAAAAAACCAACTGAACCACTTCTTCTTACCGTTAGGTCTGGTGCCAAATTTTTGGCTTGACGCAGTAATATCCTTGATGGTACCTTTGGCGATAGAAGCAGTTGTGGATAACTTATCACTTCCAATTTTGAATCCCCAATTTCTCAAGCCCTTTACAATACCAGGCGTAATGGCAGCAGTGATTGGCAATCTAATAAAAATCAATGACTTGTGGATACCGTATGCAATTGCAAATTCTGTCCATGAAAACTGTGACAAAAGCATCGTGAAAAAACTACCATTTTCATTCACTTCTTCAGAATTACTTTGTTCATTCATTTCTTCTATCTTACTTATCTCGTGCTTCTTCTGTAATTCTTCATCCGAAACCCCGTAACCAAAAGTTTGTTTTACTTTGTTCTCATAGTACTCGATTTGTTCTTTACCCATGGAGTGAACCAAAACATAACATATTGGTAAATCAATAAACGAAATTGCTAAATAAACTCCTAAACCAGCATATCCATATTCTTTCATTAAATGTTTAAGACTCTTTGGTTTATTTGGCGCTTGTGGAGGTGGCGTCGGTTTGCCCGATTTCAAGGTCGATTGAAATCTCTTGAGAAATTGATTCTTTGGAATTTGTCTAGTGACAATTTGTCCTGGTGATCTAGAAAATAAGGGTTTTACCGGTATCTGTATTCTACTTAATAAGTTCATTCTGGACATTTTGTATGGATGTTCTATATATTTAGGATGAGTGATACTTGATCATATAAATTTCCATTTTTTCTACACTTGCGAACCGAAATTTCTAGGGCCTACAAAATTTATATGCACAAAATATACTGTTATTCCTACTATATACAACTAATTAACGGAATTGAGAATAGAAGCGTTCTTCAGAGAATCTTTGTTCTACTCTGTCAAGTATTTCCTTTGTATAAACTTCTGTCAATAGTTCACCACCTTTTAAGACCCTATCTTCGTGCAACTTCTGTTCTTCTTTCGTCATTATAACAACGTTTTGATAAGATAATTCTTTTCTTGGATCCCATCTGGATAACGTCAACCTGGTCGAGTAGTTGGATATAGGGGACTTGCCGTGGAAAACTTCTTCTAAGATATAGTTGACGTCGTTCAATGCGATAGGAACTCTTTGGTCCAATTTGCCAATTCTAGATTGTTGACCCGCCAAACTCTGTAATATTCCGTCGTAGACCTTGTATCTGTTCTTACCCTCAATTGGTTCAACCGGGTATCCTGAGATGGAGGTAATGAGGTGGGTGGCAAGGGTCAATCCAAACATACCTGGCATTGTACCTAAAACAGGCAAAATCCTAACTCTGAAGTTCTTGATGGCCGATAATTGATCAACCTCACCTTTTGCAATTTCGGCATCAGTTAATGGCATTAATTGAGCTTTTCTTGGGTCTGGCTTTTCGGCAGAGAATACAACTGGGATGCTGCTAATAATACCTCTCTTTTTCAAACGAATACGTACTGAACGTGATAATGGATCTTCTTCAGTCTTGGATATATCAGAAATATTAACTCTGGTTGGGTCCGACTTGCACGCTGCACCTCCCGAGGAAATAACCGGTAACTTCTTTTCGTGACAGAAAGTTAACAAGTCCACTTTAGTATCTATATTATCAATGCAATCAACAACGTACGTTGGTTTGAAATCTTCGCCAAATATTAATTCTTCGGCCACATCTATGTTCCACAATTGGTTTTTGGTATCGATTTCAATCCAAGGTGCAATTTGTAATAAATGATTTCTCAAACATTCCACTTTGGATATTCCAACATCTTTCAAGTTTGCTACTGCATGTCTATTCAAGGAACTCAACGAAACCTGGTCAAAGTCTATTACCCTAATTTTACCCACGCCAGATCTAACTAACATCGTCGTGACCCATGACCCAACTCCACCAGCACCAACAACCACAATGTTTTGGTTTCTTACCTTTTCCATGCCTCCTTCCGTCAAAAATGCATAGTTACGAGCCAACTGTTCTTGAATTAGTTCTTCTGAATAGTCTTTATTTGTTTCTGTAATTTGTTTAGTCGATGGAGGTGACTTTACGTTATCACGAGAGTCCATATATCTATGAAACCCTTCCACAACTCCTGTTGTAACCAACGCAGTTGCAACTACTAGCATCCACACTTTGGAATGACAAGACATGTTAACTTGATATGATAGAGAAAAGAGATGATCCTTTTGCAACTGAAAATTTTTGTAATTGATAAAAAAAATTGTATGTCTTTTCTGCGCAGTACACCACTAAAAGAAATATGGATTATATCTATGCTTAAATATTATATATATAAATCGTATATAGATGACTATAACTTGGACTGGGTCTTTCTGCCAACGGTACTCTTTATAAGACCATTCGGATCTGGAGAAGGATAAAATAATTCATCATTTTGTTTGATACCCTTCCATTCCAAGTTGAATAATATATAGTGCTTGTTAGGCAAGGCATAGCTAACGGTTCCAACTTCAGGAACCAATTCTAAAATCTTATGAGACATATTGTACATAGTAGCTTGAACAGATGCAGAATTTTCCAAGGCAAACAAGTCTAATGTGACTTTTCTGGCACTATCATAAGTAGAGTCAAATAAGCCCTTATCAGCTTGAGTTAATACCTGGTCCAAAGATGTAACTTGTTTTGGATCATATGTCCAAGATGCATCTACATCAGTAGATAAAATTCTGTCCTTGGTAGGCTTCAATGTAGTGTAATCACAAACGTTATAACCGTAGAACATAGAACCAGTGGATTTTAAAACAGTTAAGTCTTTGATCGAAGAAGTAATTGTCAACTTTTTATTCGATCTGCAATAAGTAAGGAACGTTCTTCTCGTTTCCGGACCTTCATGTTTAAAGGAATGTGGATGGATCTTACCATCCACCTCATATTTGGTCCATTTGCTCTGAACTATGCTCACCTCAATCCCAGAAACATGGGCATATTTCTCAGTGAAATGTTTCGCCAAATGGGCCGCAAACCTTTCAATCGGCCACACATTAGTGGTTTTGGCTTCGATCAAGATAGTATTCTTAACAGTATCTGTAGGAACAATAGGGGCATTATCGGCCTTAGTATATGAAACATCAAAATTACCCTTCAATAACACCTGGACATTTGCTTCTAATACGTCTTGTTCTTTAGAATTATGGGGGTTCTTTTTAACTTTAAGGAACTTAACATTTCCTTTGCCGTATGAGGAGTCTAACAATTCTGATTGCATAATATTTATAGTAAAATGATGAAGAAAGAAGATAAAACAAGTGGAATTGTTTCCTCTCTTAAATACTATCTTATCGCCAGATTCACGATCTTATCATAATTTGGTCTCGGAGAACGCCGAAAATTGCAAATTTTCAATTTTGTTTATTTCTGTTCCATTAACGGCTCTAACCTTATTGCCATTATACATTATTGTGTATATGCTATAGTCGTATGATTAACTTTAATTAAAAATGTAGAAAATTTATAAAAACTTTTAAATCTTATCTGAATTTACAAGATTTTGATGATAGTGACAAAAATACAGAAAATATGCACTTTCATTTTTAAACAAAATATACGTAGATGAAAATGATCTACTAGGGTTCTTACACAGACTGACTTAATATTTAAAATAAATAACAAAGGAACATTAAATATACGTATAGAAACAGGTATGCTATAAACTATAACCTCAAAAATCGTTGAAAATGCACCAATCTAATACCTTGAGACAAAAAGCTATTTACACTCAATCATTCTTCTTGCCCGCGAAATCGGCTTCTTGAGCCATTGAGGTAAGCTCTTCTACTCCTCTTTTCAAGTCTTTTGTGTCTTGCTCGTCGGCCGCCAATTCTTTCTCAACTTGAGCGAGAGATTCTGGTCCATCGGTCTTCTCATCTGTTGTATCAGATTCAGGATCAACAAATCTTAAGCTCTTTCTCTTTTTTGCAGACTTTGTGGAATTACCAGTTTCCGCTCCTGTGGTTGAATTGGACGAGCCAGGAATACTTGCACTGTTAGATGAAATTTCTTCCTCGGTAGAAGGTGTCTTATCGGATGAGCCATTGAATACTAATTCAGCGGTTCTAATCCATCTTCTTCTTCTAGTGTACTTGGAAAATGAATCTTCTGTCGATGGCTTTTTCCAAGTATTATCGTAATAGATATAACCCTCATCAGTGGCTGGGTTGGCAGTAGTCTTAGATCTCTTATTATTCTGTAAGGTGATGGCACCATCATTAGTTAAGTCCAACCTCCAGGTCTTATCAACCCATCTCCAGGTAGTATCACTTCCAGATAATTGCTGAGACTGTTGAGCTCCAAACGAATAGTCGTTGTTTTCGTTATTTGGAAGTTGGAAACTTTCGAGAGACGAAGACTCATTCAAAAATTCGTCAGTCCATGGGGTTCTTTCATAAGACAATAAATTCGATGTCCAACCAATACCCAACCAACGTCTCTGGTTCTCGTATATCACGTATGTAAATCTCACCGGCTTGTTTGAAGCTTCACTACTCAAATCTAAAGAATGTCCAGCATTTTTGTGAACTTTAGCAAAGGCAGCAGCAAACAAGGAATGGTTTCTAGCTTGCAGGAAATCCAATCCAGTCAAGTAGAAACATAACACTCTGACTAACTTGATTTTCCACAACATTTTACGGGCCACTCTCGAGTACGAAGAGTGGTACGTAAGAATGTGGAGTCCAGTGAATAACAATATGATTCTAGGCTTGACAAGTAAAAATGTCACGATAAGATAAAGCGGAGTCAAGAAAACCGTCGTGAAAAGAAGTCTTTTGATATCGTAGGCAGTTAACGACAATGACGTGATTGGATTCAACAACATATCGGCTTTGATACACGTAGTAGTCAATGCCTGGACAACATCATCCAAAGTTGGGTGTAAGTTTGTTTCCTCAATGATCTTATTATTCAATAATGCATACAACGTGATAATACCTACTATAATCAAATGTCCCAGCCATGTTACTAAGTTTTCGAAATACAATATGGCCAACGAGTACAAACAAACAAGGATGATATTAATCCAGTAGTCATCATTAGTCCATGTTATGATTGATAAAAACTTATTCACTATCAACAAATACGGATACGACCTTACCAATGACTTAGCAACGCTAGGTGGGGTCGATGACAAGAGAGGTGATGTTTGCGGTCTTGACTTACTTTCTTCATCTTGCTTCGAATCGGACGAAGTAAATACCGCCCTAATTTCGGCAGTATTATCCTTAGATTCACCGCTACCTTCTACCTTCCCAGAATTGGGGCTGCTGTGCACTTTTGATCCTGAAGACTTATTCCCTAAATTTTCTCCATTATGATTGCTTTGCTTGCCAGACATTATACAATTTTTTCGAACTCAATATACTCAATTTAATACCAATGCTAGCACCAATTGAATCGTTTCGTACTTGATTTGTCGGTTAATAAGCTAAGTTTCCATAGGAAGAATAAATTGGTTTCTGGAAGTGGGTTTTTTCTGTCAATCGCAATCACATTAAATTGGCCCAAGCACTCACAATGGAAGTCCATATGAAAATCACAGCTACATCCTTAAATAGGTAAATTGGAGATTATAATCTGATATTGACATGGTAGATGGATTTCTCAAGCTTATTATCGAAGGAAATTGATAAGAAGAGGAAGCTAGCCGATGAAACCAAGAAGAATAAAAAGGTGAAGGCCGAGGATGAGGTGAATATTATAGAGGCAGATACGGTTCCTAGAGCTACTAATAGTGATACGCTGGAGAAGAACAATAGACAGGTTTACACGCCCGAGGAAACGACGTTGATTAACTCGATCTCAGATGAGCAGCTTGATGCTAAACTAGAACAATTGGGTGAGAGATGCAATACAGGCAGCACTAAGCTTGACAAAATTCGAAAGGTAGAAGTACTTCTTCGTCTTCAGAAGAAAAACGAGGTGTACAGGATACAGCTCGAGAAAGAGGAAGCGACGGACCGAACCATAAAATTGGAAGATATAGCCAGCAGCGATGCCAGGGAAAAGTTGCACACGCAAGTGCGTATGTACGTCAAGTACATGGTGAAGGAATGGGAGAACGATGTACAGCTGAAGACGGAGGGGTTTTCAAGCATACGTGATGACGAGGAGCGAGAGGGCGAAGAAGAATCGGTGGCTAGACAGTCGTCGATGCTTTTGGACACTAAGAAGGATTTGGTGAGACTTCTCTACAAGCTCCGCACCCAAAAGCTCACAGATTCGATGCTGACATCTCTCTGTACCATAATGTACTATTTGCAGGTGCGTGACTACCGGCGAGCCAACGAAAGCTACATGAAGCTCAGTATCGGTAATGTGGCATGGCCCATCGGTGTCAAGGGTGTAGGGATCCACGAAAGAAGTGCTGCCCTGAAAATCACCGGTGAGAACAAGCAGAACTCGGCGAATATTATGCTTGATGATAAGACAAGACGGTGGATTACGGCCATCAAGCGATTGATCTCTTTTGCCGAACGTAAGTGGCCTATATAGCTAATACTACAACAAGACTTAAATCCATAAGGTGATAATTTTGTAATTTTGTAATCATGTAACCATCTAAGCCTCTATCTCGAATAATCAAGAGGAAGCAACCAGCCAAACCTACAGATTTCCTGGCCGTTAGGGTATTGTAAATCAACCCTACTAAACTAAACAGCCATATTGATGTTATATTTTCACGTGTAGAGATACAGGGCTAAACCCTTCAGCTAAAAAGTGGAAATTTTTTTTTTTTCGGACCTCACTTGAGTGTATTAAAAAGTTGAAATTTGAAATATTTGTTAGTGCTAATATACTTTAAGTAACATTATACATATATTAAGATGGCTGTATGTACTATAGGGATTAAACACTAGTAGTTATAGAATACTGTTGACAGTCTGGAAGTGAAAGAGAATTTAGAAGAGTGATACAAATGACTTGCAAATGAATATCTAAATTGGACATAAAGGTGAAAAATTTACAAGAATGGGGCATGCAATGTTTAATGCAAACAATAATTGATAAACCATCGTGATATATATACTACGGTAAACTATTGGTAGATGTGATATATTAGACGTTGGAAACTTCCAGACTGGGCAAGAAATAGCTTGATAACTAGATTATGTGGATGAGCAATATACTAACATTTTTTAGCGTGAAATCAAAGACATTAAGGAATTCGTTGAATTAGCTAGAAGATCAGACATCAAGTCTGCCGTTGTTAAGGTTAACAAGGCTTTAAACGCTAACGGTAAGAAGATCAAGCAAACCAAGTTCAAGGTTAGAGGTTCTAGATACCAATACACCTTAGTTGTCAACGACGCTGCTAAGGCCAAGAAATTACAACAATCTTTACCACCAACTTTAGAAATCAAGAACTTATAAGTTAACATTTATTAGTTAATAATTGTATATTTAAAAATGGTGTATTAGCTCATCGGGTCACTTTTTTTCTATAGTTTAATAAAGTTTACAAGTTTAATAACGGAGATTAACGTAATATTTACTATGACTAAATAACATCTTCCATTTCAATGTCTTCTTCTTCGTCCTCCTTTTCTTCGTTTTCTTCATTGATAACCAAACCCAATCTGGCAGCTCTTTCGGCATCCCGTAATCTTCTATATTCTGGTTTTAAGTTATATTTCGAGGTATAGGGTCCTTTTTTGATCAAATTAGCAATAGAGTCCAAACTTTCTTTTAAGTATGATTCCGGCTGTCTGGTTCTTTCCTTCAAACCCTTCATGGACCAGTATTCGTACTCCTCGAACAACCTGAACAATAAGTCTAACAAATCCTTCTTAGGCATTCTGATAGCCCTTCCTTCACCATTCTTACTCTTAGCAGGATTGGACTTCAAGAATACTGAAGTATTATTACCTTTAATTGATGGACCTGCATTGGATTGTACAACCCCAGGAATCTCATCCAATAATGTAACTTTGGGTCTTGGCTTTGTTGGTTGAATATTTTGTCTCTTCATGGACACTTGTGAGTACTTCGTATCACTCTTGGATGGAATTATTTGACAATCGTGACATACCTTACCTGCTAATGCTGTTTTCTTTGGAATTGTTTTCACGTATGGAACAAATTTCTTGACTGGTTTACCATCCTGGCCCTCCTTATTCTTTTGAATTCTGAAAAATTTCTGTGGCTTATTTTGAATCTTCTTCTTATCAACTGGTTGCAACGAGGGTTGTTCTGGCATTTCGGCTACTTCAGTCAACTCCTGTTTAAATTTAGTCAAGTTTTCTTCGCTGAATACATATGAATTACGCACTTGCGTATTCAACATAGATATGTCATATTCATGGGGTATTTCTTCATTCATGGCTGATTCATTGAGAACCAATTTCACTTGTAACTTTCCGCTATTGTTTCCATTACGTCCAGATTGCTTGATTTTAACTCTTCCCAATTGCTCTCCGCTTAATTCATCTATATTGGACCACTTCTCTGCCAAATATCGAGGAAGCTTAACTAACCAAACTTTCTGTTCCCCATTTGTCAAGTTCATGTCCAATGATTCATCCTCTTCCAAATAATCTTCTGGATCTGACAAAATTGAATGATCTGGTTCTTCCGCCTCATTCGAATTTTGGTCTTTCGTTATACTATTGCCATTACTAACTGCATCACCTTTATCAGTTGCCACCTTTTCGTTCGATCCAGCTTGTTTCGCTGCTTTCTTCACCGGTGAAGTCTTTGTAGAACCACTCATTGCTACTATATTATTAAGAATTCTATTAATTAGAGTGGTTAATAAAAGAATATAAGTAGGATTAGTTTAGATGGGTTGATTTTTCATTTCAGTAAGACTGTATAAATAATTACACAAAGGTGCAAAAAACACTATTTAACAGAAGCTCTGGCTTAAATTCAATAGAAGATCCTAAAGATAACATTAATCAAACAATGAAGCCAGGTCCAGACTTGCCAATGGTCATATCTAGACCACACTATATTTCCGGAAGAGATTGTGGCTATTGTAACGGAAAAAAAGAGGATTATCATGCGCTCGAGAGCCAGAAGACGACTAATGGCGATAAAGAATCACAGTCCATCACGATTGGGTGCCAGGTAGAACAAATGACATGTCAACATTATGACGAATTAATAAACCAGGGGTTTAGGAGATCAGGAACGTTTTTATATAAGCCAGATTTATTAAGAGGATGTTGTCGATTATTCACTATTCGAACCGATGTTACTCAATTAAAGGTGACCAAAGCTCACCGCAAGACAATCAATAGATTTATAAGAGCCATATCAGACGAACCAGACACGAAAGAGGGAAATAAGCATTTTGACTTGCATTCTTTGGTCAAGGAAGAGCAGAAATCAACCAGATTTCACACCAAATATGAGCCATCTAAATTTTCAAAGGAGAAGTTTGAATTGTACAAGAAATATCAAGTGCACATCCACAATGATGAACCAAGTGACGTAACAGAAAGGTCTTTCAAGAGGTTCCTATGCGATACGCCATTCCCAGAAAAGGAGGTGATGGGATCACTGGATGATTGGGAGACATTGAACCACTGGGTGAAAAGATGGCTGCCCGAAGATAACACCCCTAGCAATAGGGTCGGACCCACTCATGAGTGCTACTACCTTGATGGAAAGTTGATAGCCATTTCCATATTGGATTTTTTGTCCACAGGAGTATCGTCGATTTATTTCATCTGGGACCCCGACTACGCCCATTTATCGCTTGGAACCCTTTCAGGTCTCAGAGAGATAATAATGTGCAGCGAGTTGCAACTCGGATACTACTACTTAGGCTACTACATCGAAGATTGTGCCAAAATGAACTATAAGCTGAAGTTCGGCGGAGAGCTCCTCGACTTATGCAATGAGGTGTACTTCCCGTTGCCCGCAGTAGGAGAGTTCATCAAAAACGGCCGCTTTTTCGTCGTAGGTGACGCTAATGACTCAGACGAGACCGCATACTCCAACGAGCTTGAATTGGAGAATACAGGCCATCCGATGGCCGTATCGGGCTCTGAATTCGACAATAAGTCCCTCGTAGATGTGAGTGAGAAAATCTACGCGAATGATTCTATCTACGATGATGCCAACAAAGCCCTCGCCATCTTGCAAAAATCTTATGGTATTGGTTCCGCATCTGATTCAGTCTACAAATTACCAGCAGTGGTCCCAGGTATAATCCCCATTTGGCAGATACTAGAATGGTTCCATTCAGGTGCCATTGACAATGACTTGCCAGTTTCCATTTTCACCATGATGACAGCAGACCTCAAGGAATGTGATTTTGGCCAACTTAACCCGATTGGGAAATCAATTGTTATCGATTGTATAAGATTATTTGGCTTAGAGAAGTTCCAAGATTGTATTATTTTGGTCTAATATAGTGTGACTCCATCTATTGTGGAAAATCAAAATTTCGCAATCAATGGACATAAGTCACCCCACACTTTTTTCATTAGGTCATAAATCAAGGCTCAAGTATAAAATAATACCAAGTATAAATAGGGGGAGTAATAAACACAGTTTTGAAGTATTAGAAGCGAAACAAATCAAAATTGCACAATTATATATAATATATATTTTCAATAAATACAAAATGACAAGAACTAACAAATGGACAGTTCATGAAGCGAAGTCGAACTCTAAGTGGTTCACTCATCATGGCCCAATTAACTGCGACCCAACCAAAGTTAAGAAACTGGGAGCAGGAAAGGGTAATTGGGGCAAGCCAGGAGACGAGATGAAAGACGATACAGATATGGATATGGTGACTATGTTCGGACAGTCGCAAAGAAGGAATTCGAATCATAGCCAGAATGAGCAAGATATGAAAATGCTCAACGAACAATTAGACCATTCTATGTTTGCCATGTAGACATAGTATAGGATAAGTGTAACAATGCCCTACTTAGTGATAGGGCATCGGTAACGAGATACGATTTATGAAAATGTTTATGGTAAGTAAAAATTACATAAATAAATATAAATGATTTACGACGATTTATGACGCGATTGCTCTTGTACTCTGAGTTGAGCTTCATGATCGGCCTTCCATCCCTTTGCCTTTTGTCTGGCTTCGTATGCCTCCTTGTTGTTCAAAACTCTGTGGACAATGAATTCGGTATTGATATTGGCGAATTCGTGGGGTCCAATTTCCTTGAAGAGCCCATTTTGTTTAGCTTCTGCATATGGCTCTTCTTCTACTTGAGTTGGACCGTGGTACACCGCCGCTACGGTTCCAGGCAACTTGGACAAGAATTGGGACGTTGGCGAAAAAGGAGCTCCCAATACAATCCCGTCGACATAAGCACATTGTAATATACACAAAGCCCTCTCAAATATGTTCATAATTGGGTAGTTAAGTCCCTTGACATTGTTGATAGTATGATCATCATGTACGCCAACAATGATGGCACAACCATCCTTGAGCGCATTTTGCTTAACAAGCCTCAAAGCTTCGATATGTCCGGGGTGGAACAAGTCGAACCCTCCATCAACGTAGGCAATTGACTTGTACTTATTTAAAATTTCTTTCGATGGCTCAACCAACGTATGCAATTCTTTATCGGTGTCTATATTAAGATAAACTCCTGATCCTGGCTTTAAGCCTGTTTCGTCCGTAGCATATTTGGCAAACTTGTCCAAGTTGTCCTTTTTATCAAGTAAGGAATGGTTGTCTATATCGCGAATTGGTTGGAAATGATGGTCCTTGCTCATCAATAACATTCGTCCCACTAAGTCTGTGGTCAGAATGTTAGGTGTTCTCTTAACAACAACAAATTTACCCAAATCTTTAACTTCTTGATAACAATCCTCGCCATTGGCATCAGTTGTAATATCATCTCCATGTACGACATACTTGCATCCATATCCATCCATCACTTTGGGGTCAGTGACATATGGAGCATCAGGAACTGGCTGGGTAGACCATTTACATGCTTCTACGGCCTTTACTCTCTCTTTTAATGTCATAACAACAGGACCCTTATTCTTCAAGATATCTTCGTCTGAATGGATTCCCACGTAAAGTTCCTTACCCAACTGACGTGCTTGTAGCATGGCACCAGCGTGGCCTTAATTTCTGTTAGTTGATGTAATCTTAATTGAATAGAAGAATTCAAAATAACATACCGTGATGAACAAAGTCAAAACACCCATCCATCCATATTCTACAGTTTTCAATTCCTTCTGGCCTTTCGAACATTTTATTGTACTTAGAACTTTTATTGAATATAAATAGTGAAATAATTCGTACTGGAATTTATCGCGAGTCTAAGATTACATTTCTATACAAATCCAGATTGCTGTTGATTTCCAACCTTTATTGTATTAGTATTATTGGCAGGTGGCTTCTTTTTAAATGCAGATATGCTCTTACCACCGTTGTTTGACGATTGATAATTATTCTGTCTGGCAGTGTTGGTATACGCCGGTTCTGGCGATCGTAAGTATTCACTAATGTCTCCAGTTCCAACGTAGGTAGGCTGCTTATTCTTTTCCCTTTCCAGGGATACGTAGGCGAAGTAATTGTATATCATGCCAGCATTTCTAGTCAGACACCCATTTAGCCAAGCCAAAAAACCACCTAATATTGGTGGTAGACTTATAAGTAGATCGAATGCAATTTGGGACTCCATTTGTAGTACTAGCTTATTAGGGAGCTTGTATTCATTGGTGACAATGTGAATAAGCCTGGCATGCAATCCATACATCACAAGTGGTCCTAGCACTGGAAATAAGGCAACCACCAATGGAACGGAACCCAAACCACAATCCATACCAACCCCACAAGATCCAAGGAAACACTTATCGTGTACCCATGCCGTACTTTGCACCCTTTTCCAGATCTTCTGTTCTTCTTTAGTGGTGTTTTTGGGTAATCTAAGCTTATTTCCGTTCTCGTCCTCGTATGGATTTTTGCCTACTTTTATATGTTCTTCCGCATAATCGTTCCAATAATCCATGACAATATCATATCCGGGCAATCCCTCTAGCTGATCTTGAACGTTAGACATATTTGTTAACTGTTCGATAGCAATTTGGTGGTGTGAAGAATAGTATGGAATATTTCAGGGTCGCTTCGTATGGTGATCGCAAAATCGAGCATATTAAACAGCCGGAAATATAATCTACTGACAAATACCGATCCTATTCTATTTGTTACCGTTATGACTAAAAACACTATATACATTATGAAATAAGCTTCTCCAACTCTTTCTTCAGGACTGGCGAACATACTCCTCCGGTGTCTTTTCCACATATGAAGCAATTGGGCTTTTTCAAATTTCTGTATCTATTCATGAAACACTTTTGGCAGAATAAATGGTTGCATTCTGTCTTAACAGGCAGAGTATAGTCCTTTGAACAGAGTACACATCGATACGGTACTTGTTCTTTGGATTTATCGGGTTTCTGTTGCTCAGTGACTGTTTCCCACTCTTTTTCGATGGGCTTGCGCTGCTTCAGTTCGTCTCTTATGTGTAAGAACTTACATGTATCTCCATACCCACAGTACCCTGTCTGTAGAAAATCCTTGCATACATCTGGCTGAAAATCTGTAATAGTGGTGGTCTTAATGCTGATAGGAGGTGGTTTTATTGGTCCCACAGATTTTTCGCCAGCAGATTTGTCGGTGGTGGCCTGATCCAAAGATGGGTTTGATAAAGCATTTCCTGTGCTTGAGTTCTGGCCGTGTTCCACATCTCGTGTGGGCTTTTTGGTGCCATTTATTGGCTTATGTTTCTTGATACCTTGAGATGAGCTCTTGGTTTCCTTCTCTAGGACGTCATCGGAATCTGATTCGAAACCGTCAACATCCAATTTTCGCTTTGGCTTGGCCACTTTCCCATCTTCACTCTTTTTGATAAATCTTTTCTTGAACATGGCCATTTATTGGTACAAAAGCTCTTATTTGTAATAGATAGTACCATATCTTTTAGATAAAATATGGAGGATTTATGTACAGTACCGGACATAATTAGTCAAACCTTGCTTTTAGAATGAAATATACTATGCCATAAGACAACAGAACAATACGCTGTTTAATATGTTACGGAAAGCATGTACATATGTTCCTAGAGTGGGAACAGGACTAGTGAATTCACGGTTTTATTCGAATGCTACGACAATTAAGTCATATTTTGACTTATTTCCGCAGACGTTCCCAGATCATGGGCCCCCAAACGAATCGTTTATGATCAATCCAAGACGACTCCGTCGGGAATATAGAACATTACAGAGTGAACATCATCCAGATATAGTCATTGGGTCTGCAGCATTATCGAAACTGGGTGATAATGGAGTGGACGATAAATTTTCGTCGTTATTGAACAAGGCCTATTCGACCATCAGCAATCCATACTCGAGAATAGCCCATTTGATAGAGGTAAACCACCCGGATCACTTAGATATCACACAGGATGATATATCGAAGAGATTGATTTCAGATTTTCAATCTTCATCCGACGAGAGGTCCATGGAGTATAAGAATATGCTCATGATGGTTTTAGAAGCGCACGAGTCGTTGGAGTTAGCGACCCAAGATCAGGACTTGGAAGCGTTGAGTGAAGAGAATGACGAAAGAATAGTTGAGAGTGAAGAGGCAATCGGAAAGTTGTTAGAGACAAAACCACTTAATTGGAATGGCATTATGATGGAAGCAGTCAGATTGAAGTACTGGATTAACATCCAGAAAGGTATTAAGGATTGGGAGCCAGGTAAGCCAGTCAACATTACTCATTAATGGCATTGACAAAAGCACATCGTGTATAGTGATTTTATACTCGTGCACTAACAATAGACGGCACTGAAAGAGTTTCAAATGAAATATTTTATATTAATATATGGATCGTATGTTACATAAGTATAAGGAAAAGTAGATTACAAACAGAAACAAATAGATTAATTCCCTTCACTAGCCATAGTTTTGTCATCATCATCGTTATCTTCTGGGTCGCCCATTTCACTGTCAGAGTTGAAAGGGACATCTGACTCATCGAATTCGCTTGGTACGCTTAATTCACAGTTGTTGAATTCCTCTTTCTCCTGAGACGTACGGGGATGCAATCTGAGCCATTTCATTCTTGGTCCACTGGCGCTTAGCTCGCTAATTTGGAATCCAAATAAACGAAGCCCAAAATCATTCTGGTTAACTTTGTACACTCTATTTCTACATTGGTTTTCAATCTCAGGAAACATCTTGACCAACAACCCCGGAAATGTAGTCCCAAAGAACGCCCCATCAATATTGAGGTATCTTGAACTCAGGGGAAGATAAATATCATTGCAGCATGGACAATACAATCTCACGGTTTCTTGTCCCGGTATGTCTGTAGATCCCACCGGTATCAAATGCATTCCATCACAGTAGTATCTAGGGCACGAGCCAAACTCGTTACGTTCAAATTTGCTAGCCATTGCTGTCAATCCCGGCTTAGAGATTATATAGCGGGCATGAATTAATCCGTATAATAATTCTGCTGAATGTGCTAGTAATGCCTTGTTGGGTAACTCTGTTTTCGAGCCTTTGTTATTAGACGTTCCATTACTCCCATTATCGTCAGCAGTCTCAACCTGGTAGTCTAATATTGTGTATAATGCTTCTCTATAATATGGGACTTGCAGGGATAATCCTGTTAAATTAAAATCATCTTCAATAAAGTCTTGGGATACTGGCACAAAGTAATCATGTCCAAACAATTCACAAAATTGTTGAATCCATGGAATATAATCTTCTTCTGGATCGCTAGACATCGTTGATGTTATTTGTTATATGAACAAGATCTGAGCTGCTCTTTTTACCTCATCTGCTAATCGTTTGATTGAGCAAAAGTGTTTTGTTTCACCAAATTCTCAAAACACCTTTTGTGTAATTTTCACTGTTCTGTTTGGTCCATTACTATCAAGAACCAACTCAAGTCCAACTAGTCCAATAGAACACTAGACGGAGTATATTGAGTGAAAAATTGCAATTGACCGAGTAAGATGTTTGATATAAGTTCTTCTAATTTGTTAATTAGCGTATTGGTAGTTCTTTTCGCCAAACAATTGATCAACGCAGTTGGTAAAGCTACGTTGGAGAATATAGGATGGTCAGCATACTGTAAGGTTGCACCAAAGTTAGGAGACTCCAAGTTCATTGCGTTAGACCAGAAGAATGTTGAGTTAGCGAAGGTATCCAAGGAGAGGAAGTCAATAAGTGCCCAGGATCAATATGCCAGATGGACCAAATTGAATCGTCAGTTTGACAAGCTTACAGGGGAGATCAATAAGTTGAAAGAAGAAACGTCTGCATCCAGAAGCTACATTAGCAAGTATATTGGATATATGATACTTGTCACCACGACATTGCCTATCTGGTTTTTTAGAGTGTGGTTCAGAAAGGCCGTTTTGTTTTACTTTCCTACCGGAGTGTTACCACACTACCTTGAATGGTTTTTGGCCTTGCCATTTATTACCACTGGTGGTGTGGGCTTAACTATATGGATGAGTGCTGTCAACAACGTCGTTTCTTCTGTTATTTTTTTGGTTAAATTCCCCTTTGAGAAGGAGGTCCCATTTCCATCGAAAGAAGTCGGCAACGAGAAAACGTCAATAAATAAAGAAGAGGTATCGGGAACGCCAGCTGCAAATTAGTTGGTTAGAGAGACCATGGTAGTGTACATTGATGGAATATATATAAATTATGCTATTTGACCCGCAAGTTCTATGCTTTGCTTGAATCTTGCCTCCATAACTTTCTGTAGCTCATTAGTTTCTTCTGAATTATTATAGATATATAATCCGATCTTGGATCTTTTGACGTCTTCCTCGAAAGACTTGTAACTTTTATGCAACAATGAATCAATGCAGTTTCCTGTTTTAAAAGAGTCGACCGGTGAATCGGTTAGTGCAAGGAAATACCACGGATCCACTACTTTTATCCAAACCATTAGGTCTAACGAGAATTTATATACTTCGTTGTTGTCTTCTAATATAGCCAATGGGGACCCGTTTCGAGTATCAACGTCAAGCTTTCTGACATTAGGCATCATCAATTGGGGTATATTTGCATGTCGTTTGTTTAAATTTTTCTTCTCAATGCTTGGAACCTCTACCATATTATTTAAAATGGGTGCCAACGATATCCCTCTAACCACACCTGTAAGAAACCTCTCTACAGGCAAATTCGGCAATTTCCAAACAAAGATTAAACCTTGATTCGTGACACACATGAGATAATCGCCCTCTTGCTTTAATAATATGACATTATTTCCTACTTCCATACTAGCAGTAACATACTTTCCAGACTTAGCCAGAATTATTTGTATTGTCCCGTTGAATGAAGCCAATACGTAAAAAGTGAGTATTCTATTCTTGATTATAGGTAGTACATGCTGTACCTTATATGGGAAGAATACTGTATAGCTTCTCTTTGTATGATTCTGATCATTAGAAACAATTACCCTTGTTGGATCTTGAAAGTCTATTCTATCGCCATATTCGAAGTCTGTAATGTCATCTTCATTCACTTTCCAAGATGGTCCGTTACGAACCTCAACAATGGATGTGATCGAAGTATTTGCATCATATGCATCGTTAATAATTATGCTACTACGATCTTCGATTGATTGAATTCCGGTGACAATAACAGAGAATATTAAATCCTCATCAATTGCATCTATTGAGCTACCACTTATAATTTCGTTATTATTCTCTCTCTTACTGTTGAAATTATTGTTCAATATTTGGTTTACTTTACTGTTCAATATCGCTTGATTATTAAATAAATTGTCTGGTAAAGTTGAAATTAATTGGAAACAACTTGGATATCTTGTTTCTAGTATTGCACGTTTTATTTTATTTCTCTGTCTCCTCAAAGTAGCATCTGACACACTTTGGTTCAAAGCGTCTTTAGGATTATCATTGACTTTCGCTGAATCAATACCCATATCTTCATTATCATTATCTTGATCGTCATTATTGGCTTCATTAGTTTGATTAAATTCGTGGACTAAATTCTTCAGTTTTAATCCTTGCACCGATGTCAGAACCCCTAATCTGGGTAGGAAATACGATGTTTGAGATAATTTCGATCCGATTTGGAATTTCTTGGTTACCTTTCCACTCGTGCCTAATACTGGAACAGAAATTTTGGACGACGAAGATACTAATAATGGGGCTACTCTTTTTTTCCCATTTTTTGTTATTGTTATACTCTGAGTCAATTTGTTCACTTGCTTTGGAGTCAAATTATTAATTTTTGGGCTCACTTCTTTGGGCCTCACTTCTTCTGGTCGTGACTTCAAAATGGTTGTCGGAGGTTTTGTAATAGCTAATTTCTTATTTTCCTTATGCTCGGTAACTTCAGATTTTTCTTCCAAAAGTAATTGTTCAACGCTCTCAGGGAATGTAGCAGACTCTCTGTCAGCACCGTACCTATGTAATTGTAAATCGTTCATATTTTCACTAACAACTTTTCCCAATTCATTATCCTCGAACGAAACACAGGTAATTGATCCATCCAAACAACTGAAATATAACGTTTGACCATCTGGAGCCCAACACATATCTGTAATAGACCCCGAAACTATATCATGAGCCACTACCAATGGTTTACTTTGTCTCGTAGTCCAAACTACAAGATTTTGGTCTTGTCCAGCAGTTGCCAATATAGTTGTAAAGTTTCCCATTCCATTCTTATTTTTCTGTGAATCGTTGCTGTCATCATATTCAAATAACCTAGGCGAAAAACAACACACTTCACAGGGTGCCTCGTGCCCTATCAATGAAATATCTGTGCCCCAATTAGTCCTATTGATTATGGCAACCGATGTTACAGGACCATTAGTCGCATTCGGCACAGCAATGTGCTGACCATCTGGGGACCATGACATTCTCCGGAAATATGAAGTTAAGGGTGATTTCTTGAAAGGATCGATAACAATGTGCTCCATTTGGAATTCATAATTATTAATCGACAGTTCGCTCAACTTCCTATAGTATCTGAATATTCTAACTGATCTATCATCTGATGCAGTAGCAAAAAATTTGTTTGCCGGGTCGAACACTATACCCTTGACCATCGATTGATGAATATCGTACCTCTTGATTCTTTCGAATGTTAGACCATTCCAGATTATGATCAGTCGATCTAAACCTACTGTAACCAATAAGGATCCATCAGGAGACCAACATATATCTTGAATATCATTATCATGGGCGACTAATCTCTTTCTGACAGTCCAATGTTCCAAGTCGGCTTCTGCTTCACCAAATTGTTTTGGACGATTTGCTTGTTCTTCATCCTTCTCCCAAATTAATACAATCTTATCATCTGATCCCGAAGCTAAGAACCTGCCATCAGGCGAAAATTTGACACTTGTAACGACCCCGTTATGTCGACTCATTGAACATAATGGTCTTCGTATTATATCTGAATTTAATGTGTCAAGATTTATACCATTCTTATTATTCAACGTCGCAGGTTCAGCTTCATAGTTTTTAAAATGAAGAATTGATTTAGTATCCCATATTTTCACGTTTCCATCTAATCCTCCTGATGCTAATCTCGATCCATCTGAGTTTATACTCACTGAGTAACATTCAATTTGTTTATTCTCAGCTAGAACATGTTAGTATTATTATCGTAACTTCATAGAGTATCAATTTCTATAGTACTTACCCTTATGTCCGAACCAGGGTAGTTTAAGGATATGCATTTGAATAACCAGTCTACTGTAGGAATATTAAATATGCTTGATTCACTTACAGTTGTTTTATAGATCAAGACTACTTATGTTGATACGCGCACACAATACTGGCTTTTAATAATTTATATTCTAGAGATTAAATACCAAATTAGAGTAACCTATCTATAGATACCTAATACTTAAAGACCGTATTCAACCTTAATTGCTTTACCGAATTTTTCTAATCCTATGACTAATTGATCTAATGGAACGGCAGCATATGTACCTCTAAAGAAGAAGGTGTTTTTGCTAGCAGGGTTTTCTGGTAATTCAGGTTGTGGAGGATTTGATTTACCGTCGGCCTTGAACCAAGAACCTGGGATCATCAAACAACCTTGTTTCAAAGCTTGCTCGTAGACGGCATTTTCAACCTGGAGTGGGTCCTCGTTAAACTCGGACTTGAATTTAGGGTGCTTGGAAGCGTCGATGGTAGTTGTGAAAAACATACCGGCCACTGGTGGGATAAATGATACAACTTCCTTAGGGAAGTACTTGTTAACTGCATCAATAGCGACATCTCTCTTGTGGGTGTAGTCGGCACGTAAGCCCATTAACCAATCTAAGTAACCCTTTTGACCCCATTTTTGCAACAAGGAATTACAGATGGATTGAGTAAAACCAGATGGACACTGGATAGAAACTTCATGGATTCTGACATATCTCTCGAGTAATTTGGCTTGTCCGACAATCCAACCGAATCTCAAACCAGGTGCCAAAACCTTAGAGAATGAGTCTAATCTGATAACTCTTCCTTCGACATCCATGGAGATGTAGGATGGAACTAAAGCCTTGACGAATTCGTCGTGGCTGTCGACCTTGTTGCTAGCTCTTGACTTTTCGTCCGTGGTATAATCTTCCATTTGCAAGAAGTAATAAGGCTCGTCCTCAATAATGATGAAATCGTGCTTGCATGCCAATTTGTAGATGGCCCTTCTTCTTTCAGCCGAGAGACAAGACCCGGTTGGGTTTTGACCAGTACAAATGGTATATAACAACTTTGGCTTTGGTCCAACCCATTGGTCTAACTGCTTTTCCAATGCTTCCGGAAGAATTCCCTTGGCGTCCATTGGAACTGGAATGGTATTAACGCCTTGTGCGTGGGCAGTTTCCAATGCCGAACTGAACGAATATTCTTCAACCAAGATAGAATCACCTCTGGTGACAAACGATCTCAAGGTTGCATCCCACGATTGCGTGTTACCAACAGATGCAATAAGATCCCAATCCTTATATGGAACATTGTGAATCTTTTCCGTGTGCTCCTTCAAGAAATCAATAATCTCGGCTTGACCTTCAGTGTGTCCATATTGCAATGATCTGGCAAGCTCGATCTGCTTGTCTTCTGTCTTGTTCATTTCGGCTCTTTTGTATACCTCTACGACAGTTTTATTTTCATCAGAGAGCGGAGCCGAAATACCTTCTGAAAATGGTACCGATGGAATGTCCGCTGTCACTTTATTGAACGGAAAACAATCTGATAATGGTAATCCACCGCCCAAGAACGTCATTCCTGGTTGTTTGTAATACTTGAAAGCAGCCTTCAATGGAGAGTTTTTTCTCGACTTAGCTTCTTCACTCAACAAGTGGCTCAAATCCTTAGCTTCTGGTTTAGACATATCTTTTTTAGTGCTGTCAATATGCTTGTTACAAATTATAAAATATAGTAGTATATACGTTCTTATATAATAGATAATGAGTAATAGGTACATAACCTGCAAAATTCTAAAATCTCCAGAAAAAGTACAGGTTAGGACTTTGACGGCATTATCAAAACGCCTATCATAGTATCTATCAAGGTTATGGCAGAAATTAAATGGGGGGATTACGCCATTTAGGAGTTTATTAAGCATTATTAAGTATAAATATAATATACAGGCTAGCGGAGTTGCAGGAATGCATCCAATAAGACAGATGAGGGTGGCTCATCATTCTTATTTTTGTCAAAAACGTTCCAAAACCTTAAGGTCTCATCTCCAGCACCGGTAACAATCGTTTCCCCATCTGGCGATAATGACAAGTACAATACTCTGTATGTATGACCGGTTAATTGAGCTATTTGCTGCATGGAGGGATATTTCCAGACAATGATTTGGTTTCTGGAGAATCCATGAGTGGAGACTAATTCGTTTGAATTTTTGGACCAGATTAGGTTGCAGACTTGCGATCCGGTGTTGACATTATTCGTCAACGAGCCAGTGAGGGTGTTCCAGGTTTTGATTGTTTTGTCGGCGGTTCCCCCGCCAGATGCTAAGACACCTCTTTGGTGAGGAGACCAAGAAATTGCCTTGACTGCGGCGGTGTGGTCGTTGAACTGATATAATGGCTTAGTGTTCAATGCGTCCCAAATAAATAGTTTATTGTCGTTACCACCGCTGGCCAACTTGTTTTCTTCGACGTTCCACTTCAAGCCGCAGACCTCTTGTTTGTGAGCTTCGAACTTGTTGACGTAGTGGCTCTCGATTCTGACGTCTCTGTTGAGGATGCTTCGATCTCTCGATCCACTCGAGAGAATGTGTTCGTTCCATGCCAATGAGCTTACTCGCAAACTATGGCCCGACATTGTTCTGACACACTTTATTTTGGTAGCGTCCCAGATTTCGACCAAACCCTTCAGTGTCCCTACTGCCAAATGGGTTCCAGAGCCAATCCAGTTTATACTAGTAACCTTATCTTTGTTCGATAAATTACACAATCTGTCGACCGATTGCGTGCTTCCATCCCAGAGGTACACACTGTCACCAAGCCCCACGGCCAAAATGTCCTGCTGACCCCAGTCGACGAGATTGAGGTAGAAGTCGTCCGATAACTCTGGTGCATCAAGCACTCTGTAGGGAACTTTTGATATATTTCTGGGTTTTTTCTGCGGCGATAGTAAAAGTTTTTGGGATTCTTGTCTTACAGGAGATAACGAGTAAAGCTCGTTCTGTAGGTCCCTAGATACTGGCCTATTCTTTTTGGGGGATTGGTATGTAAATAAGTTTGCCGTTTGTCTAGGGGTGTTCGTGATGCTGTTGGAATCATGGTTCGTGGTATTTACCGAGCCAGAAGTAAGGGAGTTGTTGCTGGCATTATTTCTTGTAGACCGTGGTGGGGTGATTCTGGTATTACCTGTAGTACCGTCGTCACCACCAGTGCTAGCGTTGTCAGCCATTCCCGAAGATCGAATCGAATGTAACGAAGATGAGGATGCTGTGGAATTAAGATTGCCCGTGCTATTCGGCCTGCTATTTGACACCTTTGCATTTTTGCTCAAATTGGCCGTGGCCATGGGTACATTATCACCAAATAGTTCCGCCTTCAATATTGTCGAAAATGTCTGGTTTGCCTCTTCCTCTTTTCTTATTTCAATCTCATTGTCTATTCTATCGTGTCTATTCTTGATCTCGGGCAAAATTTCCTGGTTTGACAAACTGAACGCAGCCTGCAAATCAATCCCCGTACGATTCGGGATATACCGATCGCTAAATATCGACTTTTGGTTTCTTCGCCTTGGTGATGTCGATGGTAATCCCCCCCCATCGTTCAAGTGGGGCGGTTCCAAATTTCGAGTAGACCTAGATGGCGATCTCGGCGTCTCTAGAGTGCTTCTTCTAGACGAATAACCATTATTTATAACGTTCCTACCGCTAGCAGTATTGTTTTTGCTATTATTCATAATCCAATCGTGAAAGGTTGGAAGACGCTTCTATTGATAAGAAGGTGTTTTTGGTTATAAAGTATGTGCAAAATTCGAGGAAATGGATTAAAAAATATATCTGGATTATCACCTCTGTGATTCCGAGTCTGATGCTATGCTTTCTGTATTGGATTTACCTAAATCGATAACTTACCCAGTAGCCCGTATACTAATTTGTGGTGGTTGACTATGAAGCAGTTTGGTGAGCAAAAGGGAATAATCACGTGATCATATATTAATCGTAATGGGTGTTGTAGTATAAGAAGGGATCTTGGTTCGTGTTCTGGGGTGGGTACTACTGGAGAAAGTTGTCAATGGGTCTGCGAGAGTGACTGACCAGGGTCTGGTATTAAAATTAAGGGTTTGGTGGTGTGTTGGGAAAGAGAGACGATTGCGACTTTTGTCACAAGAGCTGACATCAAGTACTTTAATGAACTGTTTCTTTCGGCTGCATGCATGAAAGAGCAGAAATGGAACTTGGTTGTATGACAAGGGGTAGGCTAATGTTTTTGGCGACTTCGAGGAGAGGAACGGGTATTGTATGACACTTCAGATGTTTTGAAAGTGGAACCCCCTGTATATAGCCAGGCGTGGGTGTTTATTGCCATGTACTGATCCAGTAATACCAATGAAACCTGTTCCAGCACGAAAGCTGAGTAGAGATGTATAAAGAGGTTGGTAGGGTAGTAGAAGTATGGGAATCATCAACTAATGTATACGATATGCAATTGGTGTATTTATTGGTAGCTTTAGGCATTTATGGCCAGGTTTTCGCAGCCTCTGGAGGATACGTTGAGATTCCTTTGGAGCGGTCTTCAGACTCCATGTATTATGTTGAGTCGCTCAGGGTCGGGAAACGTCAACAGGAGTTGAAAAATGTGATCTTGGATACTGGTTCGGCCGATGTGGTGCTAACGGGGTCGACGTACCAGTATGAGAAGTCGCTCTTCACCCCAGAATATGTCGCACAGTACGGGTCATCCGAACCCTTTGAGATGTTCCAGCAAAATGAAACAATTTCAGGCAATGGATGGGCCCTAAAAGGGGCTACGTTTGGGGTGACAAACGTGTCTGATATTGATTCGTTCTACGGGGTGTTTGGAATCGGGTATGCTACTATCGAAGCCATGGATCCGTACGAGAACTTTCCAATGAAGCTCGAGTCGCAAGGTCTCATCGACTATCAGGTATACAGTGTATCCGGAAGAGAGAGCCACAGCTCCATCATATTTGGGGGTATTGATTCTGGGGCCTACAAGGGTCCATTGGTCAAGACGCAGATCGGGTTCGAAGTGGGGCCACTGGCCACTCGTGAGTACCACACCGCTACAGCCGTGACGGTCTCATCTATCAAAGTTGCAAGCCACAACTCTAGGACATCGATTTCAACTCAAAAACTCATTTACACCCTCGACACCGGGTCCAATGGTCTCATGCTCCCCGAACCCGTGTATACAAATTTAGTCACCGCAATCCACGCCAAAAAACAGTGGCACGACGATACCCCGTTGTTCCACCAAGACAGTCTTGCTGCCGAATCTCTCACTTTCGATATTACGGGCTTCCCCGTCTCAATCCCCATTACCGACTTGATTGACGAGTGCACTGCCATCCGTGGGGCCCAATACTGCACCCTCAGAATCGGCATCGTCGATATCGGCACAAATTCCTATGTGGCTACCCTTCCGAACAGCATTTTCAAGTACATATACACCGTATTTGATCTCCAAGACAACCAAGTATTCATGGCTCCATATGGGCCACTAGCCTCCAAATCCATCAAACATGTATCAAACACACATTTTCCGGTCGAAACCACCACCGCACCCAATTATAACGATGTCTATTCAACCATGTACCAAACTTCCGACGAAACAACCGTCCATCGGTCGTCCTCCACCAAAAACTGTCGTAGATAGACAATAGATACTCCTTGTTACCCACCCAATTCCAGTATTACTCGGCATTTTGCATCCATTTTGGTCCCAGTACTAACAATTTTTTTGGTGCGACGTGCGAAAACCACGCAAAATCGGGTGGGTCTCGGTAAGCCAATCACTGTCGTTTAAATCAGGTTTACGCTCTGTGAAAAAGTACAATAGAGCTCATTAGTTTATAAAACTTTATTAACAGTTAACAAATAGTGGTCAGTATCTGTGTTAGGATTTTATAATAATAGCGGACTAAAAATAATATATTTAAGATATTTATTATATTTCAACTTGAAAAGTAGATATCAGTAGCTAATTGTCCTAAATAAACCTACATTTTCATCTCAGGAAACAGTAATACGGAAATAATATTATTAATTGCATGATGTTTCGTTTTATTCCAAGAAGTGTCCAAAGAAGTACACACAGATCGGTGGTCAATAAGAGGTTCTCGTCTATCATTTCAATCCACAGAGATACCAAAGAAGACAACAAAAATATGAGTTTTGAGTTCAACTCCGAAAACCTCAAAAGAGCCAATGAAATTATTGCCAAATACCCACCTCAATATAAAAAGGCGGCCGTTATGCCATTATTGGACTTAGGACAGCGTCAGACCGGGTTCACATCGATTGCGGTGATGAACTACGTCGCCAAGTACTTGGACATGCCACCAATGAGAGTGTACGAAGTTGCAACCTTCTACACCATGTACAACAGAAAACCAATGGGTAAATACAACATCCAGGTGTGTACCACTACCCCATGTCAGTTATGTGGTTCAGATGAAGTCATGGATGCCATCACGTCGCACTTGAAGATTAAGCCAGGCCAGACCACCCCAGACAAATTATTCACTTTGCAGGAAGTTGAATGTTTGGGTGCGTGTGTCAACGCCCCAATGTTGGCTCTTAACGACGACTTCCATGAAGATTTGACCGCAGAAAAGACGATCGATCTTTTGAAGACATTACAAGCCGGCAAGGAACCTAAGGCTGGCCCTGTCTCCGGCAGAGACACCTGTGAGCCATTTTCGGGCGCAAAGGTCTTGTTAGGCGAGAAGCCATTCGACGTCAGTACAGTAACCAGATCTGACTTATAGGGTCGTAGTTTACCGGTTTCTGTTCATCGTTGATGATAATGCATTCAGTTAGATAGTTAACTAGATGACTATTTAGTACTTATATAGTAATAACATATACATATTTTAGAGTTGCTAGTGTCCGTAATTGGCCTTTTCATGACCTAACCTTCTCAGATCACATATTGAACCCGTAATAATTGTTTGGTTCTCTCTGCATCTTCCCTACCTCCTCGCAGCACCATTATCAGCACCATCAGCTACAAGCATCTCTTAACTATGGCAGATCTCTTGACGGTATTTTGGTAATCGCACGCTGATTGCATCATTTCTGGTGAACCCGCTAATCGAGAAAGTTGATAAAAGTATGAGTCTTATACCTGGGATTTATTATATTAAAATTTTCACTTTATTAGATATACAGAGATGGCACCACCCAAATCGTATAATATTGAGACAGAATTAGTCTTTTCAAAGTCAACGGACCAACATAATGCATCGGTTCCACCGTTGTATCAGTCCGCGACGTTTAAACAAAATTCGTTATCCGATATGGGTGAATACGACTATACTAGGTCGGGAAATCCAACTAGAACATATTTGCAAAATCATATGGCCAAGATCATGAAAGCTAAGCACGCGTTTGCTGTTACAAGTGGTATGGGATGTCTTGATGTTATAACCAGAATTTTAAAACCAGGCGATGAAGTATTGGCCGGAGATGATTTGTATGGGGGTACTAACAGATTATTGACGTATTTGAATAAGAAGGGAGACTTGAAGGTGCAACATTGGGACACCACAAACACAGAATTATTTACTTCTAAGATAACTAATAATACCAAGATGATTTTTCTTGAGTCTCCTACGAACCCGTTGATCAAGGTGTGCGATGTCAAGTCCATTACTGATTATGCGCATAGAAAGAACCCTGACGTGGTTGTTGTCTTTGATAACACGATGATGTCGCCAATATTGATGACTCCTCTTGATTTGGGAGTTGATATCCAGTACGAGTCTGCTACCAAGTATCTTAACGGACACCATGATATTATGGCGGGGGTTATTGCTACCCGGGATGCGAAATTGGCCGAAAAGGTGTATTTTGTCATAAACTCAACTGGGTGTGGATTATCGCCTTTTGATTCGTGGTTATTGAGCAGAGGGTTGAGAACTCTCGCTGTCAGAGTCGAGAGACAGCAGCAAAACTGCCAGAAGATCGCCGAATTCTTGTCCAGTATTGGTTTCAGAGTCAGATACCCGGGATTGAAGAGCCATCCCCAATACGAGTTACATGCTTCCATGTGTAAAGGTGCGGGTGCAGTCATAAGTTTCGAGACTGGTAGCATCAAGACGTCGGAAAAGATTGTGGAAAACACCGATATCTTTGGAATTGCCGTTTCGTTCGGGTGTGTCAACTCGTTGATATCCATGCCTTGTAAGATGTCACATGCCTCTATCGATGCCAAGACCAGAGAAGAAAGAGATTTCCCTGAAGATTTGATCAGATTGTGCATTGGTATTGAAAACTCCGATGATTTGATTAATGATTTGACTAAGGCCTTATTGAAGAGTGGAGCCGTCAAGATCAACTCTAAGGACGAATTATTCAATGCCGTGTCGGTGCAACCAAAGTTATAAGTGGGTTATTTCATGAGTTCTTTACTGGTTAAATTTCATTTCATATGTAGCATTTCTTGTTTTAAATGCTAGTTTTTCTAAATACTCCATGAATTTTTCTACACATAGATAAAAACTTTACTATATGGGCTATACGTTACATACATTTACATACGTTCAAATTTATTAAAACTTGCTTTCCATTCAATAGTAAAATTAACTTGTTGATGTTTTCGGTCGCGTCAATACATAAACTTTTTGGGTGGCGCGTTACCAAACATATACTCTTCTTCCTTTTCTTTTCAAACCTTTATATAATAGTGAATAAACAATCGAATAATGGCCGAAGCATATGGACTTTCGTCAGGAGCTTTGAAAGGAATTCTTTCAAAAACGGAAAGACAATCGTTCGAAGGAAAACCAATTACAGTTCAGGTCACTAATATTAAAATAATCGATCAATCACTCGAAAATGGTAACGGTGATTCAGCAGTCAAATATCGGGTTTTGCTTAATGATGGAGCGTATTCGTTACATGGATTGATTACCAGTGAATGTATTCCTTATTGTGAAGCTAATGGATTTAAAAAAACATCGGTCATAATTATTAAAGATTACAGCTTGGTCACCACTCAGAAACATATTATGATTATTAATAACTTGGAAGTGAAGTTTCAAACAAGTAACAAATCCACAAATACATTGATTTCATGTGATTCGTATTATGCTGAGCACCCTGAAGACGATTATTTAGAGTTGGCTAATAAGAGCCAGAAGTTAGAATCTGCAGAGTTAAACCAAGCCAAAGCACCTCAACAACAGCAACAACAACCTCAAAAGGCAAGCACTTTTCAACAAAGACACGTAAATGCTATTGAACAATTGTCGCCATATCAAAATCAATGGGTCATTAAGGCCAGAGTTTCTTACAAAGGCGATATTAGAAAGTGGTCTAACGCGCGTGGTGAAGGTAAATTATTCAATGTCAATTTCTTGGATGAATCTGATGAAATCAGGGCCACGGCTTTCAATGATTTGGCAGAAAAGTTTTACCAGGAATTGGAGGAAGGCAAAGTTTACTATATCAGCAAAGCCAGAATTCAACAAGCCAAACCACAATTTTCTCATTTGAGCCATCCTTATGAATTGGCGTTGGATAGAGATACAAATGTGGAAGAATGCTTTGATACCACTGATGTGCCAAAGATTCATTTCAACTTTACCAAATTAAACCAAATTGAAAGCTGTGAGCCAAACTCAATCATTGACGTAATAGGTGTTTTGAAGGAAGTAAATCCAGTTTTCCAAATTACTGCTAAATCTACAGGAAAGCCATTTGATAGAAGAAATATCACCATTGTGGACGATTCCAACTTTGCAATTACAGTTGGGTTATGGAATAATACAGCCGTTGATTTCGACACAAGTGAAGGTTCAGTTATTGCTTTCAAGGGTTGCAAAATCCAAGACTTTGCTGGAAGATCATTGACATTGACCCATGCCGGATCGATGATGGCGAATCCTGACACAGCTGAGGCATACCAGTTAAAGGGATGGTTTGATAATCAAGGTGTAAATGAAAATTTCAAAACTTTAAAGAACGAGAACAGCTCGAACCAAAATTTAATTAATAATAGAAAGTCTATATTACAAGCTCAAGAAGAAAACTTAGGTATGAGTGAAAAGCCAGATTTCTTCAACATCAAGGCAACTGTCAATTTCTTCAAAACAGAAAATTTTTGCTACCCAGCTTGTAACAATTCATTACAATCTAGTTCTCAACAACCATCTACAACATGCAATAGGAAAGTGGTTGAGCAACCCGATGGAACCTGGAGATGTGAAAAATGTGATATAAATTTCAACGAGCCTCATTATAGATATATTTTAAACTGTTCCGTTATGGACTCTTCTGGGCAATTGTGGATGACTTTATTTGACCAAGAGGCTAATAAGCTATTCGGAAAGACTGCAGGTGAATTGTTAACTTTGAGGGAACAACAAACTAACAATGAAAATAATGTATTTCAAGATTTAATCAATGATATTACCATGAAAGAATTCAACTTTAGGTTAAAGGCTAGACAGGATTCTTACAATGGTGTTGTAAGAGTAAGATACCAAGCGATGACTATCAATGATGTTGACTTTAATGCCGAATGTGAACATTTATGTTCAGAATTAGATTCCATGTTGCATTAGCCGGCTTATCTTATCTAAATTTGTTTTTAATATTCCTATGTATATGTTTTATTAGTTACGCTCAAATATAAATAATTTAAAAACTCCGACTATTAAATTCTATTAATCCGTTTAATTGCAACCAAATTTTTTTCAAGATATCGTTCGCTGACCGTTGACCTCTTGTTGCCATGATCCTACTAATCAATGCATCTATATTTTTCTCATCCAACTTGCTATTCTTCAATTCTCTAAAGGCTACCTGTAACCATTTCTTTAACTCAATTGGGTATTTAGTAATAAGGTTTCTAAATATAGGATAATAATGATCTAGGTTTGACCTTGGTGTTCCTAGAAATGCTTTGAGTAAATCGAATACAAAAAGAGTACCCAAGTTTGTATTCACCATCATACTCCTGATGAAATCTTGATTCTCTTTCGTGCCTTTTTTCAATGCAATTAATGCAACCCAGAACTTCAGGATTGATTTAATAATAAATGCTTCATGAGCTTTTAATCCATCTATCGCAAACCCAACAATAACATTCTCGAATACAGGTAAGCTGACAATTAAGGATGGGTTCCTTTCTAATATTGTAGCAAATAGTTCAATTGCAGAATTAATTGTGTAAGGATCTGATTTTAGAAAATCAATGTGATCAGTGAACACTCTTTTGACCAATTGACCTACTATTTCTTGATCCAAAAACTTGTGGTTCACAATAACGACAGTTTCTATGAGACCATATAAATAAGGGACAGAGTCAATATTGCAGTTGTCAATTTTAGCCAGAATGAAGTTAAAAATAGTATCCATGGGAAATTTAAAAGGACCCTCTATAGGTTCTCTAATTCCTGCTTTTAATATAAGACAGCATTTTTCAGTACATGTAGTGTTATTAATGATTGGAGCATAATTCAATAAATAAGTCTTCACGATACTCAAATTCAAATCCTTTACTTGCATAGGATCTTCAATCCAATATTGGTTAACAAGAAACTTCTGCTCTTCATTATAGAAGTCATCTACTTCCTCGGGTATTTCACAAGCTCTGCCAACCTCGCAAACGCATGATAATAGTGAAAGAAGATAATCTTCTTCATTTTCATTTAGCTGTGGCAGACTATTCATAACTTCTAAAGCCCTATTGTGAATAGCAGTAATCATTCTTTTCAATATGTCACTGAATTTTGAAGGCTCCTTTAAGCATTGGGCGATAGATGTATACGCATTGAACATCCTTTGTCTTATTAGTCCGTCTACCGATAGATTTTTCAACATCTCGACCAACAATACTTCCAAGTTCGGTAAGAATGATGTCAAACTTTCTCTGCATTCTTGACATATTTTCAATATAGTTCTAGATGTATTGAGTGACAACGATTGAGGACCATCCAAAACAATAGAGAATAATAAATCAAAAATAGTGCCTAAGTAGCGTGAACCACGCTCTCCCTTAAGATAGAACTGAATACTTGATAAAAAGTTGACAAACGTCGAATAAACGTATCTATAAATCCCTTCCCCTGCCGTGTATAATTTAATGACGTCAAGTAACCTAGATTCAAAAAGCGAATCGACATATGGTATTAGTATAGAGCTTTGAGACTCGTAGAACGTGCAATCTTCAGTAATTTTGAATAATAAATACAATGTACTTTCGATATCGATGATCTTCGTAGGATTTTCATCAGTTTCTAAAATATTAACGGTAATACTATGTGTTAATTTTTCGTAAAACGGAACACTCAATAATGAGTATCCAGCAATGAATAAATCTGATACACCAGTTCTATAGTGAAGGAATTCCAGTTTATTTGCTTCCAAAACGTTCAATTCGGGTAGGTGTATTTTATTCCAATAAATTGAACACACGTCGTTGATTATTTCATCTCTCTTGGAGAAAAAGCTTTGCCTATCATTCGGAGCGTTCAAAAATATGGCTTCAAAAGTATCAATGTCATCAACATAAATATTTATAAACTCCTCCCAGAATGCGAGAAACTGGTCACTGACTGATTCATCTTCAATTGGAGTCCCAGGAAAATTAGTCAAGCTAACCAAAGTTTTGATTTTATATTGCACGTTTGTATGCATTATTGATTTGGATAGTTTCAAGATATCATTCTGTAAAAACGTTATTAATAAGTTGATAAATGAATCAATCTCTTCCAGGTACATCTCTCTAGCTTCCCCCAATATTATCGTGTCAATGTAATATGCCCCCCAATTTTGCGATTCAAATAACAAATTGTCCAAGTACGATTTCATTTCCGGTGTTAGCATGCGAGGATTGATTTCAAGGATTTCTGTCACCACTCCCACCGCCTTATTTATAAGCTTAAGAACTTCATCATCTGCAGGGTTCTGCTGGGTCAGGAAATGGTTGAAAAGGAACGTAATTAACGTCTCCACTGATGTGTATCGCACCTGAGAGTTGCATTCTGCAACTGAAATATACGTCACCCACGAATTTAAGCAGTCTAAGGCCAACGAGTCAATCGCCACACTCCTCGAAGTGCTGTTCAAAAAGTCGTATATTATAATGAGGTCCCTGTATAACTCGCTTTCCACCACCGCATGAATCTCGGCAGATCTTTCCTGCTTGGAGATATCCTCCACAATAACCGATGAGAACATCACTAACACCATCAACTGCATATCTTGTAAGCCTCCGACGACCTGTGCGAGATCTGTGCTCCCACATAGCGACCGAAGCAACGATTCTACCGGATTGGAATACGTCTCGTGGTTGCTGATGAACACCAACGACAAGTTCGAAAACAACTTCCGTATAATGAACATATTGGCCTCCGTCTCCCCCAGTCTCACAATAGCGCATATATGGCCCTCCATTTCCCTCACTAAAACCTCTAGCTTGTCAATTTCCAATTTAGGGCCCATGCTGTTTATCACCACCGCATATGTCAACGCTCCAAAAAACTGACAATTCCTCGACGAATGCTTCATTAGCATTCCTGCAACCTGGTATCCGTCCCCCGACCTCTGTAGCTCCTGTAGCTCATTCTGAATCCGGTTTACCACGTCTGGGTCCCTAGTAGAATACAATGTCTCAATGTGCTGAAAAATTTGGGTTAGTACCCGTTTTCCGATCTCAATCCGAAATGGCCCTTTTTGGACCCAAATATCTCCTCAATACATACCTGAACCACCTGCTCAAAGCTAATGTTCATTGTCATTCTCAAATCGACCTATGTCTGGTTCTATTTGCAAAAGCACTCTAATCATCCATCTATTTGGTCCGCTTGCCTATTATGGGACTGCTGCTCACAATTCTTTAGAGCTTTTGTGTCACTTGTTTTAGTGACTTTAGCGACATTAAGTCCAGATTCCTATCAAAAATGGTTATCTCCAGACTGTAATTATACACCCGTCGAATTGCTGTCTACAAAGTAATTCATCGGTACCTATCGTAGATTAGAAATACATTTTGTATGAATCATTTGTTCGTAATTGGTCTCCCGAAATAGTTATCGTCAATAATAGCAGAAAGTACTAAAATTAGTCCTCAAGTAACACAAACAAGGCACTTCTTTTGACAGAAAGTCGTGTCTTTATCGGCATTTGATGATATGATTATCTTTGCAAAATAGTTATTGGGCGATAGAAAGAAAAGGGTTTTTAAGTACAATAAGTGACCAATATGAGGAAAGTAAGTAGAGCTCAATGTGCTAACTGTACATGTTCGCCAGGATTATTATCCCGTACGCACAAAAGATCTGTAAGTCTTGCGAAGCAAGTTTCTATGAGAAATAGTGGATCGGGGTCACCAAGAGGAGCATCGAGAAAGGGGTCAGTTTTCACGATAGATGCTGCCAGTTTATGTGCTCCAGATGCTAAGGAAGTCAATACATCGAAACGGTTGGAAAAATTGAGGTTGTTGATGGCGGAATACGATTTAGGGGTATACGTAGTGCCATCGGAGGACCAGCACCAATCGGAGTACGTTTCTGCGTTTGATCAGAAGAGAAGTTTCATTTCGGGGTTCCAAGGAAGTGCCGGGGTGGCAGTGGTCACCAGGGACGTGATGTGTATGAATGAGACCCCTGAGGGACTTGCAGCTGTGTCGACGGACGGGAGGTATTTCAACCAGGCGACAAACGAATTAGACTTTAATTGGGTCTTGTTGAAACAGGGGGTCAAGAGTGAGCCTACGTGGCAAGAGTGGAGTGTAGACCAGGCGATTCAATTATCGTTAGACTCGGGAAGCAAAATAAACATCGGGGTGGACCCTAAATTGATCACATACCAAGTGTTTGAGAAGTTCGATAAGGTGGTTAGAGACAAGCTCTCTCTGCCCAAGAACACCAAAGCAGAGGTGGAACTTGTGGCGGTTAAGGACAATTTGATTGAAAAGATGTGGATCGACTTCGAGGACTTACCCAGTTCACCGGCCAGTATTATCAAGGTATTGGATGAAAAGTATACGGGAAGAACATATAGTGACAAAATTAAAGACGTTACTGAGGCCATGAATAAGCACAAATGTGTCGGATTGGTTGTTTCAGCATTGGACGAAATTGCATGGTTATTGAATTTGAGAGGAAGTGATATAGAGTATAACCCCGTTTTCTACGGTTACTTAATCATCACTAATCAGCAAGTGACATTATTTGCTAATAATTATAGATTTGATACAAAAGTACAGGCAGCATTACAGGCTGACAATGTGAATGTGGAGCCATACGAAAACTTTTGGACCAAGTTGAACTCTTTATCGAAAGATTTTAATATGGCCAATAAGAAGCTTTTGGTCCCTAAGAACTCATCATGGGAAATCATCCGTAACTTGAAATGTTCATTTGAGCAGCCCTTGAGATCGCCCATAGAGGACTTAAAGGGCATTAAGAACGAGGTCGAACTTAAGGGAGCCCGATCCGCCCATTTGAAAGACGGCCGTGCCCTCTGTAAGTTTTTTGCCTGGCTTGAAAATGAATTACTAAATAAGGGCGAATTGATTGACGAGCTCCAAGCCGACGACAAATTGACCCAGTTCAGAATGCAAGAGGATAACTTCGTGGGCTTATCATTCGCGACCATCAGTGCCACCGGGGCCAATGCAGCCGTGATCCATTACAAACCTATCAAGGGTGAATGTGCGGTCATCAACCCCCACAAGATATATTTAAACGACTCGGGTTCTCAATTTTTGGAAGGAACCACCGACGTAACCAGAACCATCCACTTCACCAACCCAAAGCCCGATGAAATCAAACACTACACCTTAGTCTTGAAGGGCAATATTTCTTTAGGCGACTTGAAGTTTCCCGAGGACACCACGGGTGCCTTGATTGACTCAATTGCAAGACAGCATTTGTGGTCTGCCGGATTGGATTACGGTCACGGTACCTCACACGGTATCGGAGCATACCTCAACGTCCATGAGGGCCCTATTGGCATCGGTCCAAGACCCAACGCTGCGTCGTCGTCCTTGAGACCAGGCCACTTGATTTCCAACGAGCCGGGCTACTATGAAGACGGTGACTACGGTATCAGAATCGAAAACGTCATGTACGTCAAGCAGTCTGGTCATTCCTACAACGAAAGAGACTTTTTGGAGTTCGACACCCTCACTAGGGTCCCATTCTGTAAAAAGCTTATTGACATTTCCTTGTTAACTACAGAAGAAAAGGCCTGGATAAACAAGTATCACCAGACCGTGTGGAACGAATTGTCACCTTCTTTCTCTAAAACTTCTCTTGAATACATTTGGTTGAAGAAGGAAACCGCCCCTTTATAGCTGCACGTACTACAATTTCCGTTTCCCATCTCTAATATACGTTAATGTACATTCTACTCATTTAAAGATTGCAAAATGTAGCAATGTAGGTACTCCAAATCCTAGCCGATTATCGGTATTGGGTTATTCGCATTTCCAGCCAATCAGAGTCTTTGAAGTTTTGCTTACTCGAGAATTAAAATAATGCGTGCGAATACCAGCTTTGGGCGGGTCATTAGCTTTCACATACAAACTTATTATAAATCATATACAATAGGATCTTCTTCTTACAATTTATACATAATAGTCAATATATTCATATACAATTAGTCAAACATGATAGCGAAAAGAATTATATTGACAAACTTAAATCACACATATAAGAGATATGCTTCAAATGAAGCAAAGAAAGGTGGAAAGAGGTTTATGCAAACTATACCTGTTACAACAAGCAAGAATGATTTCTATTCGGGATTGAAATATCCTATGAAGAAGACAAATTTGGGAGAATCAACTAAAGAACCTAGTGATCTGAGCTCTAAATGGTCTAAACATTCTTTGGGGCCAATGGAAAAAGTGTCTACTAAGGACCAAAGTACATCAGCGCCCGCAAGGAGATCCCGAGCATCCAAATTTTCCAACAAGACATTGAAGAATATCGGCAAGCCCGAAACTGCAGAAACGAAGAGTACTAAGGAGGAGACGAAGAACACAGAAGCGCAGAAGCCCGCACAACCTAATATAATATCGACAGTAACTGTCGAACCTACGACACCAAAGATAACGGAGAATGAAAAGCCGGCGAAGAAGACGAAACAGAAGAGAACATTGCGTCCTAGAAAAGCATTGATTACGTTCAGTGCCAATGCAGTGGACCATTTGAAGAATTTGTTGGATCAACCTGAGCCGCAATTGATCAGAATCGGGGTACAGAACAGAGGTTGTTCAGGATTAACATATAACTTGGAATACGTATCAGAGCCAGGTAAGTTCGACGAGAAGGTGGAACAAGATGGTGTCAAGGTATACATAGATTCGAAGGCCCTTTTTTCAATTGTGGGGTCTGAAATGGATTGGTTGGATGACAAATTGTCGTCGAGGTTTATCTTTAGAAATCCCAACTCTAAGGGTACCTGTGGGTGTGGTGAATCATTTATGGTCTAAGAGACACACCTATTATGCATGCTTGACCCCATTAACTTAATATCACAAGACACTCACGCCCATATTCGTACACACGATAAAATTCTGCATTAAATTTATATTACATTATACAACATTATATTCCTATATTAAATGAGACGATTATCAAGTCTTCTTAATACACATTTATGATACATTAACAATTAATTACCGCTTGTAGGAGTACCTTGAAATGGGGTTTTCGGTTCCGACATCCGTCGTTACTTTTTGTGAGATCTTTCTATTTTTTAAAAACGTTGTTTGCGACACTCAGATATAAATTTAAAGCTGCAAATTTGTGGATTTGGTGTATCTGTGTCCTACCGCTGACTATAAAACACAATAAGTAAGTCCATTATCTTCTTAAATTCATTTACTTCTATCATTCTTTTCTTTCTTTATATTCAATCAATAAAGATTACGTTCAAGCCTAAAAATGCAAATTAATATACCATTGATCTTATCGCTTCTTTCTGTATCTCAATTGGCATTAGGAGACAAAGCCCCCAAGATTAAAAAAAATCCCAAGAATGTGGTAGCCATTGCGGACTTCCCATTTGGATTTGACAATAATGTCCAGGGTAACATTGTGTTCACAGCCAAAAGAGGTAAGGCAGTCAATGTCCACGTCGATGTAACCGGGTTACCAAAGGAAGGAGGACCTTTCCAATATCATATTCATGAAAACCTGGTTCCTTCGGATGGTAATTGTGACTTAGTGGGTTTGCACTTCAATCCTTATGACGCCCCACCAGATTGTGAAGATCAAAAGGATGATTCATACTGTCAGGTGGGTGACTTGTCGGGGAAGCATGGTTGGATTGATACCACATGCTTCGAAACAAAATACAACGACCCATATCTTTCGTTAAACAAGAAATCCAATTCCTACATTGTCGGTAGATCCGTCACTTTCCACTTTGCCAACTTGACCAAGTTTGCTTGTGCCGACATTGAATTAGCATCAAACATAAGATTACAAAGCTTGCAAGACGAATATAATTCTAACAGCAACTATGATCTTCAAGAATTACAAAAGGACTTGGCATCTGGTCTTGAGTTTAACCAAGATTACAAAGAATATTCTTATGATGAGGATGAGGTTGACAAGTACGAAGTATTTGATGAAGGTCCAGATGCAGATGACGAACCAGAAGTCGAAGACTCTAAGCCTGAAAATGACTATGCCGACGATGACGAAGACAATACAGAAGACACTAAATCAAAGACTAAACTTATAAACGATGTGAAATCGAGAAATACTACTCACAATGCAACTCACCCCCACAACGGTACTGATTTGATCCACAATGGAAACCATTCAAACGTTTCTTTAAATGAGTATAATTCCGAAACCGAAAGTGGATCTTCGACTTTTGGCTTGAGTATTAGTTTAATGATTGGTTTAGGTGTCGTTACAGGATTACTCATTTAATCGTTTCCTTCCCCTTATCATATCTTCGCTTACTTTCAGCAATCATCTCTCAATCTCACCTCTACTTTAAGCACTCTTTCTAGAACTTTTTTTTATATCCTCTTATAGATCTTATGCCTCCCTTATCTGATTCTCTCTTTGTACAATCCGTACGTAATAAATGATAAGATTATATTGAACAATTAAATATTTAACTATGTAATTTTTCTGCATTCGAAGTATGTAGCATTTATGTCATCAGGCAATGAACAGAAGTATTCTAATTTCTGCATTTGTTTGAACAATTGCACGGAGTTGTACTTCAATTTCAAGCATGTTTTTCCTCCTTGTTCATTATTGGTACAAATAATACTCTCCTCAATTTCCTTTTCGCCATCAATAACAAAAAGATTTTTAGGTCTTGCGTGAACAAAGTCAGATACTGATTCATTATTTGCCTTTACGCTATTTTCCTTTAATTCTTTTAACTTGAGAGGGGCTTCATTTTCAGTTAACTGCTCTAAGGTATGAGAAATGTCCGATGAATGTCCGTTTGAATTGGCCGTTGTTGAATTGAATGCTGGTTGACCAGATAAATCTAATGGTTGATGAGAACGTTGTTCTACCTGATTATTTGGAATAGTACTCGATGTATCTTTTGAAAACCAACCCATATTTATATAAGTTATTGAATAAGTTAAAACGAAATTTCAAAATATTCAATTTTGATATTGCTATGAATTGCGCAGTAAATATTCAACGCTTTTTACGCCATTCAATTCAACCTTAAAGCAAATTGAACAATATACATCGTATACTCGGCTCTATTCTTATCAATATCAGTTTATAATAGATATTTTCGTACCACTCAATAAAATATATTCTCTATAAACATAGTCTATAACATTCGTTTAGCCTCATCAAGTTCAACTCGTAGTCCCGAAACCCTATAAGATTAGCATCGATATCCTTGAAAATGGACTTATACTCCTTCGCATCGGGGTCATCAGGCAACTGGCTCAATTTGTTGTATATCTGCGGTATCCATTCGTATTTTCGATCGTATTTAATCGTATTGGGCTTCTGTTGATCCATCTTGAGCAAGGTCAATATTATCAGCTTTTCCATTCTTTGAGGAATTTTCAAGTCTTGAAAGAAGAATGCCGGCTTTTCTTTTCCTTCTGACGGTAAATATACCGTTGAATTATGGACAAATGCTAATGTGTTTATCATACGTTCAAATAGCTGTAATTCTGATAATTTGTCAGATCCTTCCAATAGTATGTTTCGTTTAAGGTTAAAATCCTCCATGGTGAATTTCCGTCGTATTATGTTCTGGTATGTTTCTTTATTATATGGTTTGGAATCGATCATATTACGAAGCTTATAGAATTTTTTGTAAAGCGATAAGAACTTAGATTTCTTCGAGGAAAGTTCATTTAGCCCCTCAAGACCTGCCAACAACGAAACCTGATACTTCACTATTAGGTCATTTCCTATAGTAACAACCTGTTTCGTCTTATTCATTACCAATTGGTATTCTTGAAGAATTTATTTTAGTACTTGATAAAAGCTTGGAAGTGTCAATCGCGGTGATGAGGTTTTTTTACAACCGTAAAAAGATTATGATAACAAAAGCTACACTATAATTGACATGACTGTTGATACGTTGACAGTAAAGAAAGATGAAGATTACTTCAGTTTGAAATACTCGTACCAGTTGCAGAATGACAATTCTAACTTAGAAGAACAATTCATTATACCAGATAAAAAATTCAGTGTAAGTTCAACTGTAGCGGCTGATCTATAAGATTACTACTAACTCACTAAGTTGAATGTTAATCTACATATAAATGGTACTAAGCTCCATACCACGGATTACGGAAGTTTGGTAGAGGCAATTGGACATAGCTTTGTCGAGTGTCGTTACTGGAAGCATATTGACATGAATACAAGCTTATTCATCAGAGGCGATAAAACTACGTCATTTCTGTTAGATCTTGAGTGTAATGTATCTACCCCCATTATTAATGATCTACTCGATATGAAATATGCATTCCCCAATTCCATAAATTTGCTAAGTCTGATAGACTTAGATTTCCACTTTAACACATTTCAGCCAAAACTACAACTTGCTGACATTGTAGACGCATTGAACTATCTGCTTGGTTCGTTGTTCATTAACTTGGAGTTTAAATTTCCCTTTGTGTTCTCATTTTACGGTAGGAAGCTATTCAAAACAAACTATAATTGGCTTTTCAGAAATCTCGACGAGATGTTATGTTCATCTCCTGCAAACCTCCCTTCTGTAATTCATAATAAGAACGAAGCGTTCTTGCAATCTATGAAAAATATTCAGTTGAAAGCACTAGCGGAATACAATACTTTGAGTATTATGAAAGAGTGTGATATGTCTGGATCTAAGTTAGACGCGTGTAAGAAGTACAGAAGCCGTTTCCTTGATCTGGGCTTACCTCCCACCCCTAATCTATCCATCAAAGCAATGGTTTTCGACTTACAACTCTTTGATCTAAAGTATATTGAAAGCCATCTTAATATCGAATCGATCACGTGATGATGTATATGGGAAGAATGTAAACAAACAGCACAATAGATCTAACGAACACAAGCAAGCCGTTAAATATAGTTACTTGGTTTAAAGACTTGAATATAGTAAGATATTTGTATATATGCCATGTCGTTCTTCCAAAACTTTAATACGCATTCGCTAAGGTCGACTAGGGGATTTAAATTGAAGCAATCATCACCAATATCAAGCCCTCAACCGGTTTCAAACTCAACATTCCCAAACCCACCACAAAATAACCAGCCATATCAGCAAGAGCCAGGGCAAGCATATCAAACAATAAACTTAAATAATGGTGGACAATCCGTTTCATCACATAAAGATATAAGACATTATGCTGAACAAACATTAGGATCCGATAGTGCATTGATTCAAGCAGTCAAGTTACCACAAGACGAAGATATCAATGAGTGGCTAGCTATTCACGTAGTTGATTTCTACAATCAAATAAATATGTTATACGGGGCAATAACAGAGTTTTGTTCTCCGAAGACGTGTCCCAGAATGATAGCAACTGACGAATATGAATACTTGTGGCAAGAGACCAATCCCAGCTCCAATGGAATGGCACTGCCTAAGAGGCCGGTATCATTACCTGCTTGTGAATACACAGAGAACTTGATGAATTGGATTCAAAACTTTTTTGATAATGATAATATATTTCCTTCTAAAATCGGAGCACCTTTCCCACAACAATTTCCAAGCTTGGTGAAAACAATTTTCAAAAGATTGTTTAGAATCTATGCCCATATTTATTGTCACCACTTCCATGAAATCTCCGAATTAGGGTTACAAAGTCATCTAAATACCAGTTTAAAGCACTACGTTTTATTTAGTAATGAGTTTAATTTAATTACTCGTAAAGATTATGGACCTTTAGAAGATTTGGTTGATACTATGCTCAAGAAATAAATTATATAAATACGTATATATCATGGAGTTGATAATTATTTTATAAGTCTTTATATATAATTCATATAATTAACATAATGCAACTTCGGCCATCAAACAAAGATGATCAGATGGATATTGACCGAGTCTTGGTTGTCCTGAAGGTTCTGGTCCCATTTCCTTTGGTAATGGCAATTTCAACAATTTTGTTATCCGAACACCGTTATTATGTTCAACGTCCTCGACTGTATCTACTTTGTCGGAAAACGATTCTCTTGTAGCATCCCAGGAACTAATTACAAAAATATAATCCAATAAACCTCTCCAGGCATGGGCCCAATTTGAGAAAATTGGTTCATCTCGATTGTTATCAAGGCCAGCATTATCTGGATCGACCAATTTATAGCCAACTGAATATAAGGAGATAGCTCTCATATCTAATGAATTGTGTAAATCTTCCATTGAATTAACTAACTTCAATTGTTCAGTTGTAGGTTTAAACGACTCTGGAACTGGGTCTTTTGGCTGATTACTACCAAACTTTTCAATATTACCACCTTCTTCCTCTTGTCCGTTTTCTTTATCCTCATCCCCATTGTCATCTTCTTGATCTATAACACCTCTATTTTTTGAATACTGATAAGATAGCGAGCATCCAAGAACTATACGAGCTCTTTCTGCATAATGGGCTGGTTTGGCAGTTATGGATAAGTATGGCGCATCAAATGGTTGCGAATTAAAATCTCCAGCAAAGAAACCGTACCAATCATCATCATTACCTTTAAGAGTATTCATCGTAGACCGGAATTCTTTGAATTTCTTTAAAATTAAATAAGTTTGTCTGGTTCTTTCAAAGGTACCAAATGGATGCCAAAATAAATGTGTTGTTCCAATGATTATTCCATTTCTTGAAATATTACTATACTTCGTTAATATGTCAGGCGTAAACTCTAAACATGCCAAAAATCCAATATTCTGAGTAGCGGTTCTTGGTCTCAACTCCCCCGAAGTTTCTTTATCATAGTACATGAAACTTTGATGCTTGCAAATAAATTTATCCGACTTGAATGCAATGGCTAATCCGTGATTTTTAGTATCTGCTCTATAATATTTCATGTCATATCCTAGTTTTCCCAATTCTTTGCGCCAGTATGAATTATACTGAATAAAGTCTAACTCTTGTAAACATAATATGTCTGCGTCATAATGTTTAAATTCTGATAACAAAACTTGTGATCTTGTTGACCATTTTAATGCATTCCCACTTGTCGGAAACAATTTTCTCCTAATTAATGCTTGTGCTAATATATTATATGACATAATTTTTATCTTAAAGGAATCATCACTAGCTACATTATTTGGAAGCTCAAGTAATTCCCTCGTTTTAAATCTTAGTTCAACAGGGGTATTCACAGCATTAGGGTCGATTCCTTGAGCAAGAAGTTCTTGTTTTTTCTTCTCTTTTTTTAAGTTTCTCTGTCTTCTCTGCTCCTCTATGTACTCGGGTGTTAGTGTGGAAGGATCTCTTGATTTCTTGGTAGATTTCTGCTTTTTACTGCCTTGAATTAGTTTTGCGTCTGCTATTGGCTCTTTTTGCGAAACACCTGCATTTTTCTCTTCATTAGTTGGCACATTTGATATGTTAGACATAATGAGACCCATTCTAATAATGTATGTGGGTTTGACGAATCTACAATCAAAACTCGTTTTTTGCAAGAGTTATATTTTTCAGTGCGCTCTAACTACAAAAATATATCATCATCGTTTCAGCTACATATATACCAACTAAGCAATCAAAAATGACTATTTCAAGCGACATTGATAATTCCTTCAAGAGATTGGATGAATTGCAGTTTTCGGTATTCGCAAAGATAAATGAAATAATAGATGATAGTGACCCTACAGCAAACCAAGGTGAAGAATCTATTGAACTAAAACGAATCAAATCTACAAAAGATGCCAACGGATTAATATTCAAATTTCGTGACATGTTGAAGGTCATAGAAATTAACATATCTGGAGTTAGTGATGATCAATTATCTATAAGATATCAAATGTATAAAGAAAAATTATCAAATTTAAGAATCAAGTTGAGGGAAAGTCAATTGCAATCATACAATTCAGAAAATGAATTGATTCATAATCAAAGAATTGCCAAATACTCCTCTGTAATAAGAGATAATTTTGACGAGTCTGACTTAAGAAAGGACTTGTTTTCGGGTCGTAGTACGAAGGATGATTCTAAAGTTAAGAACAAAACTATACAAGATCAAATATTGTCACATAATAAGTCGATCACGTCGGCTTTGCAATCAACTAGACAGTTAATGTCGACTTCTATTGTTCAAACAGAATTGAATATAGACTCGGTTGAGCAACAAACGAAAGATTTATCCAATTTGAATGATAAGTTTACCGATTTCGAATCTTTATTAAACAAGTCGAAAAATGTAGTCAGGTTTATCGAAAAACAAGATAGAAAGGACAAGAATAACATCTATTTAAGTATTGGGTTCCTTTTGCTGTGCAGTGCATGGGTCATTTGGCGCAGATTATTGAAGATGCCTATTAAGTTTTTCTTGTGGTCATTATTCAAGATATTCAGAATATTCAATAGGATGTTCGTTAATTCAAGTAGCAAGGGTGATGTTGACGTATACGCCACAGTAGGGGCTATTAGTAGCTCCTTAATTGCAAGTAGCATACTATCATCGAGTACAGGTACAATAAATTTAAATGAAGAATTTACGATGAGTATTGAACCCCATGGAGAACATAAAACCTGGGAAGATATAGTAAATGAAGCTACGAGTAGAATTGTTGATGAACTATGAGCATGCATATATATATATAGATATATATATTAGAAAATCATATTCCGATATTAGACTTGTGGTTGTTCGACCTTAACAGAATCTCCATTTTTAGCAGAACTATCTAAAGCAGCAGCAACAATGGCCAAATGGTGATAAGCCTTGGCGGCAGTGACATGGACGATGGACTTATCGTTCTTAGTAACTGCTTCAGCAAAATTCTTAAATTCTTCCACAAAAGTATCATTTTCGTCAACTTCTATAACAGTCTTTTTAGAAGCTTTTTGAGAAGAAGGACCAGTTTGGTATGTGATGGTTGGTTTAGATAAGTTTGGTGAAAAGTCGTAAACAGCAGAACCATTAGTACCGTAGATAGTGAAACTAGTAGACTTATCGGTGGCACCGAAAGAAGAACCGTAAGTGAAAGTACCAATAGCACCTGCCTTCGTTTTCATAGTGGAGAATAAGATATCGTCAGCACCACTTTCTTCTCTGATTTGTTTAGTTAATCCAGAAACACTTTCAACTTCTCCTAGCACTTCAGTCAATAATGCCAATTGATGAACACCACCGTCACTTAAGAAACCCCCAATGTGTTCAGGATTTTGTCTCCATGAAGTGGCTAAGTATTTATTGTTGTCGTTCCATGCGCCAGTAGATTTGTAAGTGAAGGATACGATATCACCAATCTTTGGAAGCACGTCCTTGTTTAAGATCTCAATGGCCTTCAAGTACGACCAGTTTTCCAAAATACTTATTGGAACATCAGTGCCGTTAGCTAAGTGAACAATTTCCTTGGCCTGAGCCATGTTAGCAGCAATTGGCTTTTCAAGACAGATTGGCTTATTGTATTTGACGGCCAATTTCACGGCATCCAAATTGTATTGAACTGGCAATAACGCATCCACGAAATCAACACTATCAGTCTTGATAATATCTTCCAACGATTCGTACACTTGCGATGGATCAATATTGGCCTTACTAGCGAATGTCTCGGCCTTAGCCTTGGTTCTGTTGTAACACGCGGCTGGTGTTAAGTTAGGAAGTTTGTCAATAGTTGGCAAGTGCTGATCTGTGGCAAAAATACCGGTACCAACAATAGCAAGCTTCAAGTTTTTATTTTCACTGGACATAATGATTCAATATGTTTTGTATAATTATTTATAATTACTGTAATTCAATTCTACTAATTATCCGATAATTACGCTCGTTTATGTACTCTTTGGTTCGGGGTTTTTCCTGTAAATTCTCCGTACCAATAACCTTTTGTTACTTAAGGGATCATTCTTTGACAAAATAATCGGTATAATCCCATGCGTGGGGGGCCAGCAAGTGTGGGGGGATTGCGGAACAACTACGGCGAAAGGGTAGCCCCGGCCAAATCTCTTCGATAATTTTTACGACATTTAGTACGACATTTAGTACGACATTTAGCGCGACATTGTCTGAGGAAATTTTGTGCCTTTTTGAAAACACTTCCATATAGATAGAATACTCTTTAATTAATCCAAATATACCCAATTATTATGGAGGTTAACCCGATACACTTAGGTCACATGAGTGATGAACCTGAATTGGGGACAAATCTGCGTGAAAGCAGCAATGAGTCGGTACATGAGCAAGAAGTAAGAGACAATAGCGAAGAAAACAAAGATGAGCATGAAGAGTTGGAACAGGAACAGAGTAGTGGTGAAGAAGAGGAATATGACCCTGAAGTCGAACGTGTGGAAGATAATCCAGAAACTGAGCACGAGAAGGTAGATGTATACGATAATCGTAATACCGAAAGCAGTGATAAGCAGCAGGAAGAGGATGATGACGACGATGACGAATACGATCCTGAAGGTGACCACGATGAATCCAACACGACGTCTGAGGCTGCAAATGTAGGTGTAAATGTCTCTAATGATGATGACGATGAATATGACCCGGAAAGTGCATATGAAGAGATATCGGTTGCGAATGCCAGTGAAGTCTCGCCGTCACAACAAAACGATCCTGTAATTGACAAATCTGACGAAGAAGACGAATATGATCCAGAAGTACCTTTAAACGATCCCGAATCCCACCAAAGAGAAGACCATGGATACGAACCTAAGCCAAAAGCCAGTAATATAATAAAAGGGAAACTCCCAGCTGGATTGCCTCCCAAGCCTGGATTGCCCCCTAAGCCGCCCGTAAATGCTGCGGAAAGAACGCCAGCGAATAAAGATCTGCAACAGCAATTGAAGGAAGCATACGATGCTATCATGCAAAGCGAGATTGTAAAGGATCCAAATTTTGTAAATTTGTCTCAACCCGAACAAATGAAATTGATAATGGAGCAATTATCTCAGAGGAATGTGAATTTGTCTGGAACAGCTATTGCCTCTAATCCAAGCGGTGTTAATTATGACCAAGTTTATTCCTATAATAAGCCGTTCAAAAATTTGAAAAACCCAATTCCTCTAGTACCAGTCAACGAATTTTGTCGTAGGCCAAACATTACGGCACCAATGACTCCTGAAGAAGAGAAAGCGTACGATGATTTCATCAAAAGGGAGGCATACTATATGAATTTGCAGAATTGGGATGAGTTTCCCGATAAACTGAGATTATTCATTGGTAACCTTCCAGCAAATACAATTTCAAAGCAAGATTTATTTCGAATTTTTAGTCAATATGGTGATATCATTCAAATTGCAATAAAGGCAGGTTATGGCTTTACCCAATTCAGGACTGCAGAGTCATGTTTAGATTGTATTAAAGGGGAGTCCAACGTACCCTTGCATAACAAAGTTATGAGATTAGATGCTTCTCGACCTCAAAAATCAAGACGTCCCGGAAAGCCAGAAATCAATAACCCCAACTTAGCTTCAAGAGGTCGGGATAGGTCTCCTGATGAATCAAGTGGTAAACGAGGTAGAGATGAACAGATGCCTGGTAATCGCTATGGATATGGGGAAAATAAGAAACAAAAAAGTATTGTCCCCGATTGTCAAGTTTATATAACTGGCAAGTCTTCTGTTTTCTTTATTAGGAAAGTTAAAAAGGCATTTTCTAGTAGTCAAGTCACGATAGATGTCGAAGATATCACACATGGAGATTTTAACGATGTCATAAGTGAGGCCGCCTACTCAGGAATTTTGGGTACTTGTGTTATTAAAGAAGCAAAAGTTGATGTTCAAACATTTGAAAATACAGCGGACGGTGGAATCAAGTTTGACGAATATGCTGATATAGACCCTGAAGTAGCAGCTGATATTTTAAGTAAAGCAAAGTTTAAGAAATATGGTAATACCGCAAGCCCACAACCGTATGGAAACCAAAACCAACCCCAAACCCATAACCAAAATCAAAATCAAAATCAAAACAAGAATTATGTTGCTGCAATGAACAATGATTTTTACGATAATGGATATGGTGGTAACCGTAGGGGTGGTGGAAGAAATGACCATCACGACAACCGTGGAAGATCAGGCCGAAATGAATATGGAAGAGGAAGAGGCGGAAGAAACAATAACAATTGGGAAAGCCATCATGGAAATAATAACAATATGTATAACCAAAGTGTTCCATATGGCCAACCACCAGCGCCTAATTATGGATCGCCACAACCTGCCTTCAATCAGCCGCCTGCGGCTCAGGTTGATCCAAACAGCCAGGCTAACCTTATCCAAACATTACAGGGTATGGATCCGGCTTCAATGCAAAGCATGATAGCATTATTGCAGCAACAGCAACATCAACATCAACAGCAACATCAACATCAACAGCAACATCAACAGCAACAGCAACAAAGTGCACCACAACCTGTCCAATCTATGGGTATGGGCCAGCCAATAGGTCAACCAATGAACCAATCACCTTATGGATATAACCAGCCACTCAATTATGGTCAAGCCCCACCTCCCCCACAAAGTCATACTCAAGCCCCAAGTGGTCAAGTCAATTCTTTGTTATCACAATTACAGTCCTCCCTGTCTTCTGGGTATAATCCGCAACAGCAATCACAACCAGCTAATTCTACACAATCCCTAATGGAAACGTTAGCTAGATTAAGCAGAAAATAACTTCCGTTGGTCGTTTTCCTCTGATTTATTAAGCGCATTTTCTCAAACGAAGCTTTGCATATTTAATTCGTAATTACAAATCTATAAGTATCAAAGGATTGGCATGTAGTAATACAATTAATTAAAACTATATAAATTTCTTTTAATCAACGGTATCCTCAGTATTTAGCTCTTCATGGATTTCTTCTAATTTTTCAGCTTCTAAATCCATACCTTCATTATATTGTTTTTGCAATTCCTTAAATTCATTTTCATCTTCTATGTACCCATTTATGCCAATAACTCCGCATTCGTTAAATATTTCTAATATATTCTCGGCTTCTTCAACTTTTAGTTTGGCAAACACATTATTAACCGCATCTAAGGATTCGGTCTTCACGGCATCTTGCATTTCTTTAGATAATTTCGTCGAGAAAATTTGGAATTCTGGTGATCCTTCTTGGGGAATATTAACCAGTAATTCAGTTTTATCATCAAGCGCCTTTAATTGAATCAATGCTTCTTCTTCGTTATCATTGTTTTCCGTGCCCTGTTCTTGCTTAATTATTTCACATCTTGATTTAATGTGGTTGAATGTATTGGTAACATCCTGAGAAAATCCCATTCTAGCTGGAGAAGATTTATCATTAATTTTAGAGCAGAATAATTTTACTGCCTTGATAATCAGATCTTTATTTGGCTTGACACCGGCCAACTGGGCGACATATTGCAATAATAATGATTGATGGATAACTTGACGAGCAGCATCAGTATCTCCTTGTAACTGATGATCAAATGCAGTCATAATCAAAGCATCCTTTTGTTGTTCATTACAAATATGAGTATGTCTTATTAAATAATTGGCGCTCTCGTCGATATTAGTACTTGAAATCTTGCCAAATTCAGCGGTAGATGGATTTAATGTTAACTCGTCTAACACATCTTTATCTGACTTGGGTTCTTTCGAAGCCGGTGACACATTAGAAGCATTATTTATAGTCTCAGTAGTTGTAACAGTTTTCTTTTGTGAAGCAGGCGCCGGTGGTGCCGGTTGATCGTCCTCCTTTTCTTTATTCAAGAAGGATTTGTCAAACCCAGTGTGAATGTCATCACTACTAATTAACATTGATTTCTGATACAAAAGATCATCCAATTTGATAGCTTGTCTAGACAATACATCATCGATCTTAGCTCTATGTTCTTTCAAGTACTGCGTCAATTTGGCCGCATCCTTTGCCGCATCTGGGTGATCCTCTTTAACCTGAATAAATAAATCTTCAATCATTTCATTATATGGTGGGGTATTATCGATCTCTTCAGCACTAAATGACAAATCCTTAAGACCCTTACGTAATGTATCACCTTTTTCTTTCTTCAAAAGATCATAGTCGAATTTTTCTGTCTTATCGAACTTATCATTCAATTTCTTCATAATCAACGAATCATCTAACAATTGCTCTTCATCTACATCACTTAAAAGGAAATCAACTCTTTCGTTAAGTTTAGCATACATGGTTAATTGAACTAATATGGATTTGATTTCAATATTTCTCTGTTGACGCTTCTCATGAATATCTCTTTGTTTCCATTTAATAAATGAATTTTTATCGACATTTGGATGTACTTCTATATCTGAATCATCAGACAATTCAATCTTGTCCCACTTTGAGTAATCAATTGGCATATTTACTGTTGTTTTCTCGTTTAGTGATCTTTGTAAATCGTATCTGTTACAATTAAATACACTTGATGATCATATTCTCGAATCTTCGGCCAATTCGCTATGTGCAGAATGTTTTAGGATATATAAATGTTAGTTTAGTAAGACTTCAGTCTTACGTATCGGAAGATGATGAAGTTGATATTACAATCATATAGATGTTTCAAGGCACTCATATAGAAGTTTTTCTGTCTTTGAACTTCAACTATCTGTCTCGTTTTCTCTAATGTATGAAGCATATGAGTAAATACTTATAAATTCATACCGATTAACATTTCAAAGTCCATAAGACAGAGAAGTCAACCGAGTATACAATACTATAATGGAAATGAAATTTAAGATCGTCACCTTATCATTGGTGATGTTTATAGACGTCAATAGTTGAATACAATTGGGTATCAAAAAAGTAGTACAAAATTTCGCAACCTATTTGTCGATTTAAATTGTATGGTTTATAGACCAATATTGTGATAATAGAGTAAATCGACGGTTTATATTGGTAAGTGTAGTACCCTAATGATCCTCAATGGGCGTTGTAGAAGTAATTAGTTGATGTCTTTTTCCACATTCAATATTTTTAACTTTCACATATAATTAAAAATTTTTAAAAAAACTAGCACTTCCAAAAATGTATTTGTTTACGGGGTAAGAGTATAGGACTACAAACTTTATTCAAGTATATCGAATTACAATGTAGTATATTCAGATGAAGAAAGGTAATAATTATATTTTCGGAAAGTAAAATGCAACCATCAGCAAGATGTATTCATTTTCTTATTTTGTGTGTTCTGTAACGAAGGGTAGTGAGACAGTATTTCCCTTATTATGTAAAATTAGCATTCCAAGGATCTTAAGGTTTACATCTTCTAACAATATCTTGGTCGTAAAATACCTTAATGAACTAAATGAACTAAAGTTCATCCAGTTCATTTAGGTTCCAGAGAAATGCAATTATGCAAAATAACACTGATTCTTAAGAACCGAAATTTGAAGGACAATCCTTATTAGCTCAGTTGGTAGAGCGTTCGGCTTTTAAGGATTAAAGATTTCTGTCAAAGAGTCGACCGAAATGTCCAGGGTTCGAGCCCCTGATGAGGAGTCCAATTTTTTTTTTTTTTTTGGTAGCTGCGAAAAGACATACCTATTAATGCTTGTGGATTTATCTATAAGAATTATTCATATATATATCATTAAACGTCATTAACTAATTGTAAACAAGCGTCGAGTGATTCATCGAGCTTACCTTGATTCATGAATACTACGTCTTTCAAAACTGCTTTATCAAGGTTTGGAAATACTTCCCTCAAACTTTTGTAGGTTTCCTTCATGGCAGCAGTATTTTCTTGTGATTGTGTCTGATCTTGTGACTGGGACTGTGAATGAGATTGCTGATGAGTTTGATGTTGTTGTTCTACACGTCCTTGAACTTCAGTGGTAGGGCGTGAATCATCTTGGCGTGGCGATTCATGCGGCGAGGGAGACAAGAAATTTGAAAGAGACTTGGTGAACATTTCTGCACTTGTCATTAAGACGTTAGAAGGTGATAAACCTGACTTGATGGGTGTAGAGTTCTGAAATTCTTCTAATTCAGAATCCTTTCTCTGGGGAATTGGCATTGCTATGGGTTTCCGAGAATTTCTCTGTTTCTCTCCTGCTTCCCAAGCTTCCATATGAGCACTGTATTCTTCCTCATCGATAGTAAGATCATCGAAACATAAATTTTGTATAAAGCCAATTGCACCTTGCAAGGAAGATAAATAATAACTTGTCTCGCCATGTGATAACCACTCCTCATTCCTAAAATGTTCGATGTAATGCATATTACTGATCAAGTTATCAGTTTTCGCTTTGATAATAACTAAAATTAATAATGGAATAAATGAATCAGCATTTGTCTCTCGTTTGCTCACTCTTAAGAAACTAAATATTATTTTACATGAATTTAAGATGCAGATAATCTTATCTCTAGGGGCTCTATAGTTATTTATCTTGTTTAATTCTGCAATAGCAAAATCAATGAAATTCAAATTATCTTTGTTTGTCTTCGATTTATGTTTTGTCAAATAGTCTAGATCAATATCAAGATGAGTTCCATTAATCCAATTGAATTTTTCGAGCTGCCTGAGGAAATTTTCATCATTTTGAAGATCTTCTTGAATTGATTCGGGTATGAAGCTTGGCGCCTGTGCCACCACTTCTGGTGGGAAACAATGTTCATATAACCTGTTCATTATCAATTTCTCTAACCCCTCTCTCGAGTTCTCTAAATCTATATCATCCATTGATGCAAATGGTTCATACAAAGAAAACTTATCATTCATAAATTCTTTGAAATCTCTAATAATCTTAATTTTTTGATCAGATGTAAATGTATGACCTTGTCTGCTAAATGAAACTAAAAATGAACGAATATAACGCACAATTGGGTCTGCGCTTTTTTTCTTTAAATGATTCAAAAACTGCTGGAAGTCAAATGGTTTATGCGACTGTTGATATTGCTCATCAGAACTAATCAACGGTTGGTTCTTCTTAGATTTACCCGACATATGTTGCGATTCAATTATATTCTTAGTTATACCTTCAGATTCAGAAACGTCTTCTAGTTCAGATTCCACTGGGGTGGACTCATGTTCGCGTATGCTATATTCTTCAGCAACGGAGTCATCCTCATTAGTGTTACCGGTTATATCGGTCAAGTCACGATCATTATGTGCTTCGTTATCTGTTTCATCTGATTGCAGCTCAGTATTAGCCTCAATATTAGTCTCAGTATTAGTCTCAGCATTAGTGCCAGTATTAGTGCCAGTATTAGTGCCAGTATTAGTGCCAGTATTAGTGTCAGCATTAGTGTCAGCATTAGTGTCAGCATTAGTGTCAGCATTGGTGCCAATATTAGTGCCAATATTAGTGCTAGTATTAGAGTCAGTATTAGTATTAGCATCAGTATCAGGATTAATATCTGTATGAGTTTCAGTGTTGGTATCAGAAGTGGTCTCGATATTAGCATCGTTGCCATCTACTTGTGCTGGTTTATTAGTTGGAGTCTTCTCAATCATTTCTGATGTGGACTTGGCATTCTGGATTTCTTTCGATTCAATTGGTTCTGATAATCCCTCCTTCTCGACCAGCTTAGCAACTGATGTCTCTGTCATTTCATCTTCTTGTTTATTTGTCTTCTCATTTGCCAATTTTTCATCATGACTGTTATCTTTGGTTTCCTCATCACAATTGATATCAATTTTTGCTTCCTTGTCTTCTTGATCAGCATCTTCATCATCACCCTTCTTATTACTAATATCGAATTTACCAAATAAATCAATCAAATCGGGTTTATTATTACCAGCTTGACTATCTTTGACTGAACTACTATGCGATCCTTCATCTCCTATATTTACAAATGTAGGTGTGACCGTGCTTCTTGAACCAAGCTGCGGAGACACATTTCCAGCAGATGGCGTTGATTTAGATAATATATTCTGCAAGAACGGAGACTTGGAATTCGTGCTATTTGTTCCGCCTGAACTGGCTCCCTCGTTCGATGCTGGGGGAGTCGATGTTGTATGAGCATTCGTTGTAGACGTAGTTGGCGTTGCCTTCGAGATATTAAACGCTAGGTGATTATTATAGGACATTGGAATTATCTATTCCTACTCATTTATGTTACTATAATAGGATAACCTGGTTATATTCAATTTATGATGCAATCCAGTTAGGTTTGTTGATAACAACAATATCGGTCGCACGTGAGCACATACTACTAAAATTATTACTTTCATATCGTAGAAAGTTATATTAAATATACAATATATATGCTATTATCGTTTCAAGTTTAACTTGAGTTTGAAACCGGGTTTTGAATTTGTTTTCTTCGGCTTATCCTCCGGAGATTTATCTGGTTTTTGATTTTCAGTTGAATCCAGCACATCCATATTAGCAACCTGTGGCTCATCTTGAGCCGAACTAGATGCACTCTTTTCATCATTAGGGTGAATGTAAATCTTAGTTTTCTTATTTGTTCTTTGCAGCGACGGAGCAGGACTAAATGGGCTTGCTGACCTCGAAAATGGCGAGACTGAACGTTCAACTGGTTTAGATACAGGCTCTGACAGTAACCTTTCAGGTTGTTTTAATTCTCGTTTTATCGGAATTTTCAACCTTGGCTTCTTCTCTTCTGATTCAGACGGGGACTCAATTGATTGCTCTTTTGATTTATCGCCCTTCAATTTGATTTTTGTGGATTCAGCACCACTGAATTTGCCATTGCTCAGGCCTGAAGATGTTGATTTAGTCTTACAAGACGGGTTCATGCTTTCACCTCCGAACTTACCATTAGGCTGGTCCGTAAGGACCGTCTTTTCTTCTGGAGAGGAGAACGGTGTTGGTGATACAAATATTCTCTTGTCTTTGGTCAAAATCTTGACATATCTAGGCTTCGACGACTTACCACTCAATATATCTTTTACTTTAGCAATCTTATCGCTTGTAAACTTCAATGTTATTGTAGACCCTTGTACACTCACTGAGTGACCGACTGTAGAAGATGCATTCTGGGTAGGAAAGTCAAACAACGACGAGCTAGGTAAAGTATGATTTTTAAATTTTATTGTGACCTTAGATTTGGCATATGGATCAATAGTAACGAGCTCAGGGTCGCGGGTCGCTTCCGTTTTCTTAGAAACCCGAGGAGTATCCTTCTTTGGCTCCACGGTTGTGGAGGTACTACCTAGTTTAAGTTTCAATTTTGTCTCCGGTGGATGTTCCACAACCGCAGGCACATCCGTTGGTTTTGGTTTAGCTTTTTCTTGGGACACTTTCGACTTAGATGGTTCTTGAATGGTCAATCTACGCGATGCCAACTGGATTTTAAATCTACCTTCTCTTTTGATAACAACCTTACCATCACCCATGTTCCTAAGAACGATCTTCTTCTTCAACTCACTCAAGGGAACACTAGGAACAGGAACTCTTGCAATAAATGTATCAATTTCTTTGTATAGAACTTGGCAAACATTGAAAATGTTTCTTCTCTCATAAATACTCAATAATGAAGTGTGCAATAATTCCCAAAATAAAATTTTCAACCCTTTGCCTATAGAGTAATCACGTCTAAGCAATTCTATAGCACCATTTAATGTGGCTCTTGCAAAAGTATCTCTTCTTGAGTTTAACTCGTTATTCGAACCATCTTCGATAATAACCATATTAGTTTGATTGTTTGCCATTCTAGAATTTTCATCAAATAGCTTTTCAAGAGTTTTAAATTCTGGATCATCTAGTGTTGAGGGGGTTCCATCTATAGCTGCAACACAGATAGCATTAATCAAGAGGTCGATCAACTTTCCTCTGAAGTATGGTGTAGTTGCACCAAGCAAACACACCTTCAAGTAATACTGCAAGACACTCGCATTTTTTAAACCCCCTAAAATAAGTAATCCACGGAATGCTTCAATTCTAATGTCAAATGGATACTTCTCTAAAGTGTAATACAACAAATCTTCAAATGATAACTGTAAGAGACCATGTGTAGCCAACCTGATTTTCAGTTTTATACATGTGATTGCTATAATCGATTGATGAGATGGTACCCATTCATCTAGTTTTTGAAGTCTATTTATTTCGGTTATCACATCTTGTAAGAACTTCTGCTTCTCAGAATTTATTGAGTCACTTGTATCCAACAAATTTAAAGGATCTTGAGAAGTGAGAGCGCTCTTTGCGTTTAATGCACTCGTAGTTAAAGATGTTATTAGGTCAGACATGTAGAAACAGTCCTGAAAATTATTATTAGAGTTTTCATTGAACTTAACAAGATTCAATAAAAGATTTTTAATTACAAAGGGCACTTCTCCATTTTCATCCCTAACTTCACTTAAAATTTGAGGAATTTGTTTCTGTAAGAAGAAACGATTGAAATTGTTGAAATCATTGCTTAATGGAATGGAGCTTCCAGGAAAGCAATAAAGCTCTTTGAAAATTTTTATAAGATAACCGATTCCAATAAAATTATTATCAGGCTTAGATATATCTGCTAAAGCCTGGGCAGCAGCTATTCTGAGTCCATAATAATACCTATCATCCATAACCGTACGAGTTAATGCAGTACAATATAAGGTGTTTGGTTTCTCCCTATCACCAAAGTACCTTACCGCTTCATATTGAGCTTCCACATCCCTATCATATTGTAATTGGGAACCAAACATATAATCGGGTTGTTTAACATTGATCTGGGCTATCCATTCATAATCCGCGTCTACTCTAATCCACTCAAATGCATCATTATAAAGCATGTCTTCTTCATGCTTTACCCATTCATTCAAGCCCCATTCATCCATTTCTTCTGGAGTTGTTAATATATCACCCAATTTACTGAATGTTGTATTAGGTTCATTAAGATCTTCTCTATTCTTCTTTAATCGTTTGAATTTTGTGTTATATTGAATGTCAAGTTTAACGTGTCCATCCTTCAAGTCAACAATATGCTCATAAGGTGTACCATCAGCTTCGTGAATTCTGATGGTCATTGGACCAGTAAATACTGGTTGAATCAGGAATGAAGGCTCGTCATCTAAGTGTGATATAGAGTCATTTATAAATGACTCAGGATTTGGGTGTAATTTTTTTGTATCCAGTTGTTGCACTTGCCTTATACTCATTTCTATCATGGAACGCTTTTTATTAAACTTTTGAGATATATTGAATATCGGTACACCAGATCCGAAAACCCACTGTTTAAAAAATGTATCCAACTTATTCCGGTTCACTTTTTCACAGACATATTGAAAATGTTGAGTTGATAATGCCCCATTTTGTAAATCTCCAGACATGGCCTGTAAGAAGAGCTTCGGTAGCACTCTAGAAAGCCCAAATGATTTGTCTGTTTTAGTCATTCTTTTATCAAGGATGTAAAGAACTATAGGTGCCTTTAACCTTAGAAAGTCTAGGTCGAGGTCAGAGATAGGGAATCTGAAAAATTGTAAAGCCAATGGCTTTTTTCCTATATCCTTTTCAACAATTTCATTCATCTTCTTCTTTATTTTAAATCTGTATTCATTTGTACCCATCAAAACCTTAATAAATTGGAGGGCCATATACTTGGCGATACCAATTGTACACCAATAGTCATTGAAGGATAGCGGAACAATATTAATACCTGACCATTGAGTTGCCATGCCTTCTAATATTGTATCTGTGGTTGAGATCATAGGTTCAATTAAATCAGATGGGTACAAGAGTGAATCACTCATAACTGATAATCCAGCAAAATTATTTGACTCTGAAGCATTATTCTGAACAAATACCATTGCGTAAGAGCTAAACGGAAATGAACCAAATTCTTTCAGAAAAAAATCTATGGCTTTGTTTGCTAAAATACACGTATTCCTCGCCATATCTTCCCGACCCACTAGGAAATATATAGTGACAGGTGAGTTATCAGTAACCTTTTCGATATCTTCAAATTCGACCTGGTCTTTTATCTCTTCATCGCCTTCTTGGGTGGGCGTGGATAAGATTATGCTTTGGAAAGACCCTAACGCCCAGCCAACATGGTGGGCACAAACAGGATTGAAAATTGACCACGATACAACCTTTTTTGAACTATCTATAGGATGTGGAGTTTCTTTTACATTGTTGAAGTCACCAGTGCAAACAACTAAATCGTAGTTCTCGGTATCGTCTTCATCATCATCGACATTGTCTCCGTCATGTTCGACGTCATCAGCATTGTTCTCAAAATCATCGTGACCTCCATTCCGTACATATTTTTGCGTCCGTTCTGTTTCATGTTCCTTTTCCAGCGGGTTCGTATTTTCAGAGCCTATTATCCTGGGATTTCCTATATCTTTAATCGTCCTTGGAATATTGATCTCAAGAGACCAGGTACACCTATCCCATAGGTTATCAACACACGGAACCCAAGATGAAGTGGAAATATTATAGTCTGAGTTTACAGTATACGCATGCCAATATTTTCTATCTGCTTTTTTATCAGTTATGAAGTTCAAACCATTCTTTGGGTTAATACTCTCAAACTCAATTTTTACAGTAAACGAATACTGGGATTCACTCATAGTATTCTTCGACTTAGGATAACGAGGAGTCACCACTTGACTTTCCGGCGTAGTAAATGCGTTGGCATCAGCCAATTCCAATTTCAAATTATCTGGAAGAAAAATCAATAATTCCTCTGTATTTCCATTGTGTAGTTCCCTAGGGAGTTCCCTAGGATCATTGTTGATCTCCCCGAAAACGTAATTAAGCTTCTGTCTTATCAAATGATGTTGGTGTATAGTCAAGTCATCAGAGTACATATCAAATAGATTCACCGATTTATTATCGAGCGATTCCTCAAAATATTTATCATCATTAATGTAAAGCACATCCTTGTATATGTAATTGGTATTTCTGGTATTATTAATATAAACATTTTTAATTTTCATTTCCCTGCAATCTAATTTAATAGACTTTAAACTTCCCATCGTAGGTATCACCGTAAGCTCTGTAAATCCTTCTAATTTATTTTGTGTTAAGTCCACATCGATATTAACTCTTTGATGTGCTATCCTTATTGATTGACTCAGGTGATTGACATGCCTAGAAGACTTAGACGCCCTAAATGTCTTCGGTGTAATCGCTTGTCCACTGAGCCTGGGCGTTCCTAAGGTATGAATCATATCTGTATGAGAAGTGGTTGGCATCTTCATACTTTAGTGGCCTCAGACTTTCAAATAATTCAAGATTTTATTACCAATAGACCTTCACTATTAGATTATTTAATGGTGCCTTGGTGCTGGTCTAGTTATTCAGTGCTTGTCTACTTGTTTATGAAAGCTCAAAATTTGGTGTACAATCCTGTATATAAAAATCCTATAAACTATGTACGTTATTCTTTGCAAGCCATTCTACGTCTATTACATCCTCCTGGGAGTAGATATTGTAGGTAGGCAAGGCGGCGAAATGTCCAGAATGACTGTACGTAACTATTACCGGAGTTCCCTCTTGTAAAATGGATAGTAATGGACCATTATTTGAGCCTTTGAATGCTAAATTAAGTTGCTTTCTGAATGCAACGTCATTGTGTCTGTAGGGCACTATAGACACTTTGATATCTGAGTTACGCAGCTTCAACCTGATCCAATAGCGTCTATCGAACATGAACCAGTCGGACCATTGGTCGTTAAGAGTGCAATCGAGGCAGACTTGTGAATATTCATTACGCATTAATGGCTGTCTGGTGAGCGATATTCGCATCTGCTTGTTGTGAGTGTCTAGTTTGATATTAAACAAAACATTTAGATAGGTCAATTTCATCGAGACTGGTGGACTAATTTCCTTATTATTATTGTAAAATCTTAGAATCTTTGGTATAGCATGCCTTTCTAATTTCGCGTAGGACCAATGGTAATGCTTTACAGACGAAATTAAATACATGTTCTGATAAAAGAATCGGCTTAGCACCATAGGGTTATATGTATCTAAAATATTGAATGGAAGGGATACCGTCAACAGAAGATTCTTTTTGTCGAGGCTGAAGAGGCCCCGTAGTTTCAAGTGGTTCTCTATATTTGCAATCTGATGTTGCATCTCGCAAACCAACGAAAGTATCTCGTTATGTGTTTTCACCAACGACTCTTTGCTTACAAGCAGCAACGCGTTACACTCTTCGATCGGAATGTCTTGATTGTCTAGTCTATGGGGTACAACTTCGGAAACAATATGCCGCAAAAGATTCCGTCTTGTGAGATGGATGTCGCTATTGGTGTGGTCTTCAAACCACCGAATACCATTCTTTGTGCATGTCTCAATAATCTCTGACTTATCAAATGATAATAGTGGTCGCACTACATGTATTGAATCACCATTTTCAGACGGACTCGTGGGACTTATTGGAAGATGGTCGACCGTGCGTAATCCTACCAAGCCAAATATCGACGAATTCTGCTGCAATCTCTGCAAAAACGTCTCTATTTGATCGTTCAAGTTATGAGCTACAATCAAACTCTTCACATCCAATTCTCGGCATACTTGCTCAAATATATCGTATCTCTTCTCCCGTGCAACCTCTTCGAAGTTCGTTATCTTTCCAATATCTCGGTCTTCATACTCCAAAGTCTTCACTATGTGCTTCACTCCCCATGGACGTACCAATACCCCAACCTTCTCCGCCTCTTTACCCGAACCTGCCCGGTACTTGTGGTCAATGGTGATGGCTGTAATTTGCAAGCTTGGTTTGTATATTCTCTTGAATTGTCCCAATAAATATGTGAGACACAATGAGTCAACCCCACCTGATAGAGCAACCACTATTCTTTCTGGAAACGTTCCATTCTTAAAACACTTCCGTAGCACTTCTCCAAACAATCTGTTGGATATCATTGACTCACCGCTTGCTGTAAGCTTATTATCTCTAGTAGTAGTTAATCTTATTATGCTTATAGCTTTTGTGTGCTTATATAATCAGGCCGAATTTTTTTTCAACGTAAAAAGTGCAAAGTTAGTCACCTAGTATATCATCTTCTACAAATATAAAGAACTATAGCTAAAGAAAGACCTTCTTAAATTGTTATTGAGCTGAAGTGATGAGTGAACAAGAAGCTAGTAATCAGTTTTTTAACTTTCCTAGAGAGGAAGAGAATGTTATTAAGCAATGGGAGGAATCAAATGCATTTCAAAGATCATTAGAGATTACTAAAGATCTTCCTCCATTTGCGTTCTTTGATGGACCACCATTTGCTACAGGTACGCCGCATTATGGACATATCTTAGCATCTACTGTTAAGGATATTATTCCACGTTATGCTACTATGAACGGACACCATGTTGAGAGAAGATTCGGATGGGATACGCATGGGTTACCAGTGGAACACGAAATCGACAAGAAATTGGGCATTACTGGTAAGGAAGACGTTATGAATATGGGTATTGACAAGTATAACAACGAGTGTCGTGCAATTGTTATGAGATATGCCGATGAATGGCGTAAGACTATCACCAGATTGGGTAGATGGATTGATATGGATAATGATTACAAGACTTTATACCCAGAATTTATGGAATCTGTCTGGTGGGCCTTCAAGGAGTTGTTCAAGAAGGATGCTGTGTATAAGGGTTTGAGGGTCATGCCGTACTCGACCGGATTAACCACTCCATTGTCCAATTTTGAGGCACAACAAAACTATAAGGAAGTCAACGATCCAGCAGTTACTATTGGTTTTCCATTGGTTGACGATGAAAACACTTGGTTAGTTGCATGGACTACTACGCCATGGACTTTGCCTTCGAATATTGCTTTAGCTGTTCATCCGGAATTTGAATATATCAAAATATTCGATGAAGAAAAGCAAAAGAACTTCATCTTATTAGAATCTTTATTGTCTACATTATATAAGAAACCTGCTGCTGCAAAGTATAAGGTTATTGAAAAAATCAAGGGTAAGGATTTAGCTGGTACCAAGTATACTCCATTGTTCCCATATTTCTATGAATCGTTCAAAGATCGTGGGTTCAAAGTTATCTGTGCTGACTATGTTACTGCTGAATCAGGTACCGGTATTGTTCATCAATCCCCAGCTTTTGGTGAAGAAGATTTCAACGCCGCTACAAAGGCAGGAATTATCGACGAAAAAAAGCAACCTCCAAACCCAGTTGATGACAACGGTAAATTCACTAATGAAGTAAGTGATTTCGCAGGTATATATGTTAAAGATGCTGATAAGTTAATCATCAAGAAATTGACACAAGACGGTAGACTTTTAGTTTCTACTCAATTGAAGCACTCGTACCCATTCTGCTGGAGATCTGATACACCATTATTATATAGAACTGTTCCAGCATGGTTCGTTCGTATCACTAATATTGTTCCTGATATGTTAAAGAATGTTGAGAGAACCAGATGGGTTCCATCGACAATTAAGGAAAAGAGATTTTCTAACTGGATTGCCAATGCTAGAGATTGGAATATTTCAAGAAACCGTTACTGGGGTACTCCAATTCCATTGTGGGTGAGTGATGACTTCGAAGAAATCGTCTGTGTTGGCTCGATTGATGAATTGAAGGAATTGTCTGGATGTGATGACATCACTGACATCCATCGTGAAAGCATTGATTCCATCACAATTCCTTCTAAACAAGGCAAGGGTCAATTAAAGAGAATCGAAGAAGTTTTCGATTGTTGGTTCGAATCTGGGTCTATGCCTTATTCCTCTAACCACTATCCATTTGAAAATAAGGATAAGTTCTTAAAGGCTTTCCCAGCAAACTTTATTTCAGAAGGGTTAGATCAGACAAGAGGTTGGTTCTACACATTAACAGTCTTAGGTACATACTTATTTAATACTGCACCATATCAAAACGTTATCGTATCTGGTATTGTCTTAGCCTCAGACGGTAAGAAAATGTCCAAGCGTTTAAAGAACTACCCTGATCCTTCTATCGTCTTAGAGAAATATGGTGCTGATGCATTAAGATTATACTTAATCAACTCTCCTGTATTAAGGGCGGAAACTTTGAAATTTAAAGAAGAAGGTGTCAGAGAAGTTGTTTCTAGTGTTTTGTTACCTTGGTACAACTCTTACAAGTTCTTTAAAGATGCTGCTGATCTTTTTAAGAAGGAAAACAATGTGAATTTTGTTTACGACTCTACATTAAAATCAACCAACGTTATGGATAGATGGTTGTTAGCTTCTATTCAATCATTGATTAAATTTATTCATGTCGAAATGTCTGAATACCGATTATACACTGTTGTTCCAAGATTATTATCTCTTATTGATGAATTGACCAACTGGTATATTCGTTTCAACCGTCGTCGTCTTAAGGGTTATTCGGACGAAGGTGTCGATGATACTAGAGTTGGTCTTAACACATTAACCGAAGCTTTATTAACGTTATCTAGAGCTATGGCACCGTTCACGCCTTACTTATCTGATGGTATCTACCAAAGATTAAAGCCATATTTCACTGATGAAGAATTAGAGAAGTATTGTGTCAATCCAAATATGAAGGATACAAGATCTATCCATTTCTTATCCTACCCTTCGGTAAAGGAAGAGTTATTTGATACTGAGATTGAAGTTGCTGTTTCAAGAATGCAAAAGGTTATTGATTTAGGTCGTAACATAAGAGAAAAGAAAACTATTTCCTTAAAGACACCTTTGAAGGAATTAGTTATATTGCATTCTGACCCAGGTTATCTTAGAGATGTTGAATCATTAAAGGGATACATTACTGACGAGTTAAATGTAAGAAACTTAGTTATTACTTCAGATGAAGCTAAATATGGTGTTGAATATACCGTTGTTGCTGACTGGCCTGTTTTAGGTAAAAAATTGAAGAAAGACGCCAAGAGAGTGAAAGCAGCGTTACCAAACGTTTCTTCTGCAGAGGTCCAAAAGTTTGCCGAATCCGGTAAGATTACCGTTGATGGAATTGATTTAGTAACTGAAGACTTACAAGTCCAACGTGGTTTGCCAACAGAAAAGGCTTCCCATGGTCAAGAATCTAGATCCCAACAAGATGTTTTGATTATTTTGGATGTTAACATGTATCCAGAATTGCAAAGTGAAGGTTTGGCCAGGGAATTAATTAACCGTGTTCAACGATTACGTAAAAAGGCAGGTTTGAACACTACTGATGATATCAAGGTTGAATACAATTTAATCAAAGATACTATTAATTTTGAAAATGTTATTAAAGACCATGAAGGTATATTAGTCAAATCAACTAAAAGACCATTGGAGCCATTTACTAGCGACGAATCTAAGGTTATCATCGACGAAGAACAAACCATTAATGATACTACTTTCAATTTGAGATTATTAAGAATCTAAATAGAAAATAGATTTTTTTCTTTTAGTCTTCTCTTCTGCTTATTATATTACTTTTATATCTAGTTTGCTAATATTAATTTTGAAGTCTATTTATATAAATATTAAAAACTCCAAGAGCTTAAACCAGCCCCTCCAACGACAATGATATCTTTATCGTCAAATTTAGTTGTATCACTACAACCTGTGTCTGCTATGGTTGTATATCTTGCAGATGAACAAGTTAACGATGTGTCGTCGAACTTCCAAAGACGAACAATTTGATCAACGGAAGTAACAACAATTTGATTACTTCCACCAAATGAAAGAGAAGTGATAGTCGAGGATGCAGCCTTTTCTACGAAACAATTAGTTTTTAAAATCAACTCTTCACTTTCTTCTTCAAAGCACAATGTTGACGAGATCAATGAATTATCATCACCACCTGTAAATACTCTGTAACCATTTGGCATATCAGGCAAGCAAAGTACTGCCTTAATACCGTTTTGATGCAAATGTTGCTTGATAATCATGGTGCCCAATTTTTGTACTTCCAGGGATTCGGTGTCTAAATTATTCATGATATTAGATATATCCCAGATAGACAAACAGCCATCAGTAGTGCCTATCATAATGTAAATCTTATCATTGAATTTAAGGAAATTTACATTAAGTATGCAGCAAGTGGTGTAGAAATCATTAGCAATTAAATGAAATTTTCCGGATACACAATCAAAATACCAAATTTTCAAATTTGAATCAGAATAAACTGTACTAATAACAAAACCATTGGCAAATGGATAGGAATCAAAGTCCATAATACGTAAATCTGGATTAGCTTGACTGGTTTTTAAAGTTGCGTATTTTGTTATAGTTGGAATTCCAGTATCCAATTTGTTTAGCTTCCAAATAAAGAACTCTTCATTTGCAGCTGAACTACCGACGTATGTATCATTTAAGAAATTTATTCTTTGCAACCCCGATATATGTTCGTTTAAACTCCAGTAGTTTTTAATTTCCCCATTAGCAAATAATTTTCCTAATCTAATGGTTGTATCTTCAGAAGCAGTCATTATCAAGCGAGAAGTGTCATCCGGGGATATAGAAGGAGATATTGCAATGTCTCTAATTTCTCTTCCATGAGTTCCATCGTTGATTAGACCATAGCTTCCATCGCCAAACTTTTGTTTGAAACTTTTTATGTTTAAAGTTGATTTACTTATATATACAAACTTCATTTCTGACATTGAATTTTTATACCTGAATAATTCCCACTGTCTATGGGCTCCACCACATAATTCGCTAGCAACTTCTAATTGTTTTGTTTCATTCCAAACATAAAAATAGGAAGACTTGAACCCGTACACTATTAGTTCATTGTTATGAAGAAACCCTCCTTCAACAAAGCCCTTAGAGAGTTTATTCTTGTGAATCACTTGATGAGTGAAGCTGCCATCTTTTTTATTCAACTCCACATACATATATATTCCGTCTCTGACAGTTACCAAAATACGAATACAATTAGTTTGTGAATGAACAATTGATATAGCCGTAATTGTATCACCTTTGGATAGCTTCTTGAAAAGGCCACTTAATTGTATTAAATCGGCACCTGTACTTAAGTCGTAAAGAGCGAAGCTCACATATCGTGATCCTAAAATCAAGATTTTATTTACACTATCAAGTGTCATACATGTAGTTGTAAAACTAGTTTGATCAGGTTGTTCTAAATGAATAATGCCATCACACACGAGAGTATGATTATCGAATTTGAATTTCCGAAGGATGAAAGGAATTTTAGGATTTGGACAATCAATTAAGACATAGAAGTTATTGCCTTCTTTGTCATATGAAGTCATGAAATTTGTCACTTTGTTACCATTTAAATGTTCGTCAAGGAACCAAGTTTTTGACACTGGCTTTTGAGAATCAGCATCAAACTTTAGCACTAACAAATCACCAGATCTCGTGCATATTATTATGACATTAATATCAATGAATCCTCTGACCAATCCAAAATTCTTAAACTTATTGACTTCTTCACTAGATAGATCAATGAGTTCCCACTTCTTATTCTTTTGATCCAAACTTAAAACCTTCCCATTGGATGTCAATACAATTAATAAATTCAATTCGGGCAATTCTAAATATTGCTTAACGATTTCGTTTTTGTCAAACTTAATACCTACTTCTTTTTCTATGGTTTCTAAAGTATAGCTTGTTTTATTAGAATTTGCAAAGAGTGTTAAATCATGGAGCTTTATTCTACCATCAGCACCTCCAGTGACACTTAATTGTAAAATATCGTCATCTAAATCACCAGACCAGACATGTTTTCCTAAATGGCAATCAGAAACATCAAGTAGTTTCAAGAGTGGGTTTCCCGACTCAAATTCCCATATCCTAGCTGTACAGTCCTCCCCAGTACTAAATATCTTTAACAGATCTTTACATTTGAAAAACTCGAGATTCCATATTCTCGACCCATGGCCCCAACCAGTAGCCAAGAGCCGGCCACTTTTGAAGTCATATAATTTAATTGATCTATCATCAGAGCATGAAATGATATATTTTCCTTCTGAATCAATTCTGACTCCAAATATGGAGCCTTCGTGATCAGTCAAATTATGGAGTATTTGACGAGAGTCTAAATCCCAAACAATTACACCCCCCATTACAGTACCCGCAGCTATTAAGGTTTTTTCACCAATAATACGTATAGAACCAGTATATAAAATAGATTTTTCGTTACAATGGATCCTATCGACAATTTCAAAATGTTGGTTTGACTCCATGTCTGACACGTCTACTTTATAAACAATATTATGGGATGTTAATATCAATACCGTGTTGTTATCTAAAAATTCGGTACATGTAATCCATTCATTAATTGCCTTTTCTTTTGACGATGCATGATTTGTATTTAAGAGATCGCTGATATTCAACACAATAAATGATCTACCACCGGACAAAATTATTCTGGTACCACAAGGACTTACAGAGATATTATGAATCTTGTTTCTATCTAATATTTGACGGTTGAAAACCAATTGGTGAGTGAAATCCTTTTCAATTTTGAATATTTTCAAGATTGACCCGTAACCACATATTATATAGTTCATGTGAATTTTCAATGCCGTTACTGGCCCATAATGTTGCAAAATCTGAAATAAGTCTTCATTGACAGATGATATGGGATTAGGACTACCACTAAGAGACAGAGAACTCATATTATAGTATTGTTACCAAGTTCAGTGCTTCAATAGTAATTCAACAAAATTTTCAACCATCGCTTAACAAGAAGAAAAAATACTGCGATAAAAAAATATAACACTAAAACAATACTTTATACATTTATCTATAAATTTAATAGGAACTAAATAGGAACCTTTCCAAGTTTGACTTGTTCCTTGCCGTACGCTGCACAAAATTGGTTGGAAGCTTTGAGAGAACATTCAACAACATCATCAGTGTAACCTGATTTTTGATTGTAAGAAAGTACGGAAGTATCAGAGAGAATATTCTGTAATAAATTCTTAATTTGAATAGTATGTACAGTCGCATCAGCCACTGATAATGACAATGTAACGAAGTCCTCCGTAACATACTTCTTACCTAATTTGATTGTAGAAACATCCCAATGTGAGATCCCATTTGGAATTAATGCATTTGGATCTTTAGGATGACATAGCACCTCTGGGTTTCTCCATCCGGTAACGTCCATATCTAAAGAGAAGAATGAACTCAATTGAGATATTTTGAATTGGTTGTCTTCTCTGGTAATTATTGCCAAGTTTGGGCGATACATATCCTTACCACAGCCACAGCGTACGAGATGGGCCCTTGCAAAGCCAACCCAAACTTCTTTGCTTGGGTGAAGTTTTGAACTAATAGATGGTAATATCTTATTTAGACTGATCATCTCTGTACCACCTCTTAAGGCACCAACAGGTTCATCCGACAGTAAATCTTCTTTTCGCTTGTACTCGAATTTGCACTTGGCATAGTCATGAGTAAAACCAGTCAACTGGCATTTCAAGATTTCTAAGCTCTGCCATCTATAAACAAAATAGATACTTTCATCAGAACCACCATTGATACGATCCTTTACACTAACGAAAGGTGTCCAATTTTTTTGCACTTTTAATCTCTTAGTGCCTTCTCTCCTCAACTCAACGACTTTATTATATATCTTGTCGTCAGTAGCAGCATTTGAAATACCGTCAACGTTCTCTTTACCATGTTGAAACCTAAACGGCCATCCCATGAACATAGATCTATAGAATTCGTGTGAAACTTTGGATGCAGCTTCTTCAATGTTTTCTTGCTTGTTTACTTTACGATGGTAGGCATTAAATATAATTAAAGGTTCCTCTAAACCATCATCGTTTTTGAAAAGTAATATACGTGCATCTTCGGGTCCATACCATCTTTTATTAATATAAGACGATTGATGATAAAACGGGATAGGCAAGAAACTAGGGAACGCTAGGTTCTTATAGATTTTTTTGTTGGTTATTGGATCTATAGTAGGAATAACTAGCTCAATATCTTCGAATTCTTCCCATTTTTCATTGTATACTTGAGCAAAGATCAAACTCATAACAGGGTTGCTCTTGTTCCCAGTGGGACTGTACAACATTCTCGAAATCATGAAGTGTACCCCATATTGCTGCAACCAAACTGACGAACCTGCAAACTTATACCAGTGTTTATCCACCGTATCATCCTCTAGCTGCTTTTTTAAATCATCCTTGAAAAAGTTCGCGAGTTCTTTCATAGCATCATCGTTTTCCAATTGATGTACGAACTTCTTCACAAACCTTGCGAGCGAGTCATCATGCTTTTTTGCCTTGCCGACGTCCACCTTGAACTTGGTGTTTAATTCAGACTCACATTTCTTAAAATCATTTGAAATATCCTTCGTTGTATCATACATGGAGATATCATGCTGGTGGTAGTCAATCTGCTTCACAGCCTCCGTCAAGGCTGAAGGTGGCCCATTATACGTCACAGAATTAAACACCCGGTTTTTATCATGATTCATATGTTTTCTGTAATAGTCTCTCAAATCCCTCGATGCTCTTAATTCGAATCCACGGGGAAATATCACCAACGTCTCGTTAGTAGCAAAATTGGATGTAGGTAGCCTCGACCTAGATATCCCTTGGATTTGATCAATAACCTTAGTACCATCTAACCCAACATCCCGTCCTATCCATATTAACCCTAAAAGTATCAAGAAGACAGTGGAGTACAATAGCACTCTTCTACGGCCAAATTTCAATCCCATAGTGACTTTCATCCTGCTAATTTTATCTAGCCACTATTCCAGGTCCACTGCAATGAAGTATTTAGAAAAAGAATCCCCTAATGAGCACACCACAGGTATTCAATCATAACATTGCTCATCGTACCTGGAATTCCATCAAATATAATTCTACTCGAAGTGGCTATAACGTTTTACCGTGCCATTTCCTTTTTGCTCACCAGTATAGAAAATACTCAGCTACTTAATGGAATACATGCAAGTATACTGCGGTTAACCCCAAGGCTTGTTTCGATGGCCCATTCTACGACTGTAATCTGCCTGCTTAACAGCAATCTAACCTTACTTTGACATTTTGTTGCATCCATATGCGAGTGATTATATGCACGACATGTGAAAACTTTCCCTATCAACTCTATATTAAGTATTCAGCACATTGATATACAGCCTGTAATTCAGGGGATATATATTAATGAATTAGAATATCAGAGTCGATGACAGAGCATTTTAAAGAATATGTAAATGAGTGGGAGAGGAAGAGTTGGAAGAGTTGATTCCCTATATGAGTTATTGTGGCTGAGTGAAGCACACGAGTATTAGACAGTAACAGTTTTCAGTAAAATACAGGTGCAATTAATAAGTGTGCATATAATTGAAAAAAATATTTGCAAAGAGACGTAATAAGAGGAGAATGGCCTGTTGGTTGTAGCTTGAAATGGGATAGAAATAGAGATACATGCATGGTTCATTGGTGTTTCTCAGCTGCCACGATCTGCAGAACAGTATCTACCACAGATTTTTCGAGAGGAATGAATGGGAAGCCAACGATGGCCTTGGTTTTGGAATTGTCAGTCTTGGAGAGCTTGGAGGTGTCGGGATAGACACCTGGGGTTCCAAGGGGAATCCGCGACTTGAACTCGGGGAAGTTCTTGTGGATAAGATCCAATACTAGTTGCGATGAGTACCTGGACTCACTAAGCAACAATCTCTGGTTAGCGGCATATTCATTCTCAAATGCCACCACGTGTGCCTTGGCAACGTCGCGAACATCGATAAACGCATTATTCAGAGGAGGAACTGGATCATCTGGTTTCAACTTCAATAAGTTGTTTATAATTTCTGCCGAAGTATTCAATGTTTCTTTGACTTCACTGTCGAATGCCTGTGGGCCAAACACAATCACCGGATTGACTGTTGACAATATGAACAGGGGCTTTTCCATTTCAACGAACTCCCATGCCGCTTTTTCCGCAAACGTTTTAGATCCACGGTACCCTAAAACTGGATTAGTGAGTGCCTCTTCCCATGAGATTGGATTCCATGTTTCCTCGGTTGTTACAAACGTACTGTCGTTTTCCTTTGCCTCAACCTTGATAGCGGCAATCGACGATGTTACAACTACCCTCTTGACCTGCGGTGCGTAGTCTTTAATAGCCTTCAACGCATTCTTGGTCCCGTTGACCGCAGGGATCAACAACTCCTTCTCCACGTCCTTAGCTTTGAAATGGAATGGGGATGCTGTGTGTAAGAAAACTGTCACTTCTGGGTGATGTTTTAATGCGTCATTAAAGCTCCCCTCTTTCTGAATATCATTAACAACTTCGTAGTTGAAGTTGGCTGACTGTAAGAGCTTCTTCAACTTTTCTCCCTTTTCTGTAGATCTCACAGATCCTACCACTTTATAATTTTTTTCGAGCAATGTTTTCACAATATGTTGTGCAATGTATCCTGTAGCGCCTGAAACGAATACTGAAGTCATCTTTATTCTATCTATTTTATCTTATCCATGAAATATATCAAATTATCTATTGTCTAGCAGATACGGTTATTTATATAGTAATTTGAACTGTGGAGCAAAATCCGCATTTAGCAGTTGAGTGCGATAGTACACTTATAAGGCAATTATATTTAATACATCAGGATCATGGTTGTATAGCCAGGCTACACGGATATTGGCATAATATAATAGAGCCTTGTAGGTGGATCATTATCTGTAAGAATGATTGTTATTAAGAAACTTGAACGGCTCTCATTGAGCGCTTCTCGCGATGTGAATAAAATATAAAACTCTTATACAAAATCTATTTGACGATTATTTAAGTAGATCACCTTTGTTAACAACAAAGGCTTCTATAACAGCCATTGCGGCGTATAATCTGTTTTCAGCTTCCTCAAATACCAAGGAGTTTTTACTGTAGAACACATCATCTGCTACTTCTTCTGCATGTCTTGGTAAGCAATGCATGAATTTCCAGTCGGACGAAGCATTTCCTTGAGAGATCATGTTCTGGGTTATCTGATAGCCGTCGAATTGTAACATCTTGGCTTGCTTCTCGGATTCTTGGCCCATTGAGATCCATGTGTCGGTGACAATGACGTTAGCGTTATCAATTGCCTTCGATGGCTCATGGAATATGTCAAATGATAAGCCCTTGTCACTGGCTATTTCGGAGGCCGCTTTGCCAACTTCGGGGTCAAATTCGATGTCCTTTGGGATCGAAATTGCCACCGATATACCTGATCTTAATGATGCAATCGCTAAATCGTTGATGACGTTATTTGAATCTCCGATCCATGCCAACTTCAACCCTTCAGTCTTTCCAAATGCTTCTTTTATTGTCAAGATGTCGGTAATGGCTTGCAATGGGTGGTACATGTCACATAATGAGTTAATGATTGGAACAGAAGAATGCTCACACAAATCGAGTATTTCTTGATGACTGTTGACTCTGGCAAAAATACACGATGTCATAGAAGAAATCACTTTGGTAGTGTCGTATGTAGACTCGTTGACTCCCAATTGGATGTCTTCTTTCCCCAAGAACATTGGTTGTGCTCCAAAGTAAGCAGCAGCGCCTTCAGTACTAATTCTTGTTCTTGTAGATCTTTTGGAAAAGAGTAATGCAACAAGCTTCCCTAAAAGCTTTTGATGTTGCTCAATAGGTACAGAGTTGCCTGATCTGACTTGCTTCTTGAATGCTTCAGCTTTACCGACTAACGAGGCCAACTCTTCATTCGAAAGTTCTATGGTATTTACCAAATGTCTTGGTTTTGATTTAAGAAAAGCGGAACTTGAGAATGATCTTCTCCCGATCATGTTTTTTATTGGCATCAGCATCATTATTGTATATTATTGTACTTATCAACTGGTTCAATTCTTTACTATATATATATGGAAATCTGTAATGACTCACTAATCCAGTAATTTTTCACTAAGCGCGGTGATGAATCATTAGACTCAGATTTACTGACATAGGCGTAAGCTCAAGTCCTATATGAAATACCTATTGAATCAATTCTAGTAGTAGACTTTCTTTATTTCGGCCTATACTATCAAACTGAGTCTTTATATTAGCGTATTGCGATTCAGATTCAAGTCTCTCCATCTTGAGGTTTTCAATAGACTTTTTTAACGTTTCAAGGTGTTCGGTAATACCTATTGGTTCTATAACTCTGGAAACATTAGGCTTCAATACATCTAGCTCTACTTCGGATTCTTCTTCTCCTATTGGTAACTCCATATCATATAGATCCTCATCAATGTCAAGCTTTGGATACTTCTTAGAATCAGCTAAATTTAGTGGGCCATCATCAATAAATGCGTCATCATTATCGGGCATTAGATCGTCATCAGCAGGAAAGCTGTTAGCTGTTGGAGCAGCAAAGTTATCGTCATTATCATTATCATCACTATCGTATTCGATAACTGGAATTATATTTTCGTCTTCGTCGTTGTTATCAATAGGTGCATTTTTATGAAACTCTTGTAGTACCTCAGCTGGAGTGGTTTCTACAACCACTGGTTCGTCAACATCCATCAAATCTTCGTTTCGTTCCATTTGTTCCCCTCGGAGCTCTCTGATATGTTCCTGTGTATATTTTATGTCTTCGTTCCTCGTTTCTTTTATTGATGTGTGGCCAGCACCTACTCTGAAAGGTTGACTTTTAGTCACAAAAGAATGTGGTGACTTAAATTTAGTCCTTTTAATGACGGGAAAACTCTTCTGTTCTACTTCTTCGTCGCTGACATCAAAATCGAGCGATACTTTTCTTTGGTTCAGCTTTTTTCCCTTTAAACCCTTCTTCTTAAATATAGCTTGCGTTGGGTTTGTTTGTGGTGCTTGGTTTTCCAAGTTATCCTCCAATTCGTCCAAAGACAGTATTACATTTAGATCAAGCTTCTCTGAACTCATTCTGAATGTCCTTTATTAATCATGGAGTCTAATATTGAACCGAGAAACAGTTCAGTATTCAATATTTTGTGACATCGTATGCCTCTTCACTTACGCACAACTGAAAAAAAAAAATTGTTAGTTGATCCATCTATGAAAATTGGAGTACTGAAGTCACATTAGTATAAAAGGGGTCATTATCAACCACTTTCAGGGCTATTGAAACCACCAATATCTGTTGTATTATATTAGAAGATAATTTGTGACAATCATAATGGCAGATTTATCAGAAAAGGCTCGTACGTTGCACAATAAGATGTTGGAATTTCCATCATCAACGTTATTCAATCAAGAACAGCTACAGGACTTCATTCAGATTTCAGTTCTCGCTGATCTATTGATGATTGCCCAGGAATTAATCAATAGAAAATTGGTTAAATTGGTAAAACAAGGCGATGAATTGAAATTTCAGGCCATTTCATTGAGTGAAGCATCCAAAATCACGTCCATGTCGGAGGACGAAGCTATGATCTACTCTTACATCGAAGCGTCTGGTCGTGAAGGTATTTGGACCAAAACTATCAAAGCTAAAACTAATTTGCATCAACATATTGTTGTCAGATGCTTGAAAGCATTAGAGAACCAGAGATATATCAAGTCCATTAAGTCCGTTAAACATCCAACAAGGAAGATCTACATGTTGTATAACTTACAACCATCAATAGAAGTCACCGGTGGTCCATGGTTTACAGACTCAGAATTAGATACAGAATTTATTGATTCATTATTGACTGTCATTTGGAGGTTTGTGGCTTCTAAAACCTACCCTACTGCATTTCAAACTCCGTCTTCCAATAATAATATTTACCAATCTTCTTACCCTGCAAACCATACTGGATTCGTTAATTTGGATACCATCATAGAATTCATTACCTCCAACAATATCACTAATATTGATTTGGCAATTAACGATGTGAGATCCTTATGCGATGTCTTAATCAACGACGACAAGTTAGAGCTTATTAAGCATACAAATGATATATTTAAAGCTACATGGCAAAGTGTCTTGGAAGCTGGATACGGTAGAGCTTATGCAGACGAATCATTCGACAAATTAGTGGATCCTTCAGTTAAGCTGTTAGTAACAAACCAATCATTCTCCATATTTGATCATTTTTCAGTCATCGAACCAAGTGCTGAGCAAGATCCTGATTTGGTTTACCTTGACTCTTGGATTTATGAATAATGCATTATTTTTTTTCACCTTTGTAATTTTAGTTTATAATCAATTTGGTTCATAATACATATTAATTTATTCGATTTTTCGTATAAATCTCTTATTAAATAAAGTTATCATTATAATTGAATCAATCCATTCGTATAGTATTCGCGATATATAAATACAAACAAGAAATTCCATACAAAAGAATATATTGTGTCAATAATGTCAGATACGCCTGTGTTATCCTACAAAAAGCCTTCATCGGCCTCGAGCCGACAACAGTCATCTACTCCATCACATCCGTCGTCACCTTTACCCAAAAGTCAGTTTGAATCCCCCCGTATTTCGTCAGCAACAACATCTCGCCAAGTTCTGTCAAGAAGGAAAGCATTGCAAGATTTTTATAATATTCATCACCAAGAATCACAAGACACAAATATAGAAGAGCTGATATCTTCCTCAGAGACAACGAATAATGTTAATTTTAATGATCCTGAACAATTATTGAAGTTTATGAAAAGTACACCAGTCGAGGAAATACTCAAATTACGAAATTCTATAACAAATAAACTAAATTCACACGATCTGGCTAAGAAGTCTATTATATATGATAATTACTACGAATTGATTAAATTGAGCCAAATATTGGGTGATTTATCAAAGCCTAAACCTGTGGCCAAAGAGAATACATTGGATGGGCTTGGAATTTTCACTAATCCCCCTAACGAACTTAAAACTAAAACAAAAGAGATAAATGACCATGACCTTGATAGTATATTCACAGACCTATCAAAGTTTATAAATGAGGACGTACAACAGTTTAACACCGAATTTGAAACGGTTGTTAAAAGTTTGCAGAAGGATTTCGATAATGACGATAACGATTCTGCCTCCAGTATGAAAGGTATAGCTGAAAACTCAGAAAAAGACAAATTTCCTGAAAGTATAAATAAACAACAATTGGTCAAGGAAGTAAACCTATTACTAGATGAAGATCCTAAGAATGTTAAACAAGAATCAAAGAACAAGATCTTGAATGATATTCAAGATATCTTGAAATCTTTAAACGTACATCATGATGAATTATTAATCCTTCAACTAAATAAATTAAAGTCAAAATTTACGTAGTATTATACATCTAATATACATCCTATTATAAAATATCATCGACATTGTGGTTTTTAAACTTTTTACCGGAACGATCCACAGATCTAAATTCGAACCTTGATCCAATAACAGTAAAGCCCATGCATTCATCTTCATCCTCTTCCCCTTCATTGCTTGGTAAAATAACGTCAAATCCAAATAAGCATCCTTTCTTTGGAATAATCTTCAACCCACCTATCTGTTCTGAAGGAGTAAAATCTTCTTTATTTTCATTCCATTCTTTGGAATCTTTCGTTCTTGGAACACATAATATAAATGAATGCTGGGTATCCCACACAACTATTCCTCTCACACCAACTAGGAGTCTGTTAGTTGACTTTAGTACGGTTAATAAGCAGCCATGATAATCGGCACTGGATAGTTTAGGCAATATAGAGATCAAGCTTGGAAGTTTGTTATTAGCCGATGGAAATAATAAATTTTGCATGTAATCTTGCCATAAATTACTAATAGGTATAAATTCTTCATACATTGGGATGCTGTAATGTTCTAATAGCTTTAATATTGGAAATGGTTTCTTCTTACCATTTTGCTTGCTTAATCTATTATATGCTTGAATCTTTTTAATCACCTTTTGTTGATTATTTAAAGTATTTTTGATATAATTCTTTAATTCTATTCGAGTATTATATTTCTTAGTCTTATGAGCTTCGTCAGAAGTCTTGGGCCTTTCTTGATGCAATAAGGCCTTTGTTTTATTATTTTCAACATCTTGTCCTGTAGGCATTAACAAGAGTGATGGCCTTTGATCTCCTGTTATCGAATACCTTGTGGACAATAATTCTTCGATTCTAGCTTCAGACGAATAGCATCTTGTTAATAGGTGCCTTTCCAATACGTTATTCCTATTCATGTGAAGTATCTTTGTAGTAGATGGAGTGAAAAGATAATTTATAATTTTCTCTATAATAATTTTTTTTCCCATATCGATATTTGAAGAATCATGGTTACAAAATAAATATAATTCGTACAGAGCAGATAATATGATTAGACCATCCCTAAGCCATATTAATAGTCTATGTATTCGCTTACAGACTAAGAGGTATTTTGGAAACATTCATGTCCCTTTTCAAGATGATTTAGATCCTGCTAATGATGATGATTTTAATCTACTGGACTTTCAACATTACAAAGAATCTAAAGATGTTATAATGCAGAAGCAAAAGCTATACGAGGATTTGGAACAAGAAACTCCAGAAGTAAAGATTGACTTACAAAACTATACAAAATTAAGAGAACCAGTAATATTTGTATCGAAATTAAAGGACCCATATTTGAATCTTGCAATCGAAGATAGTATCTATAATGATATGCCGATCCCAGAAAACGATTCCAAAGAAAATTATAATAGGTTAATGTTTTATAAGAATTGGCCCTGTGCTGTCATTGGCAAAAATCAGAATCCTTGGAAAGAAGTTAACTTGCCATTATTGAACTCACTACATATTCCTCTCGTGAGAAGACGCTCTGGTGGTGGAACTGTTGTTCACGATCTTGGTAATGTTAACTATTCATTCATGACCACCAAGCCTAAGTTTGATAGGTTTAAATTTGCCGAAATAATTAGAGACTCGGTGAATAAGTACCCGGATCTTAAATACAAGTTGAAAGTTAGTGAAAGGGGAGATATAACTACAGTAACGCAACCTGATGGAGTTGATTATAAGGTTAGCGGGTCAGCTTACAAGTTATCAAAAGGAAAATCTTACCATCATGGTACTATGTTGTTGGATCTGAAGTTGGATGTTTTGGGTAAATTATTGACGAGAGATGAACGTCAACTAGGCATTGTTGATTCTATGGCATCCATTAACTCTGTTAAATCCAAGGTGATTAATTTAGAATTAAAAGATGAGAAATTTATTGAGTTGGTAAGTGATGGGTTCAGTAAGAACTACGGAATTGTCGAAAAAGAAAATGACGTCCAGAACGAAAAGCTCCCATCGGACTCTGAAGAGTATGATCAAAATGAATTATTCAATCTTACTGATTTTGTTGAAGCATATTCAGATTACGCAAGAGTTGTTAACATAGACGAAACGACTGTGTTGAATCAACAAATATATGACTTGGCAGATGAACTCAAAGAGTGGAAATGGAAGTACGGATCAACTCCTAAGTTTAGTCACGAATTATATAACGAAAAGTTTGGTTTTACAGTCAAATTCCATGTGAAGAAGGGGGCCATTATAGACACGTTTGAATTGTCATTTGATGAAATATCCAATCGTATGATCTCTACGGAAAAAATCAAGGAGAGCTTCGAGTTTCTTGAACAGATTATTGAGACCCAAGAGTTGACATATAGTGGAAGTAATGTTAGTGGCTTTATTACAAATGATATGATCAGTGATTGGATAGGCCAATCAATAGACGGTACTATATAGTGTAAATAGAATAATAGAAAATTAGACCACATTAAGCTGGGTTTTGTAAGCCGTGGTTGCCCTTGTATCCAACAACATTGGGAGGCACCCAACCTTCTAAAACTTTCTCATCGTTAATTTTATACACCTCTATTCCTAGTGGTCTACAACAATCGACCATCTTCAGGTCTTCCAAATTCTCGCCATCTTCACCCCAACCCCATTGAGACAAATCTCCACCAGGGCAAGCACTGATAGCAATAAGTAAATCCTGCTCGGCAAAGCACTCGAAATAATCACCAGCTTTTGCAGGACATGCCTCCATGAAATACTGATCATACTCGTTCAATCCTGTGACCTGGAATACATTTATAACATCATGGATATCAAACTCGGTCAATCCATGTGGTAAAACTGCCCGAAGCAAATTTGAATGGCAGTGGAAATTATTTTCCTGTCCACTGATTAATTGGTCGATGTATGGATCACATCTTGTTCCGTTCAAATCATGCAATCTTCCACCCCATTCATCCTGGCCTCTGTCCAGCATGGAATCACCAGTAATAGTTACCAATGGGCGAAGGAATGGGAGGTTGGACCAAAGTCTATCGTAGGTAGACACATGCGCTGAATGCAATTGACGACTCCGGGCAGCCCAAAATCTCTCTCTAGGATTGTGCAAGTTCCAGATGTTCAAATCGCACACCTGCGGGCCTTCCGGAGTGGTAATTCTGAATACAGATTTAGCAGGAATCTTCACAGCTATGCCTCTACGGGGTTGACACAAATGTTTTTCCACAAGTGTCTTTTCGCAAGCACCAATTTTCTGGTAAAGTTTCTTATCGGCATATATGGGGGATCCATCGTGCGGATAATAAGCTGGCGTAGGTTTCGGAAGATTGTATTTAGTTTTGATATTTGTTTGTGATGAATTGTCGGACATGATATATGTAGTTTCTATAATAGGGCTTGAAGTCAATAAATGGGCAAATCTCTGGGTGTGAATCAAGCTCGTTGTCGAGGCAGTTATGCTAATCTCTTTATGCTTTCCTGGTCTTAATATAGCAAGTACCTGAACATCAGTGAATTTTTCATGTCGCTAATATTGCCTGAATTTAAGTTAGATGTTGCACCATTCGTCGCACTAGATTACCAGGTATATTATTATAGTATCCCAAATCAGTCTTACCCGCCGCTTATCTCCAATCTGCCATGTTCGGCACTTCCACTAGAGGATCGTTATCATTGCTAAAATGTCGTCCTATATTATTTCATTTTGCGACACCCGCACCCCCTGCACCCTCGGATCTAGTCGAATTGTAACCAACGACCTGCGACATATGAGTTACGACATACCATCCGCGACATCGGTGATGTGGGGGGTCAATGTTCGTCCTTTTTGTGACCCCACAGTCTGGTCCGTTTCCGGTCGGGTATGAAAACCCTTTACCCATTCGAATATCTGCACTGTGTACAGCTATTACAAAATAGCACAGATAACACAGCATATCTCCATTTAACTTTCAGTCGTACCTGCTTTCAACATAATCTCAATAGAACTATAAACGGACTAAGTAACTACTCTCCGCAACTTATCTTGTTCCAAAATAGTCTCACTTGTGCCCTCCATTCGTCTCAGCTTGCCGCGTATGATATCGGAGCCACTCCGGTGCAAGCTAAAATATGGGGAAATAGAATGCACAACCAACCACCACGCAATACCCATGGAACTACACCTTCAAAGCCTACGTGAAACGATTGTCATAGGCTAGTATTACTGATTTAGTATGCGAACCCGTTTAAGCAATGGATGTCATTGTGGAAATCAAACAGGAAAGGAGGGGAAAATCCGGGGTTATATATGGGCAAACTATATATAGGGCCCGATATGTACGTTCATAAGAAGTTTTATAGTTATTTAACTATTAGTATAGAAACACTAGCGGTTATACAAGATATTTCTGGTGATACTTTACTGTTAATTACATTCAAGTCACATTGATATAGCATAATAAAAATAGAACATGATTTCGGTTAAACAGGGTATTAGGTGCCTTTCCACGTCGCTGTTGAGGATGACTAACTATGGGTTCATTGGACTCGGAGAAATGGGACAACATATGGGCAGACATATCTACAACAAGCTCGAGCCTGACGATAAGTTGTACGTCTATGACTTAGAGCCAGCAAACACAAAAAAGTTTGTGGACACGGTCACTGAGGCGTCGCCAGCTAATAAGAAGTTGGTGGTGCCATTGGAATCGATTTCGGATTTTGTGCACAAGGTGGACTCCCAATTGGAGTTTATAATGACGATGGTGCCAGAAGGAAAACATGTTAAGTCCGTAGTGGAAGAATTGGTGCAAAATTACAAAAAGTGCGCTACTGATATCTCTGGGGTGAGTACGACGTTTTTGGATTCGTCGACAGTCGATATTCCTACCTCCATCGAGGTACACAAGTACGTGAAGCAGCAGATCCCAGATTTTGACTTCATCGATACCCCTGTTTCTGGGGGTGTAGCGGGTGCACGTAAGGGAACGTTATCCTTCATGTTGTCGAGAGAAACCCACGAGGATATGTCTCCTTCCTTGACCAGTTTGTTGAGCAAGATGGGCACCAACATCTTCCCTTGTGGAAAAAATCATGGTACTGGTTTGGCTGCCAAATTATCTAACAACTATTTGTTAGCGGTCACGAATTTGGCGGTAGCCGATTCGTTTCAATTGGCAAAGTCATTCGGGTTGGATATGAAGAATTATGCTAAGTTGGTGTCAGTTTCCACCGGTAAGTCCTGGGCCTCGGTCGACAACTGTCCTATTAAAGGTGCATATCCAAAGGAAAACGACTTGCCAGCAGATCGAGATTGCCATGGAGGATTTATTACCAAATTGGCCAGAAAAGATTTGGTCTTGGCCACCCAGAGTGCTAAAAGTAATAATAGATTCTTATTCTTGGGTGAAGTTGGTAAGAAATGGTACGACAAAGCTTGTGAACGGGAAGACTTGGCTACCAAAGATTTGAGTGTGTTATACGAATGGTTAGAGGAATTGTCTGAAAAAGATAAATAGATTCTATCTTAGTATTTTCACCCAAATCTTCTTTTAAGTATGTATTTAAGAGTACGTATTTGAAATAATCAGGTATTCTATCCGACATATGTAGAAATCACGGATAATGTGTAGAGCTGAGGAGAAATGTGGTGATTTCAGTAAGACCTAAGAAACATTGACCCATTTTGTGATTATTGATTATTCTACTTCACACTTATAATTCGAAATCAATTACAAACAATAATAATCCTACAACTTAGACATAACTATAAGCATTAAAGTATATTATTTGAGACACTATTCTATAATGAATCCATAATTTAATCCCGGGGCGGGCGAACCAGAAAGAGGCTTGAATAAACTATTCGTATTAGAAGGGGAACCACCATTAGAATTAAAAAGTGGCAGAGCACCAACTGTATCATCTCCATGGACTGTCGATTCGCTTGAAGAGCTCATTCTTGTTACCATATCGGAATCGTTATTGTTTATAACACCAAACGACTTTTGCCTTTGTTTATTTATTTCTGTCTCTGACATATGATCACTATTCTGGTAGTGTTTCTTTATCCTTGGATTTCTTAAATGGGACAAGTTGTCATTCACTCTGTATAGGTCGTCATTGAAACCACCCTCTACCAAATCGGTAATTTTGGTGATCTCGTGTACATTACTTGTTCTTCTATCATTCAATGAATTGATCGAAGAGTTCATACTTTTGAAATTTGATTGAGGAGTCAATAACGATGAGCTAGAGTGGTTCAACAAGGGTAATGTATGTTCCACGGGTATATCGAGCGACGACGTCAATGACAGAATAGACGACTGACGAGACTTGTCTTTGTTTTCCGATTCATGGAAGGTTGATTCAGGAACATAATTATCGTCGCTAAACTTTCTATTTGCATCAGCTTTCTCATTTCTATTGGTGATTTTATGCACATTTGAAGATTCGTACATCTCATCTTGATCATGAGTACTCTTAGTTTCATTAGATTGAGAAGAACTTATAATTGAATTCGTTAAGCCTGTGTCGCTAGAATTTGCACTAGAATTTGATTGTCTGGTTGCATCTGTTGCTCGTCTATTCGGACTCACAGCATTTCTTATAGGACTCATGGTTGGAGGCTTAACAGATGAGACATTATCAGAAATATCTTCACTTTCATACTTTCTGGAGAGTTCACTTTCAGATTTTCGAAGTTGTTGGCTTAATAAATTCTTTACAGGGCCTTCATGTGAAACAGTCATGGTTAATCCAGGAAAGCGCAGGTTTGACTTACTTCTTCCTCTGTCACTACTTTCATCAATTCTTAAGGGTGACATAGACAATGAATGATCTTCCTCTTCGTATGCTGGTGGTGGGAGATTATCCACACCAATAAGCATATCATTAGTATTTTCTTGAAATGGAGGAGGGTTAATAGAAGGCTTTCTAACGAAATGGATTGGCCTTTGAATAGGCGAGTTAAATGTTCCCAGATGTGGTAGAGCTTGTGGAGATGCCATTTCTGGTCTATTATCATCTGGTGGCAGATACAAGTTAGCCTCTAAATGCATATCTGCATCAGAATCATCAAATGTGCCGTTATGGTTAGTAATATGCTCAAAATTCGCATGTGGGCGTTCTATTACTTCATCTAATGAAACACTATTCTCAGTTCCTTTTCTCAGTATATTTCTACCGGCTACAGTAGTATTGTCAATAGGTATAACCTCTGGAGATAAAGGTGGAGTAGCATGGTCTTGTACATTATAGGATGGGCTTAATACAAGATGCTCATCGTACGCCGGCAATAAAGTATTCACGTGTGCAGCTAATGACGACAAAATATGAATTGGTGAATCAATCAGAATTTCATAATGCTTCCTCTTCGAAGGATCTTCGGGATCTGTTTTAGAAAGCCTTAAACAAATTTTTATCCAATGGTGTGCTTGAATATTTTCATATGACGTGTCAGGATGTATTTCATGCTTGATTCTACCACTTAACACTCTTGGAACAAATAGTTGAAATTCCAATTCTTTCGGTAATATCTCTGCATCATCGTCTTCATCTTCATCTTGTCCCAGTTTTTCAGATAATAGCGATTTTCCTTTCTTTGCCTTATGTTCTAGTAAAAGATATTTCTTGGGAGGTTCAAGCCTGTGAACCTTTTTGTTCTGACAATAATATTCCAAATTCTCAGACAAGTATACTCTTATTCTATGTAAAGCAACCTTTCCCCATAATGGCACAAATCTAAATGCTAACGGCAAGTATGAGTCTAATACAATCGATTTTCTCCCGATAACAATATCGTATCTTAATTGGTCATCCCAATCCCTCGTTATTATTATTGGTTCGTTTTCTTCCATATTCGATTCTGAGGGTGTTCTAATTATATTAATCGGTAATTTCCCAGTTAGGTTCAGCTTAAAGGTTCCAGCTCTTACAACTGATGCTTCAATATAATAAAATACTTCCCCAAATGTCACCGAGGACGTTTCCGGAATCGATGGGTGCAACGGATGTTCAAAGTTATAGATATAATCACCCGGAGTAAATAACGCTGGCTTCAACGGATCTGTCTCAGTAGACAACACTGACGTAAGATCCGAAAAAGATTCGTTGACCGTCGACGAAGGTGATGCGGCTCTCCTCATAAAACTGGTAGCTGGTGACAAATTTCTGGTGAAAAAGTTACCAAGTCCGTTCTCTGCTGCAGGAGAGCGTGATCTTGAAACAGGTAGTGGTACATTGAGAGTCGAGTTCTCCACCTCTGAATTGTGATCCTTCAGTAACTCTTGAAAGAAGTCTGCTCCTCCATTAGCGCTGTGTAGAGGATTTCCCAGCTGGTAGAATGGCCACGTATGAGACAATATGTCATTTAGCTCCACATATGAAGTTTTTTTAGGTGGTATACCTTCTGGCCAATCCGTTCGTTGTTGACCCTTGAATGTTAAAGTCACTGATCTAATTTTGGACGGTTTAAGTACCCGCAAGAACAAACAACCTCTCAATAATGTAGGCGGCCTACCTTCGTATTCTTCTGGCTCAAATCCTTGCATGAACAAATCCTTTTCTGCTGGTACCACATACACCTGTATAGATGAAGTTTCTGTCAACGGCTTATCAGGCAACTGAGGTATCAAGGTTGAACTACCAACTCCAGACGATGTCCCGGTTAATCCACCCAAACTTACTGCGCTGGGTGATAACGTCAACTTCTGAGCAGGGAATAATGGAGAGTTGGGTGTCTGCATTTTACCTATCGTCTATATTATAATTAATGTTGTCAGGAAGAAGGTTATAATACAAATTCTGGAGTATGCCATTTGATAAAACTCCCCCCCGATGCGAAAAATATTTGTACGAAGAAATTACTCAATGTAGCTAAAGCTGGAGATTTACAAGAGCTTGGGTGCATTTAACATGTTAAGGATAAGCAAGATGTGCTATGGGGTACTGGCAAAAGCTGGTTACCGTACTGCTACATCTAAACCAATAGAATTCTTGCCATCTCACTTGGTGGTTCAGAAACCTTATGATTTCCACGCAATTCATACAAATTATGGATGGTTCATAATTCCGAAACCATATTATGCATATAGATGGACCACTCTGAACATCCACAAAGCTATAGAAGATAGATATCCCGATATTAAAGATGTTCCAAGGTCCCACGAAATGTTACAAAAAGTTGTAGATGATTGGGGCCAAACGGTAGACTTAAGTACCAAGCCAATAACGACAAAGACCACAAGAGCAGATATTAAAAAACAAAAAGACGATGCATTATATAGAACACAGTTGAAAGAGGATATGCCGTCTTTGGTTACGCCTTCAAAGCAAACGACAGTGCCAAAAAAGCGATCCAGGTTGGGAACTGTGACGTTTATCCACGCTTGGAACTACTATTTTTCTATAACACACCCAAAATACAGTCACCTCGATAAAAAGGAGTCAAGAAGAGAAATTGCTAATGAATGGAATGCTATGACTACAGAAGAGAAGGACGATTATCGTGAGGCATATGCTAATTTGCTTAATGACGGGAAGGATATTCACAAGGGAAAGATTGTATCCCGAGAAGAAAAGCTTAAGAAGCAGTTTAAAAAGAAGAAAAGCGATGACAAATAGGTCAGGGTAAATTCACAACTCATAATCAAACCAAGTCATAATCATGTATATAAATTGTAAATAAATTATAACTAGTCTATACATCATTCATCCCACTATCGCAGGGGCATCTTCGTCATTCTCGTCATAATCGTTCAAGTCATAAACTTCGATTTGATTTTCATCAGTGCGGTTCTTGTCTAGCTTCTCAAAATCGATATTGAACTTGGACTTGTTAATTTCTAGTATACGATGCCACTTCTCTTTGATGAATCCCGAAAGTTTCATCTTACCACAACAACCATTAAGATCCCAGGTATCTTTTGGGAACATATCTCTGGCAAAATTTTCTAATACTGAGACGTATGTCTGCAAGTCAAGCAGATTGTTGAGAGCAAGATCATCGATCAAGTATTCCTTTGGCAATTTGTCTAAATGGTGTTGAAATATGGTCAAAAAATCCAATGCTACTTTTTGACTTGATTTCATAAAGTTCTTACTCATCAGAATCAATTTTATTATGTTTAGCCATTGCAACCCTGAACAAAAATTTCCGAGTATGACAAAATTTATGAATGATAGCTGCAACTCCCCAAACATCAACTCAATGTCATTACCATATAACTGACTCAAATACCATGACTTGTCTAAATAATTTTCAGTTACTTCTTCCACAGACTCCGTATTTTCTTTATTAATCTTGAATTGTATTATTGTATATCTCAATTCTTTGTCAGATTGATCCTCCAACGAAGATGATGCTTGAGGATTAACTTTCTCGAGCGCATCTAGTAGAACCATATTCTCTTCTTTAGAAGGCATCATTGATGTAATATCTCCCGAATACATGTCATTATCACAAGGCAAAAACTCTTGGATCACCTCAAAATCGATGTAGCTGATGGATGTATTCAACCATTTCAGAGCATCTTCTGGATAACTCACCATATACGAGTAAATATCTCCAATGCTATTCAAGCATTTAGTATAATTCAATTGTTCTTCATCCTTATGTGGATTGATAATATTGAGTCGTTCCAAAGCATCATCCCATCGTAATATTAACACATCATTATCTTTACAGTCAAACCAAAAACCTAAACGTGAACTAGAGGATATTATTGTTTCCGAAGGTAATTCATTGTCGTTTATGGTTCCATTACCGGGGGGAATTGAATAGTGAAATAAATGGATCCCTGCCGGTATAAGCTTTATACCCCGAAATATATTATTGATATTGAAAAATTGGGTATCTATTCCCATCAACCATAAGTTGAGATTTGCCTCATTAGGTAAATTCTCAAATACAAGGGTAGTTTGTGGAGGTTTAGACGAAGCCATACCTACTTTATAATATTACCAACTTTCAATTCATGCTAAATGGCTAGCATGTCATATTGTGGTGAAATATCGCACTACAAAAATCTACAGATGCTGAAAATGCAATATAAACGTAAATGACTTCTATCAGGTACTATGTAATCAATTCTACACTCATACGGTCCAACCGAGTACTTAATAAGTGGTCATCTTCCAACATGTTCTCAATGTCATAATCTTGCATACTTTCTGAATCTGCGTCCTCACCTTGTAGCTTACGGAAATTCAGATTTATCAATCGGGATACTATGAAACGATCGATAAAACCACTCATGAGCTGATCCACATGAGGATTATGATTCATTATAATTAGATAGTTCAAGCTTAATTTTTCGAACATTTCTAAAACTAAAACTAAAGGTGTCTGGTCATTGGTAATGATAACGGAATTTTCAGTGGTAATGTCCAATCGTATAATATTCTTCGTTTCAAAAGAACGCTCATAATGTAATTGTTGGGAAAGTATATGATTTGGTAAGCCTTGGATCTGAAAGCTGATAACGGAATCGTCCAATGCATCATCTATTGTCGATAACTTTGAAGCAATATTCGTCTTATAGGCATATCCTAAACTGATTGGGTTTGATTCGTTCACGATTAATGGATAGCCTTCGTGATTATCATCGTTCATAAATTGATATAATGTTTTATTTGTGTACGGTTGTTCAGGGATAAGGCAAACGTATTTAGTCCTCTCTATGGGAACCATTGCCCTAGCTATCGTGACATCAGGTAATCTGTTTTTTACTGTAGCAGTCAAATTTGTGAAGTCACATAAACCGTTTCCCTTTCCCTCGTTTGGTTCACCTTTGTTGCTGTCATATCTATTAAAATGATTCTTCAACCAGGCATCATAGATGTTGTCGTTACAGAGCCAATCATTAACAAATTTCAGAATCATGACAGAACACATAATGGGTAAAACATATGTAATTGCACCGGTTAATTCAAACATTATCACAACAACACACATCGTTAATTTTGTTATTCCTGCCATGAAGGATGCTGCTCCAATTACAGCATATGACGATGGCGAAACGAGACATGAATTTTGTGTACAAGTTGCCAAAGAGTCCCAGTTAATTTGGTTTTGCAAGGCTTGCGAAATAATTCCTAGCAACCTTCCTGTTGTGGCACCCAAAACCAACGACGGCATCAAAACACCACCAGGTAAATTGACTCCGTATGTATACGATGTAAGAAAGAACCCTTGAACAATAATGTAGAGCAATTTCAAACTGGTAATGCCATTTGACGGCAGACACATGAAGTTAGAAGAGTTAGAATCTAAATCTGTATTAGAATCGTCCGGACAATCAGTAAACAATATTTTCAAAAATGCATGCAATGGTAACTTTGTCATTTCAAACGGGAAATTGAGTATAGTTGTTAGCACAACAATAGTAAGAATTTCCAAATACTTGCCCCAAGAGTCGGATACCTTAAAAACCTGGCACAATTTCTCTTGTACTCTACCTCTGAAGTGTTTTGAGGAGAACTTTGCATTGAAGTTAATGAATATATACCCATAAAATGCACCAAGAACCCCCAAGATAACAAAGGGAATAAGCTCTACGAAGAGCCAACTGAAATTTCCAAAGTTCACTCGGAACAAATCCTTCTCATAAAAGTTTTCTCCCTCTGTAAATAACTTAAACCCAGTAAGAACCACCACAGCAGTGGTAGCACTCAAGAAGGAATTCCACATAACCTTGGTAGGCATGAAAAAACTAGGCATGCTCTCCAATACAAAAAGAACACCACCAATTGGTGCATTAAAAGCAACGGATATCCCCGTAGCCGTTGCAGCACTCAAGAGCTCTCTTCTGACGGCCTCATTCTGATTGTTCTTATTCACAATAGCGTCATAGAGTATATTAAGGATGCAGCACGAAACGTGCACCAACGGACCTTCCTTTCCCAACCAGAGGCCCGAGCTGACAACGAGGATCAACCCGAATATCTTGTAGATGAAAGTGTGCATTCCTAAGTATACCGGCAAATCATAGTTGAATCCAGAGATAATGATCTTAATTTCGGGGATTCCTGATTGCTTGATAAAAATATCTCGGTTTATCGTGATATAAGCCGCTACCGCTATCCAGCATCCGGCAAAAACGAAGTATATAGGAAAATTGATAAACATATTCGAGATAAACCCTTGACTCCCTACCAAGATCTGCGACCAGTCATACCAATCTTCAGCTGGACACGTCAGGTACGGGTTCGAAAGCGACCATTTATCCATCTCCCCATAGCAAAGTCCCTTTTTTACATCATTAAGCCACACCGACGCCAAATCAATGAATGTTGTCACGTACCCCAAAATAATCGACAGCACGATAATAGTGGCCCACTTCCGATAAACGACATCTGAAGATTTAGGTTCTAACATCGATTCCTTGTTCCAGTCTATATAAGTATTATTTTCGTATTCTTTTCGATTTAATTCACTTCGTATACCTGTCGCTATGGGTGTATCATTAGTATACGATAATATCGGTATCTCATCATCATCGTAAGACACTTTGACTGAATTCGGCACTGAAAACGACATTTTCTTTACCAGATCTCCAACCTTCAAACTCCTAATCACTTGGAATCTCTATATCAAACCAATAAATAACCAAAAGTTAATTTTTGTTCCGTAATGCTTTTACCTACATGTAGTTATAACTGGTTCCAGGTGTTATCAAATAAAAACGGATTTACAGGTTAATGACATTTTACAGGTTGTTGATTTGGTAAAAATTTGGTGATGTTTTGAAATTTTATAGACAAAGAAACCACTTGATTTATGATCCATTAGAAGTAGCCAAGATGTCATTTTTAAGCAGCAATACTGCCGCATCCACCACAAATACAAGTGCATCCAATGGTCAGGAATTGATCAATGATATCACCATTAATAATCCGCCAGAAGACTCGATATCAGACATAGCGTTCTCACCCCAACAGGATTTGCTAGTGGCGGCTAGTTGGGACAAAAAGGTCCGAATCTACGAAATTGACCCCAATACGGGTAATAATCAGGGCCGGGCTATGTTTGAGCACGAGGCGCCTGTTTTTAGTGCCAGATGGTCTATTGACGGTACCAAGGTGATTAGTGGAGGAGCTGATAAACAGGTGAAGTTGTTCGATATAGCCTCGCAACAGACACAACAGATAGGGGCACATGATGCGCCAGTAAGGGCCGTTCGCTTTGTTGAATGTGGCCCTACGAACACGCAAGTGGTCGTTTCTGGGTCGTGGGACAAGACGTTGAAGTACTGGGATATGAGAGCACCCCAACCGGTATCTACTGTTAACTTGCCAGAAAGGGTCTACTGCATGGACTCGTCACAGAAGTTGTTGGTTGTGGGGTGTGCTGAGAGACAAATCAGCATCATTGACTTGAACAACCCGCAACAGATTTTCAAAAACTCGATGTCCCCCTTGAAATGGCAAACCAGATCCATAAGCTGCTACCCACAAGGGAATGGTTTCGCTGTCGGGTCCATCGAAGGAAGATGTGCGATCCAGTATATTGATGAGAGCGAACAAAGTAAGTTTGGCTTCTCGTTTAGATGTCACCGTAAGACTCCCACCGGGGCCAACACCACGTCGGCGTTGCGTACATCTGCCAACTCAGAATCTCACATCTACTCCGTTAACTCTATTGCATTCCATCCTGTCTATGGGACTTTCAGCACGGCTGGTTCCGATGGAACTTTCTGTTTCTGGGACAAAGATGCAAAACAAAGATTGAAGACCTTCCCTGCTGTCAACTGCACCATACCGGCCACTTGTTTCAACAAAAACGGAACCATATTCGCCTACGCTATGAGTTACGACTGGTCTCAAGGCCATACCGGTAACAAACCAGATTACCCTAACCAGATCAAGTTACATGCTACCAAAGACGAAGAGATCAAACAAAAAAAGAAACGTTAGTTTGATATTCTTTCATCGCTATTGTATAGTTATCATATTCTTATTGTATTTTAATAGTATAGACGTTAATTCTACGGTTTCCGCTTACTTATCTGCCTTTCCTGGCCATGTAGAGTTTTTATAGACCCATTAGCCGGCATTTTTGGCCTCGTTATCGTCATTTTTGATATACGGTGAGCATCTGAAAAATTTCCGGGGACATAAATCGAACGAACCCAATAAAATTTATTTCTTCGATTTCTATTTTCTTCACATTTGATACGTCTATCACCCACATCCACACCGATAAATAATAACTATGGTCGACTCCGTCTGCTACCCCAGACGATGCATTACCGTGGAGCCTTTTGGTAATCAGATCGACGTCATAGAAAAAGCATTAATCGAAATCGAAAACCAACCTCCCAGACATTACACCTACGCCAACCAGAACACAAGACGCAATAATGCTGTCCCCTTTATACCCACCATGTCGGCAAGTCAACCTCTGTTTGTCCCCTCGAATACCAGCGTATTTGGAGGTGTTCCTTCAGAGATGTCTCGCGGTGCTTATTCGGAAGGGTACCAGGCCGTACCATCCGTCCCCCAAATGTCTGCAAATACACCCCCAAAGCAACAGCCATCGCCTAAAGTGTCCACCACCCCACTGATCTACACCACTTTCGACCCCTTCCAGCCAAACTTCAAGACTGACACGCAGCTCGCATCAGGTTCGCTTTCTGGATATCTCTCGGGATCTCTCAGCTCCACCGCAACCTCAAGCAGCATCTGGGGCAACAACGACACCCACCGCAACCTAAATGGTGCCGCTGTCTGGGGCTAATATGGGTTTCGTCTTCTCGATGGTGTCTGGGTTTATCCACGAGAGTTGTTTGATACATGAGGGCCATTTAATTTAATGTACTATTTTGCTTGTTTACTGGTTAGTTTTTTTGGATATTAAAACTGTTGATTGTTTGTTCTACTTATACATATATATATATATATATTTCGTGTTCTACTTCTGTGTTGTTTGTTTATAGGGATTATAGGTTAAAATGAATAATATATTTTTATTGAGACTCATTTGTCACTTATTTCCGCATTGAGTAATCAACATCAGTCGATAGACGAACGCCCAATTTTTCATAAAAAAGGGTCTATCGAGTATAATGATTAAACAATATACAGATATTAGGAGACATATTTAATTGATCAGCCAAAAAAATATTGGTAGTCATTATCATAAGTATAACTACTAATCAGAAAATTCAATAATATAAATCTGGGCTCCATTTGGCTAGAAAAGTAGCAGAATTTTAAATCATAATCAATTCCGATTGGAGAGCATTGTAATCTTGACAGAAATAATACGGATAGATAAGAAGCATAGTTGGCGATAATTAAAAGGATATTGGGAAAAAAGTAATAGATATCGATATTCTAACATGAGTCATCATAGTACTCCACACTTACATAATAAGAAAACGCCTGGGGGTGTTGGAGGCGATAATGGGCCCAGCGCATCAACATCCACAAATAGAGGGCCGATGGACTCGAATACAAGTATCAGTGATTCACAGGCTGCGAATGCGAAGCAGCTCTTGAACGCTTACGTGTATGATTTTCTTATTAAGAGCAGACTCCCCCAAACAGCGAGAATTTTTGTCAACGAGGCAGAGGTTCCGTCGATCCAAAACAGCTCGGCGAGCTCAAATAACAATTCGCCGCGTCAGGTGAGTACTGGTAATACAAAGGGTACTTCTAACGAGTCCACACCCCATACACCCAGTGGTGTTTCCCAACAGTTTCCGAAGGAAAATAACTTGCCATGTTTGGCGTTGGCAATGGAAGCACCCCAGGGGTTTTTGTTCGAATGGTGGCTGATATTCTGGGACGTGTTACAAGCGAAGAATAATAAAGGTGGATCCCAGTTGGCGGCGCAATACTACCAGTCCCAGATGTTAAAGCAAAGACAGCAGCAGGACCTTCAAGGGTTGAATATGCAGCCTAATATGTTCGGACCCGCAAATGGGCAAATTCAACAGCAAATGCAACAGCAGCTAAAATCATCGATAGATCAACAACAAATTCCGCAGCAATTCAACCCCCAACAGCAACAGTTGGATCCACAACAACAACAACAACGTTACATGATGCAAATGATGATGAAACAACAACAAATGTCTATGGGTGGTAATCCAGTGGATCCTCAACAGCAGCAGCAGATGTTTGGTAATATGCCACCAAATAACAATCTTACTTTACAACAGAGAATGTTCATCACCCAACAGCAGCAGCAGCAACAATCACAGAATAGAATGCAGCAACACGCACAGAACCAAATGAATAATTTGCGTCAACAAGCTGTCGCAGCTCAGCATCATCAACCACAGCAACAATCTGTTCCTGGGCAACGTAATTCACAAGATGTATCGAGTCATAGCTCGCCGTCCAACGTTCCAAGAATGAATCCCCAAATAGCACAAGCGCAGAATGGCGTTCAACCATTTCAACAGGCTCAACAACCTATGATAAATGGCAATGGGCAAGCACAAGATACGTTTGGCCAGCCCCAGGCGCATATGGGAATCAGAATGAATAGTAGTGGCAAGCCAGCTGTTCCTGGAAACCAAGGCGACAATATGTCAATTGCAAACCCAAATCCTAACGATAATGGGGCTCCCGCCAATCGTAATATGAATGCCCTTCAAGATTATCAGATGCAATTAATGTTACTTGAAAAGCAAAATAAGAAGCGACTTGATATAGCAAGAAATAATGGCACTGCGGATCCAAATGGGTTAATGGGATTAAACCCAGGTGTAATGCCACCCCAAGCACAATTGCAACAACATGCGAACTCTCAAAATCAAAATGCCTCACCTGCTGCGATCGTAAATTCTCCCGTTGTTAATAGTAGGCCTTCGCCAACGGCTAATAATGCTGCTGCAGTTGCCAAAAGAAAGAAAGATCCACCGGCTAAAAGGGGTAGGAAACCTAGCGCAACTTCGGTTCCTTCGAACCTAAAAGCTGGTAATGCGAATAGTAGTGCTGCAAGTGCAGCCTCTAATAATCCTCCCAATAATAGCAATAACGGTCCAGCATTCAAAAAGGAGTATTCTGCACCACTTACTCCTGCTTCAGAATCGGCCAATGATGCGGTTTCTAAGAGAAAGCGTAGAAATACATCTACTACCGAATCACCAAACAAACAGAGTGTAACTAAAAATATTGCTAGCAAGGAAAGACCTATTCCAGAAGAGCCTTCCAAGGATAAAAAGAATGATGATATTCTTCCTACAACCAGCTCATCTTTTCAAGGTCAACCCAATGATCAAATCTTCCCAGTGGAAATACTTGGAGGAAATAACAATAACGATAACCACCTTTTTGGTGCTCCAATGAACAACGGTGGATTAGATGACATTGATTTTGATTTCAACCAATTTTTGGATGGAAGTGGTGATAATTCATTAAACGATGGAATGAACGGATTTAACTGGGGAAGTGTGGATGCGATTGAAAATGGTGATTAACTAAATGTCAACCAAATGTTAAATATATTAAGTTCATGTTTTATGTTCGTATTATAGCGATGAAGATTTTTTTTCAATAGCTTTTTATGTCTTATTTGAGATGTGTATTATATTCCAATGTATTATTTATAGGTAATTATATTATATTAGCATACTAATTATACTAATACTTAATTTAATGGCATTCGTTAAACTTGACCTATGCAAATTGTCAATACTCTATTTCTATAATGTATTTATATATTAAATAAAGATAAACTATTTATCCTTCTTGGACTCACCGGACTCATCGATAGTAGCAGCCTCGTTGTCTGCTAGTTTGGGGAACCATTCATTCGTATTGTACCACACACCAAATAATACAATAGCTAGAATGCTTACCAACAAGCCTGAACTCATGGGTGTCGATGGAAATACGTTCCAGCACCATTCATGTACTACCCAAAGAGGAATACAAACTAGTAAACTCCACCCAGTCATATATAGCATGAAAGGTAATTGCCAGCAGTACCACGAAAGAAATTGATAGTGCAAAGACCTTGCAAACAAAATGCCTATTATATTGGTAGATCCTAATATTAACATAACAAGCTTTGGACCACATTTTGGATCTATCAACAAATTGTTTTTATTAATTGTGCTACTGAAAGGTCCTACCATAGCATCCTTTATGAGACGAGATACTGGTTTGCATGTAATCCTAGGCGAGATATATCTTGTAAATATGAAGAAAATTAAGACTGAAGCATTAGCAATTAATAACCCATTACTGAAAACATCTGATAAGAAGAATTCCTCGGAAACAAATCTCCAATTGACAGTCCATTTATATAAGAACTTTCTGTTAAAGTTAAATGCTTGGTTGATGTAGTTCCATCTAATGTATGAAGCTTCTTCATCATTAAAAAATGGTAACAAGAACTTCCAACCCATAAGGACCTGAACAATTGGAATAACCAATAATACTGTACCAAACTTCAATAAGTTTTCACCGCATAAGAAATATGCAACTATGATAAATCCAGGAAAATACAATAATGCATTCATCTTTATAGAAATTGCAATACTGTATAAATCAGCTGCAACCATGGTCAATAGAAAACTAATTGAAGATCCGCCCTTCTTATACCAATATGCTGCCTGTTGTAACAAAATTGTAACACTAACCATACAAACAGTAGTAAAACAGTCATTGAATAATCGAAGCACGTATATGGAAAACAATCTTTTGCTCAAAAGCAAACAATACACTGGCCATGGTTGAAAATCAGGAGTCATTGTATAGGCAATTATAACCAAAAAGTTAGTCAAAGCCAACAAATAACCAAAGGCTGTTTGGCCTGCGTGAATATCAGTACCTTCATCGGTTAACCAGTTGAGCACTTGATATATTTGAACAAATCCAGCTGGGTATACAATTTGGCCCGTATCTCCTTGCACTAACGAATAATCAAGTTCCCCATCGTTAATTATTTGAATTTGTTGGATGTAAGTCCTGAAATCAATTTCTGTATAAGGAACCTTATATATTATAGCTTTAGATAGTAATGATGTCAATACAATGACAACAGGACAAATGATCCTGGTACAGAATGGATCAGTGAATAAAGCCAATATCCCATTGTAAATATCATTTAGCACATTCCTCAACGTAAAAGGAGGTAACTCTGGCCGTTGGCCGTCTTTTATACTCTGTTCTGTCATTAGACCACAAATTGTGAAAAATCCCAGAATAAATACATCTCAAAATTAAATAGTTGAGAATCTGAACTTCGAGAAAAATAATATCAAATATTAATTTACGTGTATCTGATGCTATGTATGCTATATATTTTTGCAGATCTATATAACTGGATTTTTAGTAGTCTTCTTCTTGAAAATTCTTAAAACATCTCTTTTACGTCTCTTGCATTCACGAGAGAACTCACCTCTCATCTTCCAAAACCATTGTTCGTAAGGTGATTCACCTTCAGCATTACTGATAAGGGATTCAGCTTCACCAGGCAATTTGACCAAATCTTTAGAGCCACTAACCTTGTTCAATTGTGATTGAGATTGCAAGAAAGGAGAGTCAGAGTGGGACCAGAACAAACCGTATTTTTTGGCCCTCAAAGTTAGGATTTCCTCGGCCTCTTGCTGCTGCTTTGATTTGATTTTATCTAATAATTCCTTTTGCTGGGATAAGTCCACTTCTTTTTCATCATCGATATCTTCGTCCTCTTCCGAAAGGGCCAATTTGAACTGGGATTCTTGAGGCTCTGAGGTCACCTGGTTCGGATTAAATAAGGTTCTCAATGTATCAGTATTATTAACTTGTGATTCTGCTTTGTTACCAAAAGTAGGAATAAATTCTTCTTCTTCCTCTTCCTCTTCCTCTTCCGCTTCCTCTTTTTCTTCATCTTCTTCTTCATCTTCTTCTTCATCTTCTTCCTCTTTTTCTTCCTCTTCTTCTTTTTCCTCTTCGCTTTCTTCTGCTTCTTCTGATTCCGCTTCTTCTGATTCCGCTTCTTCTGCTGCTGCTTCTTCTGCTTCTTCTTCTGCTTCTTCTTCTGCTTCTGCTTCTGCTTCTGCTTCTGCTTCTGCTTCTGCTTCTGCTTCTGCTTCTGCTTCTGCTTCTGCTTCTGCTTCTGCTTCTGCTTCTTCTTCTGCTTCTGCTTCTGCTTCTGCTTCTGCTTCTGCTTCTGCTTCTGCTTCTGCTTCTGCTTCTGCTTCTGCTTCTGCTTCTGCTTCTGCTTCTGCTTCGTCCATTTCCTCATCAGATTCTTCTACGTCAATACTGGTTTTCACAACCTCAAATCCATGGTCTTCGTCATATTTTTCGCTGATTGCCTCCGTAGTGTATTGTTTACCCAATGCGTCTAAATCTAACTCGTTACCTTCGTCATCTTCATCAAAGTAAATCTCTTCTTTAGGTCTTTCTGAAATTTGCTTGTAGGAATCGATTAATTCTTTAGCCTTCTTAGAATCAATATTATATTTAGACACATCACCTTCATCATCATCTTCCTTGCCCTCAATTTCATAATCATATCTGTTGACTTTACGACGTCCCTTACTATCATAAATAATGTCTTTTTCATCGATTCCATTATCATCGACGTCGCTTAGATCCATTGGTTTATCAAAGTCATAATTGGTGAACAAGGAAGCTAATACAGCAGTATTCTTATTTCTTTCTTCTTTTAATTCATTCTCTTCAGAATCCACTTCAATGTCGGCACCATAATTATCAGCCTTTTCTCCATCAATTCCACATTCTATGGGTTGCGGTCCTCCGATAATTGGATCCCTGATCTTTACTGTAGTGTTTTTCTCGATTATATGATCATCTCCACTTCTCCAAGTACCGTTATGATATTTCCAAGTCAAATCTCTTGCAGTTTTGTGCTTTTCCATTCCCCATAGCTTCGTCTTGTAACCTTGTATTTGCTTCAATTCACCGTTAATCAAAATTCGCAATGTTTGATGCCCCTTTGCAAAATGAATATGTGGTCTCTTAGTGACTCTATGTCTACCTTTAATGATCTCCCCTTTTCCGGAAGTTCTGGAGTATGATTGACATGCAACATCCTTCAGCAATGTATCCGTACTATACGATTTCGTACCAACCAAAGTCTGAGTTGGTTGAGTGTGTTTCGTGTTTCCAGACATGTCATTAAAAGTGTGGCTAGACTTCGAGTACCCCAAAGCTGCATTTGCACCAATGTTCAACGAGCTTACGACGATAGAACCATCGATGTTATTCATAAAATACGGAGTATTTGCCTCATTTATTCTTTGAGTCCTAGCTCTTTGAATCCGGTCTCTTTTTATTCTGTCAAGCTTCAATAAATCTGGTCTCTTGGAGTCTTGTATCCACGATTCGGGAAAATTTTGTTTAGCAATACCTACAGTTAATTTCATTCCCATGAAAAGAATCCCGTGAAATGCATTCTTTAGCTTTTCGAGGCTTACGTTACTGAGTTCCAATGTTATAAATCCAAAATAGAAGTCTTGGATCGGTTTTGTATGTAACTCTAATGGCTTGACAATTTTTCCAAATTTACCTAATCTAGTTTCTAACGACAGCTGGTTTTCGGCCAACTTAGGAGATATATTACCAATATGAATCCTCAATTCCCTAATATCTTCATTATTCATATTTAAGTGAGTCTCTAGTAGAATGTATAATTGTTCAGCTTATCATCAACAAGTTGAATAATTTTTAGGTGATGAGATGGTTTGCATGTTACGCTTTTGTTTACAAGTTACACTAAAATATGGTTATACTACTATACGAATAAGACAATACTTCCTATATATTATAACTTGGGAAGCTGTATAGGTTGATAGACTATTGAAACTGTGTTTTTAGGTTGATTGTTGGTATTTTAATCGGAAAAAGTCTATTCTAACCAATATGTCATCTATAGACAGCAGAATACACGAGACTTGGTCCAGATTGAAAGCTTCACACAACCAAGTACAACAGATAAGCGTAGAAGCACCAAGTCTAGAGAAAATAATTGCAGATCAACCGAACAGTGATGAGTTAGAGAAAGAATTGAAGGATTTAGTGATGAAATGGTACTGGAATGGGTATTACCAAGGATTTGATGATAATGAAACGAAGCCCAAGTAGTACGAATATAACAGACAGAAGGGTCAAAGTCCTCAATTGACTAGATTGCACCAGTACCATACAACTCTACTCGTATTTGCAAATCTCACACGGCTTTCATCAATAGGCTAACATGGAGTACTTGTATATGTATCGCTATATAATAAGGTGAAAAAATAGTATATGATAACATTGTTATAGAAACGAATAAATAAGGGTATTTGACTTGACTCTAGGTCACAATGGCATTTCATGCAAGTAATATGGCTTTCCAACCACCCGCGGCTTGTATACTCTGTATGTTCATTATTTTGAAGACTTCCACAAGTCATGTAAACCCATAATCGAAGTAATAGTACCAGCTAAACCAACATCTCCTTCGGTGAAGTGCAAGTAGTTCAAACTGTTCAAACAGGTGAACATATCCAAGAAGTCCCAGACCAATTTTCTCTTGGCAGCGTAGATCTTCTGGTTGATCTCTTCGCTTTCTTTTTCTTCCAACTTGGCGTTGCTGATCTTCAAAGTTCTCAATGAGTTGATAACACCCGCAATCAAGGCAATCAACCAGAATCTCGACGACCAGGTGGAAATTGTTGGGAATCTCTTGGCTGAAAGGATGTTCATCAACTTCAACCACGTAATCGAATCCAACGAAAGGTATCCAACGTAACCCAAGTTTTTAATAACCGTGGTCTTTTGCAAAACTGGATCCATTAACTTATTATCGAAAGTTTGGGCTGCAGCTTGAAGATGGTTCAAAGGCTTCAAGAATCTCATACCTTTCCTGATAATTGTGATGTGATGCTTCAAGTCTTTAAATATGTTAACCACATCTGGTGAAAATCCTTGTCTTTGTAAGTAGTACGACAAAAATCTCGACAAATATACCACTAATCTAAAACATTTTTCTCTCTTGGGAGTAGAATCAAGGAATCTGGTTAATTTACCGAATGTTGGATGATAAAGAATTGTATCAGCGACCATTTTTTTTTTCTGCTTTAATATAATCAATCTATAATTCAATTATTGTCAAATTATATTCGATCAATAGTAATTATAATATAGTAAGTATTTTTCTTTTATTTATAAAGAAGTATCTGGGGTTTTTCGGTTGACTGGAGCTTGTGATATTTCGGTATTTGGGGTACTAATTGCCATTCAACCGAGGTTCTTCGCGGAGCTAATCACTAAAGAGCTTGCAAAATCAAGATCAAAAGAATAAGTGAACCATCGAGAAGCTCTTGATGGATGTTAATAGCTACACGTAACAAACTATGATGGATAACAAGATGTGAGAGTGCTGGAGTCGTTTTCATATGTTCAAACAGTTTTAAGTTGGATCGTAGGTAGTTTTGGTTTGGTGATTATTAGCTGCGAAAGTTGCAATTTGAAGCTGGTTAGTTCAATTGCTGGATTTTTGAGCTATATTATGTAGGAGGTATGCTGGAATACTATACATTCTCGAATGGGTGTATATACTGGAGTAGGTGTTATACTGGGGTAGGTGTATATTGTAGGGCGTATATTGGAAGCAGTGAAGGATTCTGGTATAATCGACTAGGAGGACTCAAGAGTGAATTTCTGGTGGTAACTAAATTTGTGGTATCAGGATCGTTGACTGTGGATAGAAAGAGTATAAGTCATTGGTTTAGCCATGGAACTAGAACTTTAGAATGATTTCTACAAAGCTGGACTATCACTGATGGCCCGGGGTCGCAACTCTATAATTTCAAACCAAAAGTTCCAATATACGGTAGAAGTGAGTCTTTAACAACTAATAAGACTTCCAAACACCTCTTATTCAGCTGGCACACATAGGAGTAAAATACACCAATGGTATACTTTCCGCTTGAAAGTCTTGTTGATCTTGCTTCTCGTTCAAGAAGCTTTCTACAAGAACTTATTCTAGAAGAATAACGAATCTTGGTTTCTAAAGATAAAAGATAACTCTACTCTTACATTCAACCTATTCGGTTACCAGCATGATGGTACTAGTGCAGTAGTACTGCCTACTGTATCATTAGGATAAAAAGACCCAATCCATTATTTGTCGTACGCGTACCGGATCTTTTTATTTTTTTATTTACAAAACATTGTTTGTTTACCTGATCTATATTCTATAATATTTATTATACTATTAGAGCGGTAACCATGAATAAGGAAAATATGGGAGAAAGACCGTCTAGAAGTATCTTGAAGAATGATGCAACGCTACCATTGTTGCCATCCACTAACCGCTTAAATAGAAGAGTCTCATTTCATCCAGAAGTGACGCTCCACAAGATAAATTTTGTTCCAGTACAAGTAGATAAAAGAAGAGAAACTATAGCAATTATACCGCTGCTGAGAGATAATAGTGATTCTGGAAATTCATCTATTGAATCGAAGGATGATAGCAACAGCACGACTTCTGATGATAATCCAATTGGCACTGCTCATGAAAATGCGGATGAGAACCTAGGAACCAATGGTGAGCTCGATAATGGTCATAACGTAGATCGAGATTCAGACGATGATTTAGCAAATTTCGAGGGCAATGCTGATGAGGGTGAAGAAGAGACTATGGAATTAACAGGACAATTTGTTCCTAATCCTCTGGCTGCAACAAATAACACGCGTGATGAAGAGGTGGACCAAGGTGATGCTACCGATACAGCCAATAATGCTGATCAAATAGAGACATTTACCAAATTGAAACATACTGGTGTCAGTGTTGACTCTGCGGCCAATGATATCGACTCGCCTCCATATTACCAGGATGAAGACGAAGGTGATATGGAATTAACCAGCAACATTGGCCTTAATCACCAAAATATTGTCAGATTAGCTGAAAATGATGTAGATGCTGAAAAGGTGAATGCTGAACAACCTGAACAGGATATTGAAAATCATGACATTCCAAGCCAAGCGCCTGAAATGAATCGTGATCAGGCATCGGCTACGGATACCGGCGAATATTTACATGAAGATTCTATGGATATTTTGACATATGCTAATGGTCATAAAAGTTTAGAATATAATGTAGAGGTGAATAATGGCGAAGATCAACAAACTCAGCAACAAAACGGGAATGAATTGGAAGAAACTATGGACATAACCAAATTCTATTCGGAGATCAATGCCCAAAGTAGCACCAGTTATATGGAGAACGATCATTTCAATCAGGAAATGACCATGGATATAACTAAAATATATCACCAAGAAAGTAGACTTGAATTGATAAATGAGGTACCTGATGCTGAACCAATAATGCAATACAATGAAGGTCTGAAAATCCCAGAAAATGAATCAATTATGGAATTTACTCAAGAGATAGGAAAGATAAATATATCCGGTGAAGGTGCTGATAGTCGATTAGGACATATTCATCTCCAAGAAAATGAAAATGAAACCAATTCAAATAATGAAAATGATGAACAACATCAGGAAGATAATGGAACGAACACTGAACAACCATTGGAACCGGATTCGAAAGAACTTATGTCGGATAATATTATCGATGAGATACATACTGGTAATGAAGATGATGATTTCGAAACTGATAAAGATGAAGCATATAAAGAAAGCGAAAACTTAGAAAACGAAGCTGAAAACGAAGGTGGAAACGAAGGTAATGAAATTAATGAACTTCATTCAGATAATGCTAATGAACAATCTGAGCAAGAGCAAGATACAAATATTTCTAGTCGGTACGTTACGAATACGAGTGTGGATGAAACGATTCAAAATACTGCAAAAGATACTCAGGATTCCTTATATATGGATTTAACTCAATTAGAACAAGATGCTGAACCACAGGAACTAGCTGCTGCTGATACAAATCATGAAATAGATCAACCCTCTCAAAAAATGCAATTGACCCAGGAATATGGTGAAATCAAGCAAATACAACTCAAGAGAACGATCGATGATGCTGAGCCAATACCACACAAGTATCCTAAGATTGATAATCATGGTGGTATCAATAAGACAATCACTACCACTATCCCATTGGCTGATATAAGCACCGAATCCATTGACGATGATGATGAACTAGACCAAAATTATACACCAGTTTCCTTAAATGATTTCTTGAAAGATATCAGTATTAGATTCTATGATGATTTAGAAATTGGTATCAAATCTGTCGATAGAATAAGCATATCATTGCCCAAAATTAATAATGAAGAAAGTTACAAATTTGATGAGTTTGTTACTGCTATGAATAAAATGCCATTATTGGAACTATATGATTTCAGTTGCAAGGAACTTACAAAAAATATCAAAGACGGAACTGTGCTATTTGATCAATTCAATCAATTCACTATGGAAAACAATCCCAGATTATTCAAACAGTATTATCTGAGTAGCCCAAATGAAAAATTAAGCATGAAGTCGGAATTTCAATTAATCAAAGATTACACGAGGCTCCAAGCTAAGGAGGTTTGGTACGGGTGGAGAACCCAGTTGATCAAGAATTTGATTATTCAATTAGATGAGAAGCATTACACTCTCGTTCAAGCTAGGCTGCTTCTATTGGAAAACTTGACACTTCTTAACGGAATTCACGAACAATTGAAAGACAAATTTGACAATTTATCAAATCAATTGAACCAATTGTTGCAAATCGAAAGTAACTGCAATGATTTGGATTCCAGTGATTTATTCTCCTTAAGGAATGAATTGTCAGTAACATGTAAACAATTTAAGGAAAACCAACAAAATCAAACCATACAGAATAAAGAATTAAATAAACTAAATTCAGTTATTAGCGATAATAAAGCCTTGATCAATGCGTTCACCGATGAAATAAATGACGTGGAGAAGTCTTTGAATAGAAATAAAAAGTATGAGTTGTCAGAAATCGAGTTACTCAAATTAAAATTCAACTTTCTACAATCCTTCACTAATTTGAACTACAAATATATGGAGGGTACTAAACTCATTTTCAATTTCATTGGTGTTGAAGTTGCAATGGAATTCAAAGACATATATGACTTATCCAACATAAGCTATTCTGTAGATCAGAATTCTTCTTCTCCATTCAATAATTCTTTCATTACGACCAATATTGCCCCAAAATTGTTTAACGTAATTTCTGGATCTACCATAATTGAAAGCTTCCAAACCTTCAAAAAGCACTGGTCCGTATTAAAATCGATTGACGAAGATATATACGCAATCTCCTGGAAGTTACCAATAGTCTTCATTGAGTCACAAGACAATTTAATAAATTTCAAAATACGCTACTACTGTGGCAAGCATAATTTCAAAGTTGAACTCTTCGTATCAATTGATTTGTCCAACTTGCTTGATTACCCAAACAATTTCCAAATAAGAGGACAACTCATTAAATCTGACACTAAAATATCACAACAAATTATTCTTACTAATTTGTTCAATGATTGTGTTCATACTGCTTTAGTTAACAGAGATAACCAGATACTAATAGATGGATTATAAGCTATATAGTTATCAATATAGATTTTTATGGTTTCGCACGACCCGAGTTGTAATTTTCATTCGTTCTGAAAATTAAAATCAACAAGATTCACTGTCAACTTCAATCTAACGTTCAGTTCTCTCTCACTCGAAATAAACAATCAGAATAGGCTCGGACATGGAAGATCCAATAGATGTATCCTTTTATTTAGGAAAACAGGCGGCTGAAACGATTGGAAATTTAGATGTCCCCTTAAGTAATGGACAAATTGTTAGTATTAATTTAGTTGAAGAATTACCTGAAGATAGTAATGAATTAATCAGTTTCTTGGAAACAGAAAACTGTCCTAAGAAATATTGGATTTCAGTGGCTACAGCTTACGCTCAACTGAATAAGTTGAATGAAAGTTTGAATGTTATCAAAACCGCTATGGGATTGTCGCAGTTTAACAATGAAGATAAATTGTCGTTCCATTCATACTTGAGTTGGTTATATTTGAAATTTGTCTCCAGCGGAATAAATAAGGGAGAGAATTTGGTTAATGCAACCGAAGAACTTAATCACGTCTCAAGCTTAGATAGCTCCAAAGGTAGTGTTTCGGTCTTATTGGCTAAAGCAGTGCTATACTTGTATAAAGATCAAATTGAGCCAGCTTTGGACATATTCGATAGATTATTGAAAATTGACAATAATAACTGTTTTGCTTTATTAGGAAAGGCTCAGATTATCTTGAATAAAACAAAGAATTATGCTAATGCATTAAAATTATATCAACAAGTTTTAATTTTAAATCCCTTAATGAAGCCAGACCCAAGAATCGGAATTGGTTTATGCTTTTGGTTTCTCAAAGATGAACCAATGGCGTTGAGTTCATGGAGAAGGGCATTGGAACTTGACCCAACTAACTTGAAGGCTAAAATTTTATTAAATTTGGCTAACTTCAACATTAACTTCAATAACTCATTGGGTGATAAAGATTTCCAATTAAATTATGAAAAGTGCTTGAAAAAATTAGCAGATAATTATAAAGAGAACTCTAATGATGCAATCATTTTATTAACTTTAGCATCGTACTATTTTTCAAAAGAAGAGTATTCTTTAGTCGAAAAGATTTGCAATAAAGTTATTCACTCGATTTCTGGTAATTCAGCATCGACAAAGTTATATAACCCTTCTAAAGTTTCGAGATTTCAGTCTAATTTATTATCGCAGGCTGCGTTTTGGTTGGGAAGAGTTGCTTTCGCAAAATCTGATTTCATGCAATCGCAAAAATACTTTCACGAGGCTATTAAGTTAAATGAAAATAACTTGATGGCTAAACTAGGTTTGGGCCAATCACAAATCAACCGTGGCTCTACAGAAGAAGCCACTATTACTTATGAATCTATCTTAAAGACTAATCCAAAATGTTTAGAAGTAAATTATTCCTTAGGTGTTTTATACTCAAATCATAAAAGCAAGAGAAAACAGGAACAGGGAATCTCTATGTTAGAAAGATACTTACGATTAGCCAAGAATATGGGAGGACAACCTAGTAACAAGAATGAAGATGATGGTCTGGAAATAATGAACCAAGAACCTGTTGCGTTAAACGCGTTTTTGATATTAAGTAAGCTACACGAGTCTAAAGATATGAATCAATCATTGACCTATCTAAACAAGGCTATTGAATCCAGAAAACAAATTAACCAAGATGCACCATTGGAGATCTATAATAATATTGGTGTTTTTAATTTCATTAAGCATAATTATGAAGCCGCATCGAATATTTTCCAAACAGCTTCTGAAAAATTAAAGACTTGCAATGATTTCAAAAATGAAAATGGCGATGTATTGATGGATTTGCGTGATGATTTAAACGTCACGATATCTTTCAACCTTGCTAGATCAAAGGAATTATCGAATGAATCAGAATCCATTGAGATTTACGAATCCTTACTCAAAGACTGTCCAAATTATTTCTCTGCAAAATTGAGATTATTATTTTTAGATTGTGTCTCGACTAACAAATCTACCAAAGAAGAAATTAAACAAGAAGTGGAAAACTTATTGGATTTAAATGCATCGGACTTGGAGATTCGTTCATTTTATGGTTGGTTTGTAAAGACCTTTGGTAAGAAGGTCGGTATGAAACCAGATGCAGATACCAATCACCAGAAGGATACATTGGTTGAATATGACTCTCATGATTGTTATGCATTATTGTCGTTGGCCAATATTTACTGCATTATGGCGAGAGATATAAAAGGACTGAGTCAAGATGAAAAGAAAAAGAAATACTACATCAGAGCGGTAGAATTATTCACTAAGGTATTGTCGGTTGATCCCCACAATGTTTATGGTGCTCAAGGTTTAGCTATCGTATACATTGAAAATAAAGAATCTAATAAGGGTTTAGACATTTTGAGAAAAATTAGAGATTCATTAAATGATATATCAGTTTACCTCAATTTGGGTCATGTTTTATTGGATTTGAAGCAATATTCCAAGGCCATTGAAAACTATGAGATTGCATTAATGAGATTCGCAAATAATGACTCTAAAATTTTATCCTTTTTGGGTCGTGCTTGGCTTTCAAGAGGTTTAACTGAAAAGAATTTAAGTTATTTGAATAACGCATTATCCTACTCTGAAAAGGCATTACAAAATGCTACTGGGGCGAAATCTTCATTAAGATTCAATATGGCTTATATCCAATTCCAAATTGCTGAATTTATTAGTAAGCTTCCTGTGGAACAAAGACTTATTGATGATATTAAGAAGGGTATTGATAATTTGAACACAGCTATTGAGACCTTGAATTCTTTATCCTCAGATGATGAAAAACATCCGCCATATCCAAAATCAGAATTAAAGGCTCGTGCTAATTTAGGTACTAATACATTATTGAATAGATTAAACGCATGTCTTGATGAAACCGTTGAAAGTGTTACGAAATCTGAAATTAGATTGAAGGAAGCTAAGGAATTAAGAGAACAAGAGACTGCTCAGTTATTACAAGAACAAGAAGAAAGAATTGCAAAGGAAAGACGAATTGAAGAAGAAATGGCCAAGGAACGAGCGAAGTTACAAGAACAAGCACAACAATGGGCAGAAGAAGCTAGAATGAATGTAATTGTTGATGAGGATGACGACAAATTGTTTAATAAGGAGTCGAATATGGAAGAGAAGAAGAAGAGAAGTAAAAAGTCATCTACTAAGGGTACGAAAGGTAAGAAGAAAGGAAAGAAGAGAAATGTTGTTAGTGACAGTGAAGATGATGCGCCATCACCATCCGAAGATGAGTCTGAACCTGAGAATGATTCAAAGAGAAAGGGTGAAGAAGATGACAATGAAGAAGATGAAATCAAGACATCTAAAAAGAGAAAGATTTCTAAATTGTCTAAAGAAACTATAGAAGATAGTGATGACGAATTAGACGATGATTTATTCAATGAAGAAGGTGATGAGCCAACAGGAAATGATGATGAATTACCTAACGAGGATGCCGTGGAGGAAGGACAGAAAGAAAATAATGAAGAATTACCTAATGAAAGTGTTGAGGATGAAGCACAGAATGAAGAATCCCAGACTGAAGCTCAAAATGAAAATCAATCTCAAGATGAACAATGAGGTAACCATTTCTTACCTCGGACTGTATAAATGTATTACTATTTTTTATATCGATTAACATGCTATAATTCTATATCAATATACTAAAACAATTGAAAATAAATATCATACTTAATTACTGTAATCATTACCCAATTTTAATCCTTTAACCATTTTCTCATTTGTTTATTACTGTCAGACGTGACTTTAAATAATTTCTTTTCAAATTCATCTAGAGAGAAAATGAAATTATTGTTGATCTGTTTGCTTGCGTTACTTGCATAATTATTAATTTCAAATGACCTCTCCTTCAACATCTGCATTACAACCTCTATTAATTCCACGTCGTTAAACATTGATGCCCATTTTTCACTCAATTTATAATAGTTAGTCAATATTGAATGCAAATCTATATTTACAGCATTAGTCTTGATAGCATTGATTACTTTGTAATTTATGAAATCAGGTTGTGATAAGTCAATAAAACTTTGTTGGGAATCCTCCAGTAATTCACATATGGCTAAGATTTCTGCAAGCCACAAGGGTAATTCGATCTTTGTATCTTTAGCAATTGATTTTCCAGGGTTCCCCTCTAAATATCCCAAGCCTGGGACGGTAATATTAAAACGGCATGGGATCTTCTCACCATCAGATAGTATGTCATCCAAATCAAAATAATTGGAAGTCATTTTAACCAGTACTAAGTCCAAAAGTATACAATTGACTATGGTAGGTTCGTTATTTATGTCTCAAAAGCTTACGCGTATAGTTTTCCATGTCGCGACATTTGGTGATGATGTCTCCAAATGTCGCAGACCCATATTTCAAAAAAGTTTTACTTAGTAGAGATCAAAGTAACTTCTTAGGAACACAGCAACAAATATGCCAGTTAAGTCTATTCAGGTTAACGGAGAATACATCATGGACGAAGGTCTTGCTGCAGATTCACAAATAAATTATAATGATGCTATCGACTATTGGACAGGGGTACCAGCATCGGTTGACGGAGTGTTAGGTGGGTTTGGAGAACAAACAGCTGTTCCTAAGGCAGATATCGTTGGGTCGTCCACGTTTTTGAGAAAGTTACAAACTAGAATGACTTGTCCTGATGGGGTAGAAAAGCTCACTATTGACATGGGTGCTGGTATAGGTAGAATAACTAGAGACTTATTATGGAAAGTGAGTGATAAATGTGATTTATTAGAGCCAGTCAAGCCATTTGTTGCTCAGATGAACAACGAGTTAGTAGGTGTTAAAAATAGAGGGAAGTTAGGAGATATTTACGACATCGGTATGCAAGAGTGGGAGTGTGACGCAAATAAAGTGGGAAAATATTGGTTAGTCTGGTGTCAATGGTGTGTTGGTCAATTGCCAGATGAAGAATTAGTTAAATTCTGGGAAAGATGTAGAACTGCATTAATTGGCAATGGTATTGGTACTTTGATTGTTAAGGAAAATATTGCTCCAGATGATGATATTTTCGATGAGACCGATTCTTCAGTAACAAGAAGTGATGCAAAATTTAGAGAATTATTCATTAAGGCTGGGTTTAAGTTAATTGCTAGTGATATCCAAAAGGGATTACCAAAAGAATTATATCCAGTCAGAATGTACTGTTTAAAGCCAAATAATTAAATGAATATAGATATGTACAATAGATAGCAAAGCTAAACAGTATATTTCTTCAGTGTAGATGTCATTCCTTTTTACGATTTCAATATATTCCCTAAGTTACTATTCAATTCTGGACTACAATCATTCCTTTTGAAAAATTCAAGTTTTTTGTTAAAATTTGTTAAAATGTGCAATCTAAAGAATAACACAAACTTGAATTATAAAGTAGAATGTTTAGACGTAAGACATTTAACTATATACTAACAAAGAAATAAAGACCAAGCTTTCCATATGAAGTATTTGTAGTACGATTTTATTTATGAGTTAAAGCTTTTAAAATTTCGAAGCTGCAAAAGACTGAGTAAACCAGAATAGAGCGCCATTTGTATGTATAATACGAGCTAATAATAAACATAATTTCATATAAGAATCTAAACTACTATACAGCTTGAGCGTCAAATCCAGCTTGCTTAAGTTCATCTACTAGTTTTAAGAAAACTTGTTCAGTGTTAAAGTCTGGACTAATTTGGTGGTAATTTTGGCCAGCCAAATAAAATCCATAACGTGGGTCCTTAAGCAAGCCAGCCATGGTTTTGTAGCCATAATAAGCATAACCATATGGAGGCTGATCATCGAGTTTTAAATTATCACAGTCCTCAATTAGAGCTTGGATAAATGGCGTGCGCAAACACCTAGCAGGTTTACCAGAAACCAATCTTGTCATTATTGTAGGAGTGTCATTAGACTCCGAAACGACATTCTTGATAAAATCATTCGAATTAGATTCTGGTGTGCTCAAGAAGATTGTCCCTAGCTGAACACCTGAGGCACCATTTGCTAAATAATTTTCAATGGTCTTTCCATCCATGATTCCACCAGCAGGGATAATAAAAGGCTTCCAAGACGCATTGTCTACTATTATCTTTATTTGAGTGAATAAAGAAAAGGTAGACAAATTCTCATCTAATATTTCACTAAGCAAAAAGTTTCCTCTATGTCCACCGGCTTCATACCCCTGACTAACTAGACCATCAACCTTTAAATCAATCAATTGCTTCGCTTCTTTGACTGAGGTGACCGTCACAAATACCATAATGCCATTTTCCTGCAAAAATTTAATGGCCTTTTGGGATGGGAATCCAAAATGGAAACTTACTACCTTCGGCTTGCATTGTACCAATTTCTCTAGTAATTGTACAAATAGCTCGGGGTGATTACTCTCCACCTCTGTTAATGAAATGTTGGATTTTTGTAAACTGGGTATATCTTTGTTAATACTTGGACTTGCCTTACCCAAAAGCTTGTGCCAATTTTCAGTTTGGGTAGCAGTGGGTGTTTGTTGTTCCTCATGATTATGGCAAAAAAAGTTAACATTAACAACATTAGTCTTAGCTAAAGACTTAAATTCATTCAATTGCTTGTCTATCGAGTCAATTCCGCTTTGTTTTCTGGCATCAACTGATGCGAGAGGGATCGATCCCAATCCTCCGTTTGAGCTAATAACAGAAGCCAATTTAATAGTACTGATTCCAGCCATTGGGGATTGAATGATTGGATACTCCAATCCCAATCTCTTTATGAATAATGAACTTTGTTGATACTTTGACATTGTCTTAATAGGATAAAGAATAATAGTTCATAATTATGTCTCAAATCGGTTCTTATATGCGCCAAACTTAATCAGAAATGAACTGCAAATTTCATGATTCATAAAAGTAGACGTAGACTATTGTCTACATGTGACAAACCTTCCTTTTACGTGAATTGCGAACATGGCTCTTGATTGGACCAGTAGAATTCAATTAGGTATTGGAATTGGATATAGATAAATATGAATAACTGGACCGGCGAAGATACATTGACACTATAAGGTTCCTACAATTGCCTACGTCCAATACATCGCTTATACTACCCCTGCTAGAAAATACAGTGCTCACAGGCATGTCATACCAAAAAAAAGCCACCAACGGGCATATGGGAAGAATCTATGTAGAGTCAAAATCACAGATAGTTATTATTACGTCTTATTCTAACTAATGACATTCTAACTTGTTTTCGGATCTTTATTGGTTATTCTACCCAGCTATGCACATGCTGCTGAAAATTCGATATTTGTTAGAATCCAACATTTGAAATGTTCATACGCGACCATATGATTCCAACAACAACAAACTGGCCAACACGCTATCTTATGACAAAATCTGCCACCTGAAATTTTAGTCCATAGAAGCTACCAAGTTGCCTACATCGTAGATTCACTCGTGGTCCCGAATTATCTCTCAAATTTCCCAAGACAAGCTCAATACCCTCTCGTAGCTTCGTTCCGCATATGAATTACGTAGTATTCACTATAAACACTTCAAAATCCCTATTTGATATAAAAATAAACACCAGCAGCAATCAACAACACAAAAATAGCAAGCATTGGCATAGACGAGCCTGTACTTTCCGGCTGGGTGGCAGTACTAACTGGCGACTTGATGTTACCACCTTCTACCTTACCAATCAATAATCCCTTCAAAATTTCACGAGCATCGTCAGAGTGTCCAATATCTTCGAAAGCTTCGGTGGCATCCATACCAGCAACGTCAATAACAACTTCTTCACCACCTGGATGCTCATCTATGTATTTGGTGATATCGTATACTCCTCCATTGTAAACAACCCAAAGGTCTTCTACGGTGTTATGTTGCGAAACTTCATCTAAAGTATATGCTTTCAAATCTTCTCCTTCCGACATTTTACTTAACCTATTCTCTCTGAACTATAGAACAAACCGTTGACGATTTACGTTCGATATATATTGATTCTTGTCGGAGAATTCCATGTGAAGAGATCAAGCCCAATAAAAATTATCATGAACGTAAGCGACATAAGAGAATATCACGTGACGTCTAAACGAAGCTTACGGACCCAAAACTGCTACATCCTGTTTACGGTAAAGCTTGTGTATTAATGGATAAAACTATATAGTTGACAAGTCAAAGTCGATACCCTTGTCCGATAACTGTTTTTGTTTGAGAGCTCTCTTCTTGGACCATTTTTGCGACAATGTGTCCCATTTTTCCTTTGATCTTGCGGCATCGTTCTTGTTCTGGCCGATTTTTTTCCATGGAATCACCTTGTATTTCATGTTGGCACCTTGGAACAAGTCTTCGTGAATGTTAGGATCTTCGACCAAGTGGACCTTTAACAAGTGACCGAACAAGAGGTAGTTGTTCATGGTCTCGGCCGCGACCTTGGCCACGTTATGGTGGGCAAATTCGATGAACCCATAGTGCTTCGACTTACCAGTCTTTTTGTTTCTCGACAATCTCAAACGGGTGATGTCTCCAAACTGTGTGAAATACTTCTTCATTTCGGCTTCGTAGAACCCGTGGGGAATGCGTCCGACGTATATGACACCTCTTTTGCTCTTGGTTGGGTTGGAGGCTGCACTAACGGCCTTCTTTTTAGTCACCGTGTGTCCGGAAGCCTGTATGTGTTTTTCTGTGGGGCTGGTCTTTGTAGTGGAATGCTGTTTAGTCTCTTTGTCATCTACGTCGTCTTCTTCGTCACTGTCGCTGGAAAATCCTTCCAATTCTTCACTATCCTCATCGCTCTCATCGCCGATCTCGGCACCTTCTTCTTCGCCTGACAATTCTTCTTCACTAGATTCGGGCAATTGTAAGTCCTTCTCGATATCTTCGATCTTCTTATCAGCGTTTTGCTTCTTATTATTACTAAATTTACCCATATTATGCCTGCTATTACTGTTCTCTCTTTTATCTAACTACAAAAATAATTTTTATTTAGGTCTCATCGCCTGAAAAATAAATTATTACACAAAACCACACATTATGGCAATATACACATATGCAGGATGACAGTGTTAGTATGGTCTACTTCTTCTATAGTTATTCTAATGGTCTTTAGTGTAGATGAGTGTATTGTGTTGTGTATTGAGCTGGGTTTTGGTTGTGGTGTAGAAGTCATTGATTTGTGTAATTTTTTTCTGAGTAAAAGCACTGGGTTCACCCAAATGAAGAGTATATATTTTAAATGTAGAATAGTTGCAAATACTAGATTATTGACAGATATGGGAATAATATTGAATTTTCAAGAAAGAAATGGAATATTTAAAGGTATGAATAGTCTAGAGGGTTTATTAAATTTAGCTATAATTACATCAAAATTTAATAATCTCAAAGACTTATATTATATGAAGTCAAAGAGAAAACGAAACATTACGAAATATAGGCAATATCAGATGAGTAGGTATTAGGCAAATATTGCTTTATTTTCTTTAGTAATGGGGGATAAACTGTTCAAAGTAGCGGGAGATAGAAATGTCATACCATTTGAAAATGTTTGTCAAATATTGTTCTGGCCATACAGTGATATATGATTATAGGCCGATTAAAACAGATAACACTAATAAGAGGGAGGTAGTTCTTACTAAAATCTCTCAATAGGTTGTAAAATGTCAGACAATAATTGGAAAGTGGTGCGAGCAGGTAAACCAACAATGTTGAAATAATCACCCTCAATAGATTTAAACAACAAGCATCCCAAGTTCTGGTACTTGAAGCCACCTGCCACATGTAAGCCCTCTTCACTATCAACATAATATTGCAAGAATTCGTCTGACAATTCGTCGTTGAACCTGAGCTTGGTGATCTCGATGGCTGATTTTATGATCGAGTCTTTCGTGGCTGAATCGTACTTTATAACATTCACTGACGTTATAACTTCCAAGTCAGGGTGCTGGCAATATTTCCGGAACATTTCAAGCTGTGTTTCCTTCGTCTGGGGCTTTTCGAATACTTCCTGATTGCAAGTGATAATGGTGTCGGACGACACGATAACTGAGCTGGGTCCGTTTTGCGAGATCAATTGCTTCATCACCGCTTGACCCTTTCCTAATGACGTATTGGAGACGTATTCCTGGCAAGTGTGTTCTTCTTTCAGTAGATTCTCCTCAAAGTTTGATGGCATGATTGTGATATCTTGGATTTGAAGGTTCTTCTGGAGAATCTCCAATCTTCGTGGCGACGTTGACGCTAACACGAATTGAAACTGTTTCAACCAGTCGTATAGCGGGTGATTAAAATACATAATTGGTAATCATGCGATTGGTAACCGTTGCTAAAAAGATATATTTATAGTACTATAAAAGTTCGAATCTTTTTCCTGTCGCAGCTTATGCCAATAGATTACAAAAAGTTATATTATAAATTGTAACTAATTTAAATCTATTAAATTAACCTAAATTACACTTCCACTTCTGCTTCTTTTCTCTTAGCAGATTTAATGGCCTTTAACAAGAAAGAAGTTTGTTCATCTTTAACCTTGACGTCGCTGTCATCGTCAGCTATATCCGTGTCCTTCTTGTCCTTTTCATTCTTGGACGTGATCTTTATGTTTTCATCGCATTTCAAATGCTCTCTTACACTTCCAATTAATTCACCGTAGTCATCAAAAACCAATTCGGTCCCCACTAGTTTTGTCCAATTCGTTTGATAGATATTCCCATCTATCACTGATAGGTTATTGATAGAATCGTTATCAGTGTTGACGTTACTATTAGACAATTTAATCAATGGAGTTTTGTTGTTCAAATCGGTGACTTGAAGATGTGATGATGATTTAATATAGTTCTGTTTTGAGTTGGAGGTTATATTTTCCTTCGAATCCTGCTTCGACTGGGAAGCCGGTTGATTAACGTCTTCAAATTGTGAAAGGTTCGAATTACCGATCATTGGTACATCTATTGTTACATAAAAATTCTTGCTATGAGTTAGTAATGAAGATCTCTATTGTATTAATTCTAAAAACATTCTATGAACGTACCTCGTATTCCTCATTGGCCAACTGTTCGGATCCAGACGCAATTTCTGTTACTGGGGTAGGTTCCCTGTCGGCTTGCTCTTTGGTGTTGCTCGCTTCTGCCTTTCTTTTGGCTTCCGCTCGTCTCGCCTTAATATCTTCATCGGAACCAGCTTCAAATGCTGAGTGGAAGTTCCAGTTCATTTCTTCACCATCTAACAAGAATTCGCAATTCCCGTTCATCTTAATCGACCAATCATCACCTCCTCTTTCGTACTTATCCAAGGAGCATGCACCTGCTCTCAACACTGTGTTGTCGTTATCGATTGCTTCGTACACGTCGTGGAACTTAAGTAACGACATACCGAGAGCAATCTTGGTAGCTGCATGAGTGACTATTAATATAGTGGTGATCTCTGGATACTTCGCTTCAAAAATAGGTATGAACTCTTTCCAGAATTGCACACATCTGGCAAAAATATCTTCTTCCGATTCACCGTCCAACGAAGGAATAACACCAACAGTCGAGTCCCTATCCCATTCACTGGCATCTCGTAAACAAGAAAAGAACGGCTTTAACACGTCGTAATTGGCTGGTTCAGGGACAATACCACGGTCTTTCTTATACCATTCACCAACACCACGTTCCAATACCAATGGCACGGAAAGCATATCACAAATTGGCTCACTAGTTTGAACACATCTGTAGAATGGAGACGATAATATAAACTGCGGTTGCTCTTTGGCAGGTAATGAGTTAAGATATCCGGCTAATTGTTTAGCTTGATCGATTCCGTGGGATGCCAATGGCGGGTCACTATCGATACCAGTAGGATTTGGAGGATGTGGAGGCGGCAACCAGTTTGCTCTATACCCATGTCTGGCAATATATATGGTTTTCAACGTCATTTTTTACTTTATGTATACTGTTAGACAGACGAAAATCAATAAAACGTGTTTACTTTATGGTAAAAATTGTTGATTGTTGGTGCTCACTGAAGAGAAAATTAGGTCCTAATATAAAATATTGTAATTTGATGAAATATATGGATGTTACTAGTAAATACGATATGTAAAATAAGCTACACGAACCAAGACATATATTCTATTCTATTCGTTGATTTATTTTTGTATTATGTTTTAGATTATGATGTATTAAGATTTTTCAATCAATGAAGCTCAGTAGAAAAGCTAATCTTATTTAAATTAGACTAACATTTCTAAAGGATTTTCGACAATAGTCTTTAATGCTTTAATCCATTCACCACCAAGGGCACCATCGACAGTTCTGTGGTCGAAAGTACCGGTGATGGTCATAACATCATCAAAGACGAAACCTTGTTCATTAACGTTAGATGGAACAGCCTTCTTGTCGACAGTACCGATAGCAACGATAGCTGATTGAGGAGGGTTAATAATCGAGGTGAAGCTGTTGACGGCGTGGTTCATACCTAAGTTAGAGATGGTGATGGTACCACCTTGGTATTCTTCAGGAGCCAACTTACCAGCCTTGGCCTTCTTACCTAATTCCTTAATTTCGTTCGAGATAGCAGACAAACCCTTGGTGTGGGCATTCTTGATAATTGGAGTGATTAAACCAGTTGGGGTGGCAACAGCGACAGAAACATCGACGTTGGAGTAGGTTCTAATGACACCTTGGTCAAGTAACCAGGCCGAGTTGGCTTCTGGAACTCTCAAGTTGGCTAATGCAATAGCCTTGATCAACAAGTCGTTGATCGATAACTTGTATCTACCGTCAGCAGCGGCGTTCAAAGATTGACGTAACTTCAACAACTTAGAAACAGAAATTTGCGATTGAACGATGTATGAAGGAGATTCTTGCGTGGATTGGGTTAATCTGGTAGCAATGGTCTTTCTCATGTTTGAGATTGGAACATCTTCGTAAGCAGCAGCGGTGGCCGATGGAGCAGCAGCAGCAGCAGCAGCTGGAGCCTTGAAGTTTTCAACATCCTTGGCCACAATTCTACCGTTTGGTCCTGAACCCTTGATGTTCTTCAAAGCGATACCCTTGTCCAACGCGATGGTCTTGGCCAATGGAGAAGCAAAAATTCTACCCGCAACTGGCTTGGATTGAGCTGGAGCGCTTTCGGACTTCGATTTCTTTTCGCTGGCTTCTGGCTTCGATTCCTCTGCCTTGGATTCCTTTTCCGGTTCTGGTGCCTTGGCCTCAGTGCTGGCATCGCCAGCATCTTCCGCGGTGAAAGATTCGAAAGCTTGCACATCTTCCGACTCTTCAACGTACACAGCAATTGGCTTACCCACTGGAACATCCTTGGTTCCGTCTCCTAACAAAATCTTGGCCAAGTACCCGTCCTCTTGAAACTCAAAGTCCATCGAGGCCTTATCAGTTTCAATTTCAGCAATTGCTTCTCCCGCGTGCAATTCGTCACCGACACTCTTACTCCAACTACCAATGTTACCTTGAGTCATTGTTGGTGATAACGCTGGCATATTGATCACGGTATGAGGAGGAAATTTCCCTGATGAATATAATCTTGCTAATTGCAAATACCCTGCACTGTATTGTTTAGTACAAGCAACGGCACGGAAGGCCATGGTAGATCTTGACGCAGCGATTAAAGCACTCATTCTTGTTTCTGTTTACCAATATATAACTGTTATATGTCAAACAAACTGGATTGATAGTTAGTATAACTATGTTAGTTAGTTTATAATACTCATCGATCGCATGGTTGTCTTCCGCCCGCGGTTTTGTGTCACTACGTTTCGGCTTTTAAATTCCGACGATATTTTGCAATCAGAACTATAGCATTAATACTATACACTATACTATACAGAGGACATGGTGGGCACTAGAGCAGAACGTTTGTCGAGCCGTAGTACAGGGAATCGATTGTGAGCGACGGTGCAGAAGAATCGGGGCCAGAATTGGCGGCCGGGGAGTCGGAAGACAGGAAGAAGTCACCCACGTCGTGATAACCAGAGTCTTCTTTGATACATTGGGCCTCGTAGACGACAGGAACCGCATTATTCTTCTCCAAGCTGTCTTTGGACGTCTGCCACGAGAAACGGACGAGGCCAAAACACCAGCCGAACACACGGTCGACGTTGGCGTGGAGCCACTTGCTGGTGTTAGGGTCGGAAGGGTAGCCCGAACCTAGGGCATGGTTGTGTATAAGGGGCAAATGGATGTTGTAGAAGTGTAGATTGAGATCACGGGTGACCTTGGCCACGACAGAGGCCGTACTGACGATGGGATAGATGCTGTCGGCCTTTTTGGCGACGGTGATGGCGACGGTGGGGAAGATCTTCAGCAATTTGGCCTGGTACGACGCCGGGGGACCCACGGTATCGACAAACACCTTGGTAACGTTGACTCCCTTGGCGAGCACCTGTTTTATCAACTGGATGGTGGTATCGTGGGCCTGTTCGTTCAAATTGTACGATCCTTTGCCCAACACGGTCTGGAGCATGCCACTAGAGATGTCCTTGGCCGTCATGGTGGTGGTAGCCCACCCAACATGTCCGTGTAGCTCATGGTCTTCATTTTCTATCATCTGGAATAATTGGCGTCTTTTGTCGTCCTTTAGCGTCTTAGAATCGGCAAACCCGTACTTTGTTTGCAAGTCCTTCAGGTACGATTCGAGCGAATATGCAATTCCGTACACCATAGGACCCAACACGGGACCCCTTCCGGCCTCGTCGACCCCAAGCACCACCGGGGCTGTAATGTCTGCCTTTATTTCTCGTGGAATGGCCGAATGGTACGTGGACGAGTCGAAGTTCAACGGTTCGCTTATATCTGTGATCGATGGAGGGACCCAGGCATTATTTCCAGGGCTATTTTCCTGTTCGAGCTTTCGTTTTTTAGTAGCGACTTGGTCGACCTCTTCTGAATCTGATAGCGGCTTTCGCTTACTTTCTGTCATATCCCTGGGTCTACTAGCTGGTGTTATAAGGAACAAGGTCATCAACACCATAGTGAAATGTTTACCATAACGCGTATGTCGATTCACGTGAAAACATCGAAATCAGACCTTAATAGGGCCCTAGTGGTTTATAACGATTATTGATTATCTATGATACAAATATAAGGGTCTGTATAGGGGTCTATAAAGGCTTACATATGGGGTTACATTACATATGGGACAATATATCCTTTGCTGTCTCGTACGATACGAAAGTGATGCAAGTGGCGGGCACAACCCGAAGCATATTGGTGCCAACACCCTTGTAGAATCCACGCCAGTGGCCCTCGTTATGCCAGACGTCTTTACACGTGGATATTACAGATTTGTATTCGGTGGTGGAGTTCTGTAGTCTAGACTTGATGACCTGGCTCGGGTACGCGATTATGGTACTCAAGATCTTAGATGCAGCAGACGAGGCAATGTACTCGCCCGTGGATAAAGTATCGGTGGTGGAAGATTTTTTGGAGAGCTGGTACTGTTTGAAATGATCGTAGAAGGTAAATTGCAAACTGGCCTGGAATACCAGGAACAACCCGGGAATGGTTCCCTTCCAGAAACTGCGGATTCCTTCTTTCTGTAGCATGTTTTTTACCCCATCGGTGACGGATCTGTATGCACCTGTATCACTCCTAGTGGTTCCCAATATTCTTGTCTTCAACACCCAGATTGGATTGGTCAATAATCCAGTCGTCACTCCTGCTGCCGTGGACGACGTGAAGTAGTTGGCAGTGGGACTTGAAAAATCAATCAACCGTTTAAATTCAGCATACAATGTGAAATATAATGACCACCCCACGATGTTTCCTCCGATATTAGGTCCTATTCCCCTATAGTACTGTAATACCGTATGTGGGAGCTTATATCGCCCGAGAATAGCACTTTTTATGCCTGACGAATGATGTGCTTGTTTATATTGGTGGAAATCAGTAGTTGCCGACGTATTGATCTTGGATATGACATCTATCAATGACTTGAATCGCTTGGTGTTGATTTCCGGTGATAGCTGCAATCTTATTTTAATCAAGTCTAATGGATGCATCACGATGGTGGTCGAAAACCCGGCTACAAGCCCCGATATTATCTCAACCTGTCTTCTGCTGAACATTGTGCCATTGCTAGCCTGTTCTACAGCCATTATTGGGGTCTTTTGGTATATTTATGTATTGTTAAAGCTTCCATAAGTCTCTTGCTAAGCTCATCTTGATCTGAAAAATGCGCAGACTCACAGCACTTAGCTATGTCTGTTCTAATTGCCCCCAATATACTTCGTTTCTGTAGGCCAGCAAAAGTCAAATTTCGTGTTTGGTCTGTGAACCAGACTCAGTGGACATTCTTTACAAGTACAATACCTAATAGTAGTGCAATATAAAATAGATAACATTCATTTCTTGAACAAACTATATACATAATAAGCCGTACACAAAGAAGGGGTCGTCGCCATCATAAATGTACACATCGAACCTCTAATGCACAAGCCATCACAATAACCATCCTACGACCAATTATGCACCCAATGGTCCATGCATATTTGCCATGGTTCCACCAGAGTGTTCATTCATACCAGCACAGTTGCTTGTCCGCTTGTGCTAGCTCATGCTAGCTACCCACTAGACTTATTCTCCTTAAGCAGATGGGAAAGGACTCAACAAGTTGAATAATGATGGTCTGTTTGGGGTGGCTGACCATCCCAAGTACAAAACAAATGGAATGAACCCGTAGTGAGCAATAGTCTTGGAGTATTCCAAAACCTTGGTGATTCTTTCCTTCGATTCATCGGATAAGGTGATTTGGTAGTTTGGAGATGCCATTTTACGTCAATTAATACTTTATTGTTATGTTTCTTCACAAATGAACAATATAAACGGTAATACCATTGGCTTCGTTGAACTTTTTCATGAAAATTAGTCCCCGATTATGTAATCGGGACATAAATACCTCTTTACATTATTACCTCTGTAACGATAATTGAAAGGGGATATAACCTAGTCGAGGTTGTAGAGGTAGGAAGTAGTACTATGGGACCAGATGCATCGGCTTTTTTGGTGGAAAATGGGCCGGGAGGAGAGACAAACTGGACTGGTAGCGGACAAAAAAGTGTAGAATTCCAACACAAAGCTCAGTTGTAAGCAAGGACGGATAATGCAGTCGAAATACCGTAGATTAACGGCGTTTCGCCAACAAAATACCAAAAAATACAGATAAATGATCAATACGGGCCGTGTAGAATTGGTTCTGTGGTTGTGGACCAATTTTCTGCTATATAGGTTGCAGTGAGCCGCAAAAAGACAAAAAACCTTAAATAAACGGTTTCTCCGATTATGTCCAGTATGGGCTCGGTTATGATGACTTAGATCAGTTGTGGGACGACTTCCCAGTATAGAACAGTAACTTAAGGTGTGGTCTCTGTAGAAACAATTATCTGTTCAGCTTCAAATGAGCATATTCTGTTTGCGTGAGCTCTTGCTATGCTTATGCTAGCTTACGTCCAGCAACTTTGTAAACATTTTTACCATTAGAAAGTGGTAAGCCCACCATTAAGCCCCGCCCCCTATCTATCTCTAGCCCGTCCTTCAGCAACCTATTGGGGGTATATTCTGGCCTATAAAGTCCTGTAGACAGTATTTCTATCTAACCTGTAAAGCATGGATCAGTTTACAGGTTAGTCCCGGATCCGTCAGCGTTGATAAATCAGTTACGTCTAAGGTACTTCTGAAGAATTCATTCAATATCTCCTACGGAAGAACAGATTAGTGCATGATGAAGGTAGTTTACAAAGAAAATCCACGTACAATTTGTATACGTTCGGATACACATTCGCTATGCTTTGAGGAACTAAATACCAATAGATCCAAACATTTGCTCAAGGAATCGGCCGTCGCTGTTGAATTATTGCCCAACGACCAGATAACCAAGGAGAACGGATTTAAGCCATTATTGAAAAAAGAAGTATTTGGATGTTTGGGTCTAATAAGCATTGATAAGAAGGCATTTTTGGCGGTAATTACGGGAGCGATGACCGACGTGGCCCATCCCGTGGTTTATGAGTCGGTAGATAAGATTTATTCGGTGGATTTTGTCTCATTGTCGAGTGATGAATGGGACTTTGTTAGTTTTGATACGTCGGGACTTCCATTGGCTTCAACTGCAGACGAATTTGAGGCGGAAAATAATTATGCCAGAGAGCCACATCCATGTCATGAGATGCAGAAGCTTTTGTCGAACGGGTCGTTCTACTATTCCAATGATTTTGATTTGACGTCGTTGATACAAAATAGAGGTATCCAGAACTTGAGACTACACCACGAAAAGGAGGGTGTGAGAAAGATCAATCTCGAACATTACCTGGAAGAATACATGTGGAATTCATTTATGATGTGCGAGATATTCGAATTCAGGTCTAAATTGGACTCGTACGTGCAATCTACCTTGGACGACAATAGGTTTTTGACTACGGTTATCAGGGGTTTTGCCAAAACGGTCAATTTGAACTCATCGGGTGAAAGTATGACCATCATATCCAAACAATCGTGGAAACGGGCTGGGACTAGGTTCAATGCCCGTGGTATAGATGATAACGGTAATGTGGCCAATTTTGTGGAAACTGAGTTCATTTTCAATCAGCCGACCCGTGAACAAATAACATCGTTTACTCAGATTAGGGGGTCTGTACCCACATTTTGGGAACAGGACCTGACTTTAATTAATCCAAAGATTACTCTTACAAGGTCTCTTGAGGCAACACAGCCAATTTTTAATAAGCATTTTACCGAAATATGTCAAAAGTACGGTGTTTGCCATATTATAAATTTGCTATCAAAGACTAAACCTGCTGAGGTTCAAGTCCTGCGCCGTTATAAACAGTTATATACTGGGTCCAATCGCCGGGATGAGATGGCATTCAGTGAATTTGATTTCCATCATGAAACAAAGCAACTGAGTGGTGGTTTTGCGGGAGCAACGAAAATTTTGCCTATGCTTTATGATTCTTTAGAGAATTTTGGATGGTTTGTTTACGATTCTGACCAAGGTGAAACAGTCACCAGGCAAGATGGCGTCTTTCGGACTAATTGCTTGGATTGTTTGGACCGTACCAATTTGATTCAACAAGTTATTTGTCAAAGCATTTTGGAACATACCTTGCAGAATCAACGCGGTAGTCGTGAGGGCAATCATGAGCGTTACGCTGTGGAAGACCTCGTTAACAAGCATAACACCCTTTGGGCGGATCATGGTGATGCTATATCACAAATTTATACCGGAACAAACGCTCTAAAATCTTCTTTCTCAAGATCAGGTAAGATGAATTTTGCAGGAGCTCTTTCCGATGTTACAAAATCCGTCTCTAGAATGTACCAGAACACATTTTTGGACTCTAAAAAGCAATCGACTATGGATTTATTATTGGGTTATGATGCACAAAATTCCTTACCTGTTAGAATATATGATCCAATCAACGAATTTGTTCAAGAAAAGTTGCATGGCGAAGCGGGGTCATTTACAACATGGAACGATATAAACATATTTGTTGGTACTTTTAATGTGAATGCTGCTGTACCCCATGGTAAAGTTGACTTGGCCAGCTTTCTCTTCCCACCAGAAAACACTGAAATTGAACTTCCAGATGTATATGCGATTGGTTTACAAGAGGTAATAGAGTTAAATGCGGGTTCAATTTTAAGTTCTGACTCGTCCAAACCATCCTTATGGGCAAAATTATTGGAGACCCAATTAAATTCTCAAGGAGAACCTTACTTACTATTGAGAACCGAATCAATTGCGTCAATGTCGCTTTTCTTGTTCGTTAAGAAGAGTCAAGTCCATAAAGTAACACAGGTGGCTGGTTCATCCAAGAAGACTGGTTTAGGTGGTATTGCCGCTAACAAAGGAGCTTGTGGTGTGAGGTTCGAGTTTGGACTGACCTCATTTGTATTGGTTACTTCTCATTTGGCGGCAGGTACAACAGCTCTAGTTGAAAGATATAATGATTATATGACTATTATGTCTGGCTTAACTTTTACAAGAAATTTTACAATTAAAGACCATGACCATATTATATGGTTTGGTGATTTGAATTATCGTGTATCGTTGCCTAATGACCAATGTAGGTACTTTATTGAAAATGGAGCATTTGATGAACTAACGGCAGTGGACCAATTAAATCAAGAAATGACTCGTAAAGGGGCATTCTATGGTTTCAAAGAAGGAGCTATTAAGTTCTACCCTACATACAAATTTGATAAGGGAACATCGAACTATGACTCGTCCGAAAAACAAAGAATACCATCATGGACAGATAGAGTCTTGTACATGACTTCCAAGGGAGTCGATCCAATAAAACAATTAAATTATAATTCATGCATGAACATAGTTGTAAGTGACCACAAACCCGTATATTCTACACTCAAAAGCAGAGTAAAATTTGTTGATGAAGATAAGAAAATCAAGCTTTCAAAGCATTTATACGATATTTACAAGAAGGAGCATGGCGATATAGGTGAAGTTTCACTATTGGAATTATCAGACAGCATGACCCTGTCGTCAAAACCTTCGTCGTTAAATTCAGATTCAGGCTTTTCTATGGATACCTTATCAGAAATGAATCTTCTTGATGATGCTGATACAGATGCTCCAAAATTGCCAGCACGTCCTATGGAACGTACAAACACATTACCGAAGAGAATTCCTCCCCCACGAATGAGCAGAAAACAAATCTCCCTGGACCAAACAAAAACAGCTTCAAATGCATTCCCAAGGAAACTACCGCCAACACCATATAACCAAGAAGTGCTCGTTCCAAGCCCTTCAAAGTCTATATCAAATCCATTGCTGCGTTCTCCAACTGCATCTACGTCAGCATCCACGCCACCACCTCCTCCACCATCAAGAAAAGTGGGTAATCCAGTGAAGCCTCCAATTGGGTTCTCTAGTACTCCACTTATCTCCAGTAGATCGAATTCTGCTACTCCATCCAGAGGCTCACCTATTTCAACACCATCTACCACTGGAAATGAGCAGAATCAAGAACATCCAAAGCTCAATCCTATTGTTCCAACCAAACCAGCGTCGTTAGCGTCATCTAAAACCAAGTCGTCATCGCTGGAAGCTACATCTGCATCTTATATTCCAAATTCAACACCTGCTACTTCGGCAAGAAGTACATCTTCTGACGGCAATGGCAAGCTGATGTCGGAATGGAAACCATTGATGCCTAGTTAGGCTTCATATAGAACTTTTAGCACTATTTATATACGTATATATATTCTGTTTTCGATACGTTAATCTCTGACTGAATCTATACTCGGTTCTGTCGCTTCGAGATTTCTCCCATTCTGTTTGATCGACGTAATGATCGAGAATTCAATCGTATATTACATTTCTAGGTCTTTTATTGTAACAAGACTACAATAGTTTCCTGATCAACAATGTTACACCCAAATTTGATTCTACTTCGAGGCATGCAATATCCCATAAGTAAATCTCCCAACAGGAATAATATTAAGCGCTAGCTCTAGAAGCTTCTCGGTTAGACAGAGGCAGTATCTGGTTAGTCCATTCTGGGAATCGTTGATTAATTTATGTTTTTATTAAATCGAGGCCAAACACGTATATTTGTTTCTTCGAAGATTTTGCTCCGGTAATTTTACGTCGATTATTCATGATATATGTGAATTCTTACGACAATGTACAAATATAATTTTAATAGCTTAATTATCTACGTCTCCGTTGTCTGTATGTAATACATGGTTGAGCTAGTGTATGCTAGTAGTAGCTAGCTCTCGTGAATGAACTCGTTAATGGCAATTTCTTTTTGTAGCACCGGATTAAAGAAGATGAATATACCGCTTGTAGAATTAGCAATATTATTGAACTATAAACTATATATGTAAACAAATAGACAAATTTTCTAAAATGAGTTATTATTTAAGCAAAACTACTCTAAGGCTATGAACTATTGAAAACTTCCAAACTGAAATTCCAAATCATAACTAATCGCCAAGCCTACTGCATCTCTTAGTCTTTCTTTTAATTTGACAGACTCATTTGGATGAAACTCGACATTGTATGCTCTCAAATACGTTTGGCATTCTTCTTTACTCAACGAGTCAATATCTTGAACCGAGCCAATTGGTGGTAACTCATTCATAATAGCTTCCACATTCAAGAACGGAACGGGAGTAGCTGGATATCCATTCATTCTCCGGAACATATTATATAAACGTATATGACTATATTCGGACATTTTGAAGCCAGAATCCATGTCTCCCTTAAAATCTCTAAGATCCCTCTTAACATCTCTCTTAAGGTCTTTAAACTCTATCTTAAGATCTTTAACATCCTTGTTAAGATCTCTCTTAAGGTCTTTAAACTCTATCTTAAGATCTTTAACATCCTTGTTAAGATCTCTCTTAAGGTCTTTAAACTCTCCCTTAAGATCTTTAATATCCTTCTTAATTTCACGCATTTCATTAGTGAACCACTCTGGTGGGTTCTGATTTAAACTCTCTAATGTTTGTTCAACAATACTTTGAATGTTATCATTGACTTTTTTTTCGATCATTTCAGTTAGTGTGTCCTCAAAGCAGCTACCAAGTCTTGGAAATAGTTCATTTATTTGTTCTGTCATGTTTAATATATAGTAATTAATGATAAACTGGTATGTTGCTCTTGCATAAAATAAGCGAGAAGCAGTCCCTTAAATGTAGATTATAAACTTAACCACAAACGAACTTTTTATGCACGTCGCAAAGAAGAATAAAATATGCAGGGACATGTATAATTCTGCAACAGTTTATACTTCAACCAGCCTTATTCAGCTTTAGTCATGATATGCCTAGAAAATATTTAAAAACTGGCCATATCAAAAATAGTTTGAACTTAACATCGTTATTATCTATTTTAATGGTCATATGTGAAGGTCTTTAAACTCTCCCTTAAGATCTTTAACATCCTTGTTAAGATCTCTCTTAAGGTCTTTAAACTCTATCTTAAGATCTTTAACATCCTTGTTAAGATCTCTCTTAAGGTCTTTAAACTCTCCCTTAAGATCTTTAATATCTCTCCTAAGATATTTAATATCCCTCTTAATTTCACTCATTTCGTTTGTGAACCACTCTGGTGGGTTCTGATTATAACTCTCCATTGCTTGTTCAACAGTTTTCACTTTGAATGTGATATTTGTCAGTTTTTTTGATCATTTCAGTTAGTGTGTTCTCGACGCAACTACCAGTCTTGGAAATAGTTCATATCTTTGTTCTGTCATGTTAATATATACTAATTATTGATAAACTGGAAATGTTGCTCTTGCATAAAATAACTTAATAGTAGTTCCCTTTAGCCACTGCATATCACAAACAAGATTATATACAGGAACATGTACCATTAGACAACAGTGTTTATACTATCACTGGTATACCCTGCAAAGATGGTTTACGTTTGCATCATAGTAAGAAATTTAAAAACTAATAGCAATATCAAAACTGGTTTTAATTAAGTGTTCTTCTCCTATTTTATTCAAAGCCATATGTGATACTAGACTATTGGGTTTCAGTTGTGCTTCTTATCTATTTTCTTTGGGAATCATTTCTTCGTCAAAATTTTAAATATATATATTGGCTGGTTGGAAAAAGCACATATTACCGATCATATCGTAGTCTCATTTTGAAGAACTCCCTCAGCCCTTCTTAAGATAGCTGTACTATTTAGCAAGGGCAGGATAGGAGGCGGGGGGTTAAATTCACATTGGATGCATAGTCGTGTGTTGCAATCATTAATTTTTTAATGAGCGGAAACCACGGAAAAGTATACTCTGCAACCGTATAACGAAAAGTGTATTGCGACAGTATCATATCTTATTGCAACCAAATTCGGTACTTCCACGATCATTTTTAGGTTAATACCACATTTCCGATTAGCGACTTGATAAGCCACTATTGGCAACCTCAATAAACCTCGATTTGATCTTAAATTAGCAATATTTACACGATATACCCTACATTGTTACGTCTCTCAAATAATAGCACTTTTAGTTCAGATATACTACCACTGCGCTTATTTTCAATTTTACAGCTTAGGGCTTCATCTACATTAGTCTTAGTCTTAGTCTATTTGTAAATAACGTATATACGAAGAGAGAGAAATCAATTTATTGTGATCAGTCAACTACTATTGTTATCAACAAAGAATGTCCCTTGAGACAACAAATATAAACGTCGGTCGCTAAAAGAAATCTGAAATAAAAAGTTAAATCGCCGTCATCACGAATGCTCACCACAAATGATACAATAGAAGAAACAAGAAAGGTTTTGAACCTTTTGTGGAGGATTATATGACGCGGCACAAACTAAAAAAATATTGTTTGACAGCTATCATTTACATGTGCCAACCGAATGGTGCGATAAGATCACAGGGGCCAATAGATGGGGAAGAAATCAATTTTGTAAGGCATCATATAAGTATGCCTTTAAAGTTCAGATCGCCGATGCCTTTCCATCCTTATCCACATTAAGAAGTGGACGATAACCCTCTTTATCGTATTTTAATTTTCAGCGCCGTGAGCGATACGAGCTTATCACCTTTCGCGTTTGCCGTTTATCGAATGGCTCCATGTTAATCTCTCCACAGTTTTCGATTTAAAATATAAAGCATTATCTTCAAAAATGATATGTTCATGTTGATGTTGGATTAGGAGTCTTTTGAAAGGAAAGTATGACCAGCGTGAAAGAAATTAATGAGAAAGACCCAGGTAAGGACGAGTATAGCGTCGACGAGAGGGCAGAACATGAAGTCGCGGAGACTCATCTCAACGCAAATCACGATAATGCTTCTATCGTCTCGAAAGAAGAGTTTGAAGATGAAGGTATCTACGATTTTGACGATTCGAACAATTACTCAACCACTTTTGTCGATGATCATAATCCTATGGGGTTAAGAAAGCCTACTAAACAGGAAGCTTCTTCGTTGAGAAGAGTTTTGGGAAGGGCTGATTGGGCCTGTTATATGATTTGCGTGGCCGAATTTGCTGAAAGAGCCTCGTACTATTCGTGTCAGACTCTCTTAAGTAATTTTGTTACCAACCCATTGCCTGAGGGAAGCGGAACTGGTAAGCTTATGCCTGGTAGTGTTAATCCTGGTGCCTTAGGGTTGGGTGTGCCTACCGCTACCGCCATTACTTATACTTTGACTTTCGTTGCCTACCTTGTTCCGTTATATGCTGGTTATGTTGCTGATTCGCAAATTGGTAAATTTAGAGCCATCTGGATTGGTGTTATTTGTGGTTTTTTTGCTCATATTTTACTTGTCATAGCTGCTATCCCTGCTGTTATTGAGGGAGGCAATGCTATTGTTCCTACTGCGTTCGGTATCATTACGTTGGCGTTTGGTACTGGTTTTATCAAACCTAATTTATTACCACTCTTGTTGGATCAATACCCCGAGGAGTCGGATGTGGTTAAATTGTTGCCATCAGGAGAAAAGGTTATTGTTGACCGTCAAAAGTCATTGGAAAGAATGGTCTTAGTATTCTATTGGTCCGTAAACCTTGGTGCACTTTTCCCTATTCCAAGTGTTTACATCGAACAAAGAATTGGATTTTGGTTTGCTTTCTTCATTCCAATCATTATATATCTCATTATTCCAGCAGTGTTTTGGTTCGTCCGTCCAAGACTTAAGAAAGAAAAGCTTCAAAGCTCTGTTATGGTCAACACTAACAAAATCTTGAAGGTTCTGTTTAGAGGAAACTGGATAAAAAGAATCAGAAACAATACCTTTTGGGATTATGCAGCTCCTACCAACATGAATGCAAGAGGCGAGGAATACTATTCTGCAAAGAAAAAGAAGCCAATTACTTGGACTGACCAATGGGTGTTGGATGTCAAGCAAATTGTTAATATTTCCAAAGTTTTCCTTTACTTCGTGATCTTCAACCTTTGTGATGCTGGTGGTACCGGAGCAACTCCAGCTTTAACTGCACAGTCGGGATCTTTGACTAGTGATGGAACGCCTAATGATATCTACAGTAGTTTCAATCCAATCACTATCATTTTCCTTATCCCAATATTGGATTACGGTATTTATCCTTTATTGCGTAGATGGAAGATAGACTTTAGACCGGTCTTGAGAATCACCTTTGGTTTCTTATTGGCAGCTTTGTCTCAGGTAGCAGCTGCAGTAATCCAAAAAGAAATTTATAACCAGATTGAATGTGGAGACCATGCTACAGAATGTGTAGAGAAAGGAATAGTAGCACCATTTAGTGCCTGGGTCCTGGTGATGCCATACATCTTATCTGCTGCTTCTGAATGTTTTGCTAATACTTCTGGTTATGAATTGGGTTATACTAGAGCTCCACCTCATTTGAAAGGGTTTGTTCAGGCTTTGTTCTTACTTGCGACTGCTTTAGCTGCTGCTATTGGTGATGCTATCAGTCCAGCATTGAAAGATCCAAACTTGGTTTGGTATTTTGCAGCTTTGGCAATTGTCGGTGGTGTATTTACTGTTTTATTCTATGTTCATTTTAGAAACTTGCACAAGATTATGGGACAAGAAAGCAAGTTGAGAGCCATTATGATGCGTCAAGAAAATGAAAAAGAAGTGCTGGAAGTCAACAATTTGGCCCTGATTACTTCGGTCCCGTCAGTTGCTGTTAAACAAATATAATTGTAGGTTACAAGTGGGACCTTTTTTTTCAATAAATATTTAATGCGGTTTGTTAATATAAATATATATATATCCACAGTATAATTTAATCATGTACAGCTGTTAGATCTAATAATATTTGTATATATTAAGCATTCATTTCTTCAATACTTGAGCTCGTGAAATCGAGATCCTCGCGCACATAAATTATCAACAGTTTCAAAAGAAAGCCATTAAGATTTGTTTATTACATCATTTAGGTACATATAATATGAGTTCTAGCTCGAAGAGAATAAAAAACGTATCCATTGCGGTTCCAGTACTTTATGGAAATCACTCTGTTCGTCTTGCTCCCGAAAAACGAACAGAAAAAACTCCACCAGATCATACACATGAGTGGACAATTTTTTTTAAACCAGTTCTTGATAACATAGATTTAACCCCATTAATCAAAAAAGTTACATTCAAGCTACATGAAACGTATGACACACCGGTACGATCGATCGAAAAGCCTCCATATCAAGTTACAGAGACCGGGTGGGGGGAGTTTGAAATAATAATAAAATTGCATTTCCACTCGGGAGCAGAATTGGGAATTAACGAAAAGAACTTCCAGATATTCCATGGTCTTAAATTACACCCTTTCAATCCCCAACATCCACCAAAAGAGAATGGCGAAGTGCATTCTGTCTTATATGATGAACTAGTTTTCCAAGAACCTACTGAAAAAGTTTTCGAGATATTGACGCAAAAGCCACTGAATTTATTGCCATATAAGCTATCAGATGAATCCAAGCGAGACCAAGAATACGTGAGGCCTGACGAAATTGACGAGTTGGCCAGGTTGGATGTGTATATTAATAAGGTAAGAGAAGAAATCGAGAACCAAAGGGACCAATATAAGGATTTGGAACAAGAAAGACTAGCACTATTGCAATAGATATTATTGTATATTAGACCATATATATAGAGTATGTACGTAACAAACGGTTAATATGTTATTGCCAGAATAGACATAAAATGCTGCATATACTCTTCAATCAAGCTAGGAAGCCTTTCCAAATCAACGCCAAATTTTTCATGTGGACTGTGAAAATTGTTACGACATATCCGTATAGGTATTCTACATCTTATATAATCTTGAGAGTCGACTACTACTAAGTAGTCTAATGGGTATGCTCCCCCTCCTAGTGGATCAATCAATTCGAAATATGTCGATAATTGTAAACACTGCTGATCATCGGAATGGTGGCCAGCATCACAAGAGTCTAGTTTCAAACTAGAAGAAATAAAAATCATCGAGTCCACATAATGTTCCAATTGTCCCCTGATCGACGTTATGTACTCTTTGCCCATTGCACCCAAAAATACTAACACCTTTACTCCGTTATTTCCATTTGTACATGGTTCGTCTTGATCATCAAATTTTATCTCGTCTGTCAGATTGAACATAGAATGTAACAAATCACTCACCCACGCAGTTGCCTTCGGCGATTCTGATACTGATTCTAACGTCGGTGGGATCTGTAATTTGTTCAACTGTTGGACATTATACTTCTGTACCTTAAATGTGGGGACTTGCAAAATTTGCAATGATTGATTCTTATATACTTTCTCAGAGATCTTTTCAATATCACTTGATGCCCATTTTCTCTTCATTCTCGATAGTAACTTTAATAGCAAAGCTTAGTATTTCCCAGAAAGCTCTGAGAAACTAATCTAGTTGTCTAGATATACTGAAAAGTTTTACAAATCGAAAATTTAATTCATTTTGTGTATTGGACATATTTACGTCTATTATTAAGTGTACATAGTTAAATATCGTTAACGACTATTATTTCTTCAAGATAATAACTTTTTGAACATGATCCATGAACAGCTGTAAATTCGTATCATCAGTTAAAACATCTAATTGACCACCATACATGTTGTTTGGATTTGATGCGTAGCTAGTTGATGGATTTAAGTTCGCCATTAAAAATCTTGCTTGAGATCCACCTTCATCGCAATCAATGAACCTAGGAAGTGGGAATCTGTCGATTAAGATTTCCATTGCTTCTCGTTTAGGAGCCTCTAAGAATTCCTTGAAATGTTCGTATCCTTCCATGGTATGGTAACCTGCCTTACGCCATTGAGCCACCTTGGAGCCGTGGTATATCAATATATGAAAGAAAGTATCTAATAGCAATACCTTACTTGGACCAAGTGATAAGGAATCTAATAAAACGGGCTCTGGTTCTGTGTTCGTCTCACCAGTCTCTTCGTCGATAGCACCAAAATTGTCAACATCGTATGACAATAATGTAGGCTGTATCATGATCAATGAATTTCCCACATCTTCGTGCATAAAGATATGTCTCACAAAGGAGGTTTCATCTGGTGAATTATTGAAAATTCGTATGAATGGAGATCTCCTCAAATAGTACATAAACTGCGGTAATAATGCAAATGCAGCTGATAAACGGAATGATTCAAGCATTCCCTTTGTGTAGACCGCGTATCTGGTACAGTAGTCAATTAACAGTTTGTCTAAATGCTTCAAGACGTCAGATGGATCGTAATGAGATTTATCTGAATTTTCGTGGATTGGCTGCAACTTATTGATTGATTCTCTCGCAATCAACACGATAGACGCTTCTTGATCAAACCCTAACTCTAAGTTCGTTATATCAGTATCAGCAATCACTGTCACTGGGACAGTTGTAACTCTTAATCTTAACTCACCCGATGGATGCTGGTAGTGAAATAAATATTGCACGTAGCTGAATCCTATCGATTGCGAGTCGAGCTTATCAAAATATATTGCATAAGTTGACTGAGGATTAGTGTTACATAATTTCCAAGTGTTTGTATTTCCTTCACCAATACTTACTTTAGAAATAATTGGTTCAATGTATCGATTATCCTTTCTGTAAGGTAATTTTGTGGCATTACCAACCAACCCTTGGATTTGTAAATCCAACGTAGTACGACATTCCAAAGTTGCATTAAATGCCATATCCAAATACTCAGAGTTTTCCTCTTGCTGTTTGTTGAAAAATTTAATAAAACTTTGCTTAAAAATAGCAGTATTGAAGGAATCACTCATCACTACGACACCACCAGTCTTATAACAAACTTCATCCATTTCGTAGAGACCAATCTGGTCATAGCTACCAATGAAAATATTGCAACTTAAACCCATAGCCACTAACAGTTTAGTGACTTTTTCGTAGAATTTCTTAGCACTTTTGACTAACGAAATGTCAGGCTTGGAATTCGATCCGTTTATTGGAACAGATGGTAATGTCTGATGTGCTTTTTCTATATCCTTATGTGATCTTATAGGCTCTTTTAATTGGTTACTAGCAATTCTTCCTGGTCCAAAAGTGCAAACCCCGCCGACAAAACACATAATATGGCCTCCAGTAGTACCAGTATCACCCAAGACCGCTGACAATAATAATGACGCTATATTCAAAGCAGAACCAGTAGAACGGCTAGCTCTTTCCTTCATTACTGGATATGGAAATCTATTTGGCACCAAATTTTCAATAATTGACGTCAATTGATATTCAGCCATACTAACAGGCTGTAAAAACTTTCTACCGATTGGTCCCAAAAGTTCATTTATTGGATCATGTTGAGAGTTATGGTTACTTTGCAGGCGTAACCCGGCAGCTAAGAGACCCAATGATTTTTGAATCTGCTCTAAAGTATATTCCTTACCACCATTAAACGTGTGTTGTTTTCCTATTCCCTCCGACGACAAATCGTGAATTTGTACATTTTTACCGAAGGAAATGAACCCAACTAATGAATTTTCTGGTAATAACGACAACGAAATAACCAACGATTCCTTCAACGATCTATATGCATCTTCTAAATCTTCATCCACGAAACATGTATCAACAACGTAGAAAAATATAGGTGGAAACTTACTCAATCTGCCTGTTGAATACTCGATGGTTGAGCACTCAGGGCTTAAACCTGATGGTGCTACTTGGTTCTGACCCAATCTATTCGCAAACTGACAAAACTGACAATACCAAACATCAGGTTGTTGTTCCGTCATCGTCACATATGGATTTATGAATGACCGACATTGGCGACATACAACCATATCATTTGCTGGAGCGACTGGAATACTGGATTTGTTATTTAACGGCGTATACATGGAGGCTAATGGAATAACATTTCTCTGGTGCTGTAATTTTGTCCTTGGAACACAATTCCAGGAAAACCTAACTCCATCGTTCTCTTCTCTTTGGTAAAAATCCATCCTATGTACAGCCTATTTCGTTTGCTATATTGCAGAAATATTCTGATATTATTGTTATCAGTCCTGAATGAATTTATAAAATTCGATCTCAAGTAGGTGACGGGTGAAAAAAAAAATTTCGAGTTCAAAATATATTAATACAATGGGAACAAACCTACGCTTCATATGTACAAAAATATATCGCAAGTTGTACAAAGTATATATATTTACTGTCTAACGACATCTCTAATATTACCAAAAGAAAGCACTTCTTCAATTCTTTCGCTCCCAGAGAAGAGCATACATAAACGATCGATTCCGCATCCCCATCCACCCGTAGGAGGTAAACCATATTCCATCAGCTTTATGTATTCCCAATCAGGGATAATCATTTCATTATCATTAAACTGTGTTTTTGTCAATTGTTGTAGTTTAAACTTCTTAGACTGTTCAAATGGAGAATTTTCCTCTTCATAGGAATTGACGTATTCTTTACCTTGAATGAATAATTCGAAGCGCAAAGAAATATCATAACTTCTTCCGTCATAGTCAAGTATTGCCGATTTGGCTAAAGGAGATAACACCGAAGGTTGATTATATATGAAAATGGGAGTTTTTGTATCCTGAGAAATTGATTCCAAATAGATAGATGAGAGATTATCAAGGAGATTCGATGGAGATTTTAATACGGGAACCTCAAGACCTATACTGTTATAATATTCAATCAAGCTTTCCGCAGTCAACTCGCTTGGTAATGCAACACCGGTCTTCAGTTCTAATGTAGGAATGAATTCGTACTTTGGAAAAGTGCCACTGGCCAATGCAGAAAGTGATGGTAGTTGCTCGTCCACGAGTGATAGCTTCTTTTCCTTTAATGTATCAAAGATCTCCACAAATAATTCTTCTGTTAATATCATCAATTCATTCAAATTTGTAAATGATTGGTAAAATTCGCAAGTGGTAAATTCGGGGTTATGGGTCAGATCAATGCCTTCATTTCTGAAATTCTGACCTATTTCGAAGATCTTATCAAATCCACTAATTACTAACTTCTTTAGCCAGAGTTCAGGAGCAACTCTCAACTGTAAATACTTGCTACCATCCCCTGTGGATTTCAACGCGTTCAGAATGGTCTTGAAGGGCTCTGCATTTGCTCCCGTTCCATATCCTCCAAGGATAGGTGTCTGGACTTCCATAAAATCTCTCTTTACAAAAAATTGCCGGATTGCCTGAATGACGATGGATTTTATCATTAGCCTTTGCTTCAGATCGGCGTTCACCAAGTAGTCCAAAACTCTGTTACTATTTATAAGACCCCTATCTTTTATCTTGTCGGGAATCGTCATCAGATTCAAGCACGGTGACGCTAAATTAATGGGTCTACATAGCTTTAATGACAATTCACCTACGTTGGTGACTGAGGGATGTCCAACACACGAAATAAAGTCACCCTTTCTGAAAAACGCATGGGCATCATCAAATTCTTGTGCTGTCATTTGCATGAGCTTATTACTGGCCATTATCTGCACCTTTGCCCCGTCTTGTATCAAATCAATGAAGTACATCGCTTTCCCCGATTTTCGTATACTTGTGATCTTACCCTCTATATTATATAGCTCAGGATACCGTTTGCTAGGATACTGAACAAAATCTACCATCTCAAAAGACTGTCTAAAGTTCGGTATACGGCTTCTTTTAGCATCATTGGGTCTGATTGTATCAATGGGCGGATAGTACCCTTGGGGCTTTTGTTCGATTATAGTTTTCCTGTTAGCATAATTTACCGTTTCACTCTCACTGGTACTCATTAACTTGCGGTTGAGACTCATGCCACCCTTACCGACAACATACCTTCTAGCTCTATTAATCCACATTCTTGAAGATACCATATACTAGGTATTTAGTACCAAAAACATGAATTTTTCATATTTCCCTGCAGATAGTCGCACCACCTCTTACCCGACTGCCGTTCACTATAGACCTTGATCTTTGACATATTCATTAGTATATACGTACTTCACTGGCATTTGACAAAGCCGTTTCAGCCTTCTTCGTATAGTTTGGTGCTCCGAGTTTCTATTACACCAGTCATAAGGCTTCTAACGCGTTTTTTGTACGTGCTACAATTCTTTCCATCTGATTTTGCAATCGATTATATCTTGCCTCGTTCAAGGCCCCACAAGCCCATAAGCAGTCATGTTACATTTATGTTGAAAATACACTATTGTTCTTGTCCCTCGGCCGTGTATCTTTTGCGGTAGACGATTCTCTGACGCATGTCTCCATCCTAGTTTGCGACGCCAGGGTATTCCGTGCACATGAAGAGGTATCTGGATGCACGAGTTCCAGCTTGACGGGACAATGCGACATACAAGTTGAAATTGTACAACAATGTCGGACTGGTTACTTGCTTGTGTATCCATGCCGTGTACCTTACGTTATCAGAGAAAACCCTAGTCATGTAGTGTGTTTTACTAAGCAGTGAAATTTAGTGGTGAAATTTAGTTTGATTATACTCGTAACTGTTGTAGGATGTTCTATATATGTAGTTTCAATGACTTTAGTGTGTGACAAGCTGTAGTATCTAGTCATCTAATAGACATCTAATAACCTAACAATCGTATTAACTAGTTATAATATTTCAACCAATATGACCAATTGGTAACTCTGAGAACCAACTTCGTAGCCATACCTTAAACTAATCGCCAAGCGTAAACATCACTACAGATTGACGTCCATTACATCGTATATAATTGATCATGTTGGTCGTTTCTAGACAATAGCAATAATTTCGATATTCAGTTAGCTTCGTCAAGGCTAATAGCCTCCTTGGGCAATACGCGGTATCAAAATTTTCTCAAAATTTAAATAAGCGCAATCCGAATCAACACAAGTATTTCTTTCTAAACATACAATTATTTGAAGGCCACTACAGGAGGATATCCTGCAACTAACAGTAGATAGTCAAGATGAGAAAGATCTGGAGTCAGAGAAAAGAACGGGACAAAAGAAAGAGTTTCATGCTGATTTACTCAAGCAATGAACAACAAGAACACGAAAAGCCCAGCGGCGGCCATGGAGAAAGCGATGGTTTAGATGATCAATCCACATTGGCCAATTCAACCATCGGAAGCATACCTGAAAGTTCGGAATCAGATTATACAGTGGGAACCAAGAATTCGGTGAGATCGGTATCAACACTCGCAAAGAACGACTACGATCAACACACAGTAAAGAACGCATGGCTCAATGTAACGGTAGGGACCAGTTCAGTGCATGATATGAGCGAAAACATGTTGAGGGTATATAGAGCTGAATTGAAGGGATCACATATGTACTTGTACAAGCCAATGGTGTTGAATGCCAGACGGTTCCAGCTCGCCGACGCGACAGAAGAGGCCGATCAACATCCGGATATTTTCAACCATAATAATGAATCAGGGGTGCTGGAGCAGTCTGTAGCGCAAGAAGACACTCTGAATGAATTCCCGCAATTGACGTTCTTCAGGATAGACATGGCACACCCGGGATTGAAGTATGATTTCGACAGACGCCAGTTTTTACTCGACTCGACGGTCGAAGCCCTCGTGCACTTCTTGTTGTTTCAAACCAACTCTCTCTATACTATATCTACAGGCCAATTAATAGAAACGTTGCCATTGTTTCCTGATTTTGGGGCGGTAATAAGGTTGGTTTTATCCTTTTTAACAAACTTATTTGACTCAAAACTCAAAGGAGAATTCAATGCACAGATAATGACTGAAAGAATATTACGATTATTATCCAACATAGAAGAAAACTTCCAAGGGTTTTTAGTCAGATGTGAGGTCTACCCTATTATTTTGAAAATAATTGAAGTTTTATCAGATAACTTGCAGCACGATGATATTGTACATAAGGTACAAGCATTTAAAACTAACTTGGTGGGAAAACAAAATTCTATAATCGAACTGGTTACCTATGATCTACCATCTGAAAATCCTTTCCATGCTTTGAATTCCAATGTATTTATTAACGACATTAATGTAATTGATTTTTCCAAGACAATCAATTTTATAGACTTGAACTTTTTTAAGAATTGGAACTCAAACATCGATAAATCATTACTATTATATTCATCACTTAAAGATAACAGTGCACAAGACTTTTTCTATAAAAAAAATCCATTAATTTTTGATAATGACCATCATATTCACTATTTGTCACGTTTACTTATAAACCATATGTTCATTGAGAATATCAGCGGTAAAAACAATAATTTCTTAGAAAGAAAGGCCAGATTGATTGAGAAGTGGATCGACTTGGGTTGTTTCCTTGAAAAATCTGGTAACATGTCATCATGGCTTGGTATTGCTTCAATTATATTATCACAACCAATCTTGAGACTAACAAGAATTTGGTATCTCGTTTCACCAGATTATATCAGACTATTAAAAAACGATTGGTCGCCTGTTTTATTTGAGTTGGACAGAAGATTTCTTGTTAATGGTTCGATTAATAGTGACCAAATCTCTAAAACTTCTGATAGTTTGAATTTAAAGTTTGATGATTTTACTTCCAGAGATTCGTACCATATAATGGCACCAAGAGGTTTGGGTAAGATTTATCCTAAAGAAAATGTAATACCGTATTTTGGTGATTTAATCATGAACAATCATTCCACCGATATAAATGAGTTGGAATCTATATGGAAAAGAATTAATTATTCTTTTAACAGATGGAATGAGTATTTGTCAAGCTTAACTAATTATGATGAAATTATTAAATATAATGATGATGTATTGAGGAGATATGATAATATGGGCTTTATCTTTTCAAATGAAAGTTTAAACCAGGTCTTATACTTAGGAGTTAATAGTGACGATACTAAACCCTTACCTGCTAAGTATAAAGATTCGTCTTCTTCCAATATTAATACTGATTTGCATAAAAAATTATTAAAATTGATTGAAGTTAACTGTGATTCTACTAATTTAGAAAAAATAATGAAACTATCATTATTGATGGAGCCCGAATTACCAGAATCGTACTTGAAAGTGCCTATAGATACCCTGTCTGCTAATTCGGACGGTCCTAATGCAACGATTTCCAGTATATCGATTCATTCTAACGATTCGCTGGGCTCGTTGAATACGCCGTTAAATGACAGTAATATTTCTTTACCATCATCACAACAACAATCTTTAGGAGATGATCGGGCATCTAAGATTCCAACATTCAATAATAATTATTTCAAGATCGCACTAGCGAAATATGATGATTTACTTTTGCAAAATATTCTGTCAGAGCAGAAAAGCAAACTTCAAAGCTTAGATTCTTCAGTAATAAAGCATAATTTTGTAATTGATGACGAGTTGACCTTACGTGTTGACGATTTTGTGACTGATTTGGAATCATCATTTATCAACTCATCAACTTTGCAGGGATTAGAAGATGACGATGATGATGAAATCCCCGGTTTAGGAATTGACGTAGATGATATTTTGAATTCAGATAAATTCAATCATATTGACATCAATGATAATTCAGAACCTACGATTCAAAATGAAGAAAAACCTATTAATAAAAATAAGCGCTCCAAAAATTATAGTCTTATTTCCAGTGATTCGTCGAAATTTTCTCCACACAGTGGTTACATTCCAAAATATGCTTCTATTGATAGATTAATTGATTTGTTATTAATTGATGCAAAATATTTTAACGAAAATATTTCCATCAATTTGTCAGAATACAGATTTGTATTTTTATTGAACTATAATTCTTTCATAACCACTAAAGAGTTATTGGATAAATTGTCTCACAGATTCATTAATTCAAGTAATGCAATTATTTCAATTATGAAAAAATTATACCTTATAAAAAATGGAAATGTCGATATTCAGCTGCAGCTCGAATTCCCAAACTGGAACCTCGACACTTCTGTCAATATAAATGAATTAGGTAATGTTGACTATGAGGCTTTGCTAGAAATTCAAACAAATATTTTAAAAGTATTAATTGTATTGATTAATAATTTTTACTCCAACTTTGTGAATGATTTAATTAATAAAAAAATATTTATTAAATTATTGAAATTGTTCAGCAATGAAATTTTGCAATGGTATAATTCAAATAAGATTGATTCACACCTAGAAAAGGCATTCGAAAATTTAGTGAAGTATTACAAGAAATTGAAGAAGTTATTTATTAAAAAGACTTACAGGCCAATCGAAATGCTGAAGTTTGACGAAAATCTTATTAAAGAGTTCAGATTTAGTAACTCGTTACATGATGTTCCAATTAATAGAAATTTACCGGGCCATAAAAATTTAAATAAGGTGGAGAAATTTTTACATAAATTCAATAAACTATTGACTACATTTTATAAGTTGATAAAGACAGAAGATTGGATAAAAATCTATAAAATTTTAGAGAACCAATTCGAAAAGCATTCATTGCTAGGCTTTAATCTCCAAAAGGCTTCTACTAACGATGATAACATGATTATCTCGAACATCTTCAATTTCTTCGAATCACTTTCAGATCCTCAAGAAAAGCAATTAGTTTTGAAACAATTTCCGCTAGTTTTCCGTAAACTTTTCAAATTATACTTCAAGTTTAGAAGTTATTTGTTAATTCAACTATCTGATTTGAATATCACTGTTGATGAACGATTAGATCGTATGAAAACATTGTTACTTATGCTTAAGATTTCTAAAATGAAAATGAGTGACAATCAGTTTGTTTTTGAGGGCGACCAAGATAACATTCCATCTTGTATTGAAACCGCAATTTCTAATGTTATTTATTTGCCGGAAAGTAGGTTGTTTGCCAGCTTATGGATAAAAGCCTCGATGAGTTTAAATGACGATTCATCAAATTTATCATTTGATGATATCAATCTGTTATTACCTACAAATATTAGTGAAGCTAACTTTGCTATTAATGAACCATTGTTACCTTGTTTTGGCTGGATAATTGAGAATTTAATCGAAGCGAATAAATGCCCAAGCTTTCATAAACAAATCATTAACTTCAATAAGAGATATTTGATTTACAAAATTATTAAAGAATTGTGTATTGAAGACATTGATGGACAAGAATCAAATGGATTCAATTGTCATGAAAACAGGGAATTTGACTTCTTATTGAAATTGGATGAATCGCTAGTTAATAGGCAAAGAATTAAAGACTTCATTGTTGGACAAGATAAAGAAAGGTCCAGGCTATTCCGGTCTGTTTTACATGATCAACATAAGATTCTAGCATTAGATAATAAAAAGAAACATATGAGGGATGGCAGTGGTTCAAATATGAGCATTAACCCTACTTCGTCAATGCACACCTTGTCAAAGAAGTCATCGAGTTCCAGCTTGAGGCGTCAATCCTTGTCTTATAAGTCAAATTCATCTTCGAGGTTTAAGATTAGTGGAATATTCAGTAAATCAAGGCCATTTTCTTTAAATGCATCAAGTACATCAGAAAGGATCATAAGTTCCAATGAATTGCCTAATGTAGAATCATATGCTGATCCAAAGCAAAAGGCATTTTTAATTATCCCGTTGAAAAACAAGAAGATCTTCCCAGTGTATTCCTTGCCATTCGCATTCAAAATCGATTCTGATTCTCCAAATGAGGATTCTTTCTTTCAAGCACCTAATGAGAGTGAATTGAATGATTGGCTCGTCAAATTAAATTACGCTAATCGACACTGGTTTTATTCTAAGAATTTAAATCTTAAAGCTAATCATTCTTGCAGTACATTTGGAATTCCAATTGAAGTTGTATGCAACAGAGACCAATCATTAGTACCTAGATTTTTGGTTGTCATATTTGAAGAGATTGAGAACGAAGGCATAAAGGATACCGGAATTTATAGAATCAGCTCGTCAGTAAGTGAGTTAAATCATGTCAAATCTATTATTGATAAAACCGGAACTATAAGCTTCAATGAAAGGGCTTATAATCCGCATACCCTAGCAAGCTGTGTTAAATCTTATTTTAGAGAATTACCCGATGCTCTATTGATTGATCAAGTAATCGAAGGTTTTTTTACTCTAGAAAAAGAATCGCCTGAGAAATCCGATAGTTCAAGTGTTATTGAAAATTATAGGCAAATATTAAAAAACCTATCTACCCCAAACTATCAGACTTTAAAATTATTATTAAAGCATTTACAAAAAGTTTCACAATTCAGTGAACATAATAAGATGACTGCATCAAATTTGGCTACCGTAATTGGACCGGCCTTAACTGAAGCAAGCAATTTAGATTGTTTAATCAACAACTTTGGTTTCATGAATTCCATTTTGGAGAAATTAATTACTAACTATGACTATGTATTCCAAGATGGATCGTAAGTCATGGTTCTACTATATATGCATCAGGACCCTTTTTTTTCTTTTAACATTCAGTTCACTTATTTTACCTAATTTATACATAACGAAATACATATTTCTGGTTTGAATTCTTTCATTTTCTCGTATATATTTAAACATATATTACTATAATAACAGTTTCTTCGTTGGCTATTTACAATCTAGTTAATGTTTCTTGATAAACCCATTACTAATTCCACTCTTTCTCTTATGGATAGCTCCTAATTTAGTATTAGACTCTTTCATTTTCTTCCCGACATTTTGGTTCATGTTCTGGTTGAATTCTTTCCACCACTCACTAACCGTTGCAGGGGGTTGTTTTGCACCAGGAATCGATGCTGGAGCCACAATTGGCGGCATTTTGGCAAACTTACGGAAGTATTTATTTCTCAACACCAAAGCCTGGATAAACGAAAAGATTGAATTGGCCGCAAAATACAAAACAACGGCTGCTGAAAGTTCCTTAGTAATAAAGATAGAAAGAATTGGAACATAAGTCATAACCTTCTTCATCATTGGATTCATGGCAGCTGCACCAGTTTCACCACCTAATCTTACCATACTAACAACTACAGCGGCAGAGATAATTTGCAATCCACAGTATGGATCGACTTGAGTTAAATCTGCGAACCACGCATTACCCTGGGTAGAAAAGCCTTCAACTGGGTGATTAGCCATCTTTCTTAACCCTTGGAAAAACCCATAAGCAATTGGTAATTGTAATACAGGGAACATCTGGTGCGACATATGCACATCATTATCTTTCATTAAAGCCTTTCTTTTGTGAGCAGCCTGGACTTGTTCCTGTGGGTTTTCTGCTTCTCTTAATTCCTGCATAACTTGATCCAATTCAGGTTTGATTTTTGCCATTTTTGCCCCGTTAATGGATGCTTTTACATATAATGGAAACATAACAGACCTAACTGCAACAGTTGTAACGATAATTGTGGCCCACCATGGTAAACCTGTGTAGACATGTGAATATTCTAATAAACGTTCAATAAGAGCAGTTGGCCCGTACCCTTGTGCTAACCCGATGGAGTCTAAATACCCTAATTGATCTGATGTCATGTCACTGACATATCCTGTAGGGCTTGCTTGGTGATCAAAAGATGTTAATTCATTTTTGATTTCTGACACTTTATCAGCGATTTCACTCGATTTGGTGGAATTAAAACGAACCGTCGAAGTTTGGTTAAGAAAAACCGGTGTTACGGACAAAATATTAGGTCTTAATACATTTTGTATTCTAATGGCTCGTTGCGACCGAGCCATGCATGTCCTGAACATATTTTACGTATATCTCTGTACTAAATGACTGTTCTATTATGATTGTCAATACTTGAAGAATTTTTCAAATAAATTTTGGTGATAATCGAGATTATGTAATCGAGAACGGTACTAAATAATTTTTCAACTATCAACAAGTACAACTCTGGTTAGAGGCCATACAATAGTGGGAACAAAGGATAGATTTCGTAAAAAGACTCCCCGATTGAGTTAACAGGTGATGTGGTCCAGGTACCTCCGAAAGAGACTTTTAAAACCTCCAGTATCAAATATAAAAAGGACATATAGTGAATTATGCCAATCTCACAACTACAGAAATGATAAGACTTATGGTCAATACTACGACAGGTTCAATGATGTAAAACAAAATCCAGATCGTAATTCTATTAGAAGTATACTTGACAGTGCTTTTTATACCACTCCCATCGATAATAACGACTCATATCTCATGAATGATTTCCTTGAAACTATATCCAACATTCCAAATCATTATCATACATACGTACAAGAGTACTTAGAAAAATTGAACAGAAATGAAATAAGAGATTGTCTTAAGCAAAATATTGCGCTCCAATTGCTTCTCAGCAGTAATAATTCTGATCAAGCAGAAGTTTATCAATTCATAGTCGAAAACTTACATCACAAATTGAATGTCAATTTGCTAGAGATTTTCATATTCAACCTTATAAAAGCAGAGAACATAAGTGCTGCTACTACTTTATTGCATATACTTCTTGACAAGATTCCTAACTTTAATTTGAGTAATGAATTATGGTCGTATTATATATCTAAGACCTGTGAATTGGGGCATTATCTTGGATCATGCTTAATATACCACGAACTTATAGACAACCATCAAACTCGTTCTGGAGAATCAACAGGCATTAATTTTCAGAATAGCTATATCCCTTTTTTGGTTGCAAATTCATTGTTAGAGAAATTGGGTCTGATATTCCTGAACAACCGTGATCCTATGAGAATTAACGGCGTATTAAATTACCATAAGCGGTTTTACTCGTATTCAGGGCATGCAGATACTTACAAGTCGTTAAGGTGTTCACTTGTAGAAGCCTACAGTAACGAAGGTAATTTGGGGGAAGCCCTTAAGCATTTTCGTACTCTCGCATTTATTTTCAAGGGGCATAGGAACTATAAGAAGAATGAAAGCATTTCAACGCCTAAAATGTCTGCATTTAGTCATTTTCGCTGGAGAAGAGACAATATCAAGAACAATAATTATGATTCCATATCCCAGGTTCCTGATAAAATAAAGACAAGCCTAGATTTTCAAGAAGAGGCATCATCAAAAGAGTTAAATATGAAATTATTCAGGCCCGATGAAGAAAGAAATGTATATACATATCCAGGTCATTCCTATATTCCTGTTGTCGATGGATCGTTGAGATTAAGCGATTTACCTTATTTTCGCTCATTAATAAACTCAAATATTCAACATTTAATGAACAACTCCGGACCAGAACGTCTCGATTCGTTAATGAACTATATATCAGGATGTCATTTCATGCTACACATATTTATCAACTCGTGCTTGTGTGAGTTAGGATATATAAATGAGGCATTTCTGTTGTTAGTTAAATTACCCAAGATTTATCCAAAAGTTTATTCAAATGTTCTTATTCGAGAGGAGGACTTCATTTATCTATTTGAAGCTTGCAAACATAGGTTTAACAGCCTTGATATTGATAGTGATTATACCCAGTTTAATGAAGCTGAGCAAACATACCAGTTACTTCATGAAATAAAACTATTTCAGGAGAGCGTCAATCAGAGAGCAAACGTTAACATGTTTTCAATGAAACTTCATGAAATTTTCATTTCGACCATGTTATCATATCGAGGTATTACTTTAGAGAAAATACTGGTTTACTTAGACAATCTCTTACGTTTGTCTACGGTTAATAGTCCAATTACCATTCTCATAGATGAACCACAATTCAATAAGTTGAAAAGTCTATGCTCAACTGCAAACGAACTTAAGTATTCTAAATTAGTTCGCATGAGGGATTAAAAATTATTCCTTTTCATTATTATAATTACTATTATATCATTAATATTATATACATGTAAATAAGCATTGTACATAGCATTCGTAAATTAATTATCACTTCTTGGGTCATTCATTTTATGAATCTTCACATCTTTACTGTCCAAATCACCTACTACTGCAATATCTTGAGGAGTAATGAAAATGGATTGAGACTTCGGATATTTTCTCAATTCACTTAATAAAAGCTTGATACTAATAGATCTATTTACCGAGTCCATGAAAACATCGAATTCATCCAATCCACGTACTTTAGAATCCATTACTTTCCAAATAGCTAATAATAATGCTATTTGAGTAAATGATTTTTCACCACCTGATAAGGATTCGACTGTTCTTTTTTTAGAGTCGCCTTTGGTTTGAACTAGCATGGTTAAACTCTTCTCGCCAAAATCAAACTTCAACTCACCTTTAAACCCTCTTAATGCCAAAGATCTTTCAAAAGAAGAAGATGCTTCGTTGATATTCTTTAGAATTGTTGTATGTAAATAATTAAATCTACTATTCAAATCATCCGATAATGATCGATAAATTTTATCTAAGTCTATTACTCTTTCTTCGCAGACTTCCTTGGTGTCCTTATTTGTTAATAATTCTTGTTGGATTTCCTGATAAGACCTTCCAACTGATTTTTCGGCTTCTTTGACTGCCTCTTGAGCCCTTTCGTATTCCGTGCTAATAGATTCATTGGTATCTTCGTTTGTTATATTAACTTGAGTTCTTGGGCATTTACTTTCTGCATCTAAAACAAGAGGAGCTAGCCTTTCATTACCCTGTGAGATCTTAGTTTCACATACAACCATTGCATCTCGCCGTTTGGAAGTCGTCATTTTATAGTGCTCAGTTTCCGAAAGCATGGCCGATCGTTCAATTTCACATTCAACGAGTGCCTTCTTGGTATCCTCTTGTAGTTGTAGTTGCTCTTGTATTTCTTGTTTGAGTTTCTTCATATTTTCTCTTACCGTGATGAACTGCGAGCGATCCTTCTCTAAGTCCTCATTTAATGATTCTAAAATACCCTCTTTCTGAGATGCCTGAGCTTCGTCTTCCGCGATTTGAATCTTCAAAGCTTCAATTTTAGATAAATCACCATTTTCGTTAAGACTATTTTCAATTTTGAAAAGTTCGTCATTTAGCCTTCTAGTTTCTTTTTGAATCGTTTCATATCTATTTTCTAGATTCTGCTTTTCGTTCTGTAATTTCATTTTTATTTCTCGTTTTCTTCTTTCTAACTTATGTATCTTCACAATTTCCTCATCGACTTGCTCATCTGTTTTCTTAATATCGTTCGTGCTCGATTGAGATTTGTTAGATAGTTTATGTGGTTCATTGAGTCTGTAATAAATAGGGTCAATCTTGAATGTATTTCTGTCACCACTTGATCTTTGTCCTGATTTACTATTCAAAAGAGAATAAACGTTCAAGATCTTGGGATAGGTAACAAGATCTCTAGCTCTATTTCTATCGTCGCATATAACATTCTTCTCGATACTGTTTAAATCAATAAGAGTGTATAGTACATTCTCATTTTCTATAGATAAAATGTCTAAGAACGTGGTATGGCCATAAGCTATTCCATCTTCAAAATTAAAGCTTTCAAACCTTCTCGTAATGATATTCTTATTTATACGATATTTTTTGAAAAGATCACTTAAAATTTTCCTATCATGTTCATCACAAACAAGAAAAGAATCAAGAGTCTTGCCGATCGAGGCATTTATCAAGTCACGCCAATCAGAATATTCTTCTTTGACTGAGACAAGTGATCCAATTGGACCGATAGGCTCTTGATGCCATTGATTTATGGCCTTAATATTGGCTAGCAAATGAGTTATATTATTTCCCCACGGTGAATATTTATCCTTCTGTGATGCTAAGATTCTTCTTTTCTTTTCTTGAAGAGTAGATACTATCTCCTTGGATTCATTAACTTTTTTTTCGCAGTCTAGTAATTCTGAATCGTTATAATTTCCAGCTTCGTTTAGTTCGGATCGAACTCTCTCCCTTTCTTGGGCTAAATCTTCTAGTTTTGCTTTCAATTCACTTAAACTATCATTGAGTTTTTCTTTCGACCCGCCATTAATCTCGTCGATCCTTTGTTGTTCCTTGGCTATTATATTTTGGCATCTTTCGATATCTTTATGAAATCCCTCGATATCCTCTTCCCCCTTTTTAATCTCATTAATAACCTCATTAATACCGGATTTCAACCTTTGATAAGTCATTTTAATCTCTTGATAAGAGTCCTGAGATTCTACAATTTCCTTTGAGATAGCGATATTTTTCTCTTCCAATTTTTTCACATTTTGTTCACGTTGATTAGATTTCTGTTCAATTTCTTCAAATTTCTTTTCAATCACCTCAATATCGTGACTTGCTTGTTGTAACTGATCTTTGTATTTCTGAATCTTCTTTTCTATTACTGTAACATTATACCAATATATCTTAGCGTGAATAAGCTCTAAGTGTTTTCTTAAGGAATCGGATTTCTTAAATTTATTATACAATGAAGCAGATTCGTCATAATTCTTCGTTGCAACGTCTAAATGTGTCTTTGCAAGTTTTAACTTGTTCTGTACTTCAACGATATTTCCACTTGTTATTCTATAATTCTCTATAATATCATTAATTAAGGAACCAGCCATAAAATAATCATACTTAACCTTATCAGTCGTCAGAGTTAAAAATTCTCTTGCCTTATCTTGTGACAAAAACGCTAACGGGTTGTCGATAGCTATATTAAACTTATACAATATTTCATCTAAAACAGACTTTTTGGTGGATATAGTTTTAAGGTTTTCGGACCTAATGAAATATCCATTTGAACCCTGTCTTTGAATTTTTCTTTCAACAATAATCTTAGATCCATATTCTTCTGGCTTATAAGCTTCGATACCTTCGTTTCGAAAGACTACTGTCACTCTAGCGGTAGACTTCCCATCTTTGATTAAATTCTTAATAGATGACCCTCTACTGGTATCAGAAGCCTTAACCCCTAAGCCTATGGAAATACCCGTTAGTATTGCACTCTTACCCGATCCGTTTCTACCTATAATAAAATTTAACTGAGGACCTAAATTCAACTCAAAAGAATCATGACACATGAAGTTCTTTAAAATAATCTTTTCAATTACACCGGCTTTGGCAGGAGAGCTGTCAACTTGATCTTCATTTTCAAGCTCATCATCGCTATCTGATTCTGATTCTGATTCCGAATCATCTGACCCTTTCTGAGTCATTTTTCTTCGTTTACTTTCTAATATTTGAGACATATAGTCAGATACACTTTGTTCTCGCTACTTGGGTTAGTAATTTGATTCGTCGTCGATCTGCCCTGGAAATAACATACCATTGGATTAAACATATCACCACCTTCTTCATCTTCTTCTGTTCGCCTCTTGGTGCCTCTATACCCATCAGAAGCGGGCACCGTCATCTTAATAGTTGTGTAAAGTTTTGGTTTTATACTTGAACTGTTATCAAATAATTTTTCAATAAGCGCGTAGTGAAAATTAATGAGTAAGCGTGATGAATTGTTCTTATCAAGATATTTAGACTTGACAGAAGCTAGCACTTCAGATACACTTCAGATACACGTTGAATAGTAGTATTAATCTTCTCCTTCATATATACCAATTCATTTTATGCTAACTTCATTGGTAGCTCGCATGTAGGAAGAAGTATGTTGAAGTTGCTCATGCATTTGGTGGGCGGTTTTAACTAAATACCGGATCTCTACGAACTAGTTTGTTCAAAGGTCTTCAAGGTTTACCAAATAACCGGTACTTTTTTCTTATTGTACTATAAACCTTGAATTATAATTCCGATGCCCCTCAGGTTTTAATTTAGAGTATTAAGGTTTAGTGATCCTGTTCTTGTTTTAGAAGTAGATATTCAGTCTTAGGTAGAATATCTCCTCATAACTAGGCTATAAAGCATATACTTGGATTTACACTGGTTGCTTGTTCAAAGCCTTACGGTTACTTGATTCTATCGTCTACGTTAGTAGTAAAGGTACTAAAATGCATTAGGTGCGAATTTGCACCCAACTTTCTGATATTGTAGTTTTAGTCATTATAGACAGTAGAAAGGCTAAACTTCATGGATATATGCCGTTGATATATCAGTGTATATAATATTAATTAATAATTCTAAAGGTTAAAAATTTTAGCAAAAAAAGAAATGAAACAAATAATCAAACAAATTAACTACTTGTTGATCACAAGTCTTCCATTACACCAAACCATAACGCAATTTCTATCATCACCACAAAAGATCCATTTTCCCAACAAATTATGTATGCCAGTTTCTGTGTCTTTATTGATATTCTTCAAGTCAGGCACGTTGCAAGGGAAAATATCGATATTAGAATTAGCAGAGTTCAAGTTGATCAACTGAGCATCCCATCTCTTGCCTATGTCAAACGAGCCGATTATATTATCTAAACCCACTGCTTTTGCACCAGCCTGAGTTGCCATGTAAATCGCATCGGCCACGGAAAGCTTTGGGTCAGATGCTGTTTCATTCCTCGTTTTAATTGAGAGATGATGCGATACCAAGATTGTTTGTTTGATTACTTCCAAAATCGACGGACTGTATCCTCCAGAAACATCTGATCCTACTGACACATTTATTTTGTCTTCATACAAGTACTTTTTAACTGGGGCTTCCCCACTGGCAATAAACGTATTTGATGTAGGACAATGAGAAATAGAACAGTTTCTACTTTTAATTAATTTCCGTTCTTTCTCATTTAAGTGAATTCCGTGAGCTAATATTGTAGACGAGTTCAATAGCTTAAAGTTATCGTATACTGAGGCGTAATTGTCAAATTCTGGAAATAACTTTGCAACTAATTCAATCTCGTTGTGACTTTCGCTAATGTGTGTTTGAATAGACAATTCCTTGGTGGCAGCTAATGAACCTAAATATTCTAATAACCCCAGTGAACAAACAGGGGCGAATCTAGGCGTAACAATAGGTTTTATCAATTGTTCGCCTTTTGGGTTGGTATTCTCGTAGTATGAGGTGATTAATTCCATAGATTTTACACAATCATCGTGATCTTCTTGGTAAGTTTCGAAGACATCATTCGAGTCCATACACACCTTTCCTACAAACCCTCTCTGTCCAAGTTTTAAGAGTAAACGGGCAAATAACATCGTAGTATGAGGATCTATGGTGGTAAAGTATGAAGCACAAGTAGTACCATTTTCTAGGGTCTTCTTAATGATCTTATGGTATACATCATAAGCAAACTTCATGCATTCTTCATCTTTTGGGTTAGTAAATCCGTTTTCTAACTTGTATGTGTAATTTTTTAACCAATCCAATAATTGGCACCCCAACCCAATACCTACATTTGGGTACTGTGATGCGTGGATATGGGTATCAACAAACCCCGGACAGAAGAACTTCGTAGCATCATCAGAAATGTCGACATAGTGCAACTCGCTTGGATCGAGTTGGTTCCCCTGTTTCTTAAATTCCTGTTTAAAAAATTCGAGAGCCGATTGCCCATCATGATCGTAATTCTCATGAATGTAGTCAATTGTTCCCAGTTTATTGACTCCGACCAAAGTTTTAAGACACACCTTCAATTCTCCTAAATTAGGGGTATGTATAAATGTACCATAATATAAAGTGTATGGAATAGGCTTCATAGCAGCCATGTCAACTTCATTTGATTCACTCATTATATATAACGACTTCCGGTAAAAATCGAGTATTAGGTTTGAATAATATCTACCTTCCTATATTATCTTCTCGATATTAGCCTTCAGACTTGTCGAACGAAACACAATTGCCTATATTTATATAAATTTTGGTGAAAGTTTTGATAGTGAAAGCTCTTCGGATGAACCCGCGGAGCAGATCAATGATAACAAATTTTCGCTACTCAGTTAATAATAATGATATGCCACTACAAAGACATTTATTTAAGCATATATTTTAGAAAAAAGGTATCAACGAATTAAAGATATACGGAAGAAAGAAATCATTTTATGTAGTTTATAACAAAGCAACACCAGCTAAACCAGCTAAGATGGCACCAACAGAAAGACCTTGGACATTAGCACCGTCTTCAGATTGGGTTGGGACAACTGGAACACTTGAACCAGATGTAGAGCTGGAGACGGTGGTTGCAACACCAGCCAACGAGGTGGATTCTTCGTCGTCACTAGCAACTTGCGAGGAGGCTTGTGTTGGGGCAGCTGAACTTTCGTTGGAAGCAGATTGGGAAGAAGCTTCGGTGGTAGAAGCAGCACCAGAAGAAGCAGCACCAGAAGAAGCAGCACCAGAAGAAGCAGCACCAGAAGAAGCAGCATCAGAAGAAGAGGCCGCACTGGAGGAAGCCTTGGTGGAAGAAGAAGCTTCACTGGAGGAAGCCTTGGTGGAAGAAGAAGCTTCACTCGACGATGACGAAGAGCTGGAGTGGCCTTCACAAGAATCTTCAAATGCTGACTTGGCACTATTTGCATCTCCATCTGGACAGATGTCATCTAAACACTTCTTGACATCACTACCCTTGCTAGAGCAAATACAAGATAAATCATTTAATCCAGTACAATCAGACTTCTTTTCAACCTGAGCAACACAAGCTAATAAACAGGCTGGTGGAGCGGCCAATGTGGTGGAAATGTATGATGCTAATGCAACTAAGGTGGTAATCTTTAACATGGAGGAAGGCATTATTGTATTGTGAGCGATAGACTATTCTATGATACCTAAATCAATTGTTTGTATGAAAAGAAGGAATATATTCAATGTTTTCTAAACACTTATGTCCAATTGTTCCCTATAAATCAAAATAAACCTATTTTTAGTAATTATTCCACGACATTGTCGCAGAAAATTTTCAATGTATACGCACGATATTGTCGCACTCCCTAACGGAATCACTTCTAGACCTTGTTTGGATAGGTCGAAATTCAAGTCGAATACTTACGTAAGTATATTATACCTTCCATGAGGTGTGTGGTGGAGGGAGGGTTCAGTGGTGGATGTCCAATTTTGTGTTATGTAATCTTCTGACATGAACTCGCACCCCGGACTTCTAGAACGTTTTCTTGCTCTCCTAAGTGGATCGCTCGACTGGCAAACCGGGTACCACATTCAAAATGTATAGATCCATACACCAGAACCCCCAATCTTCCAGTTTCACTCAGTGGGTGGGGCTTGGGGGGAAGGGGATATTTGGTGGTCATATTATTATATAAGAATGCGATCTATCAAGCATGCTTAGTCAGGCTGCGACTACCACCGGATGGCTGCACTGAGATCACTACCCTCATATAGTAACAGAAGGTCGAACTCACCAATGTTTGCCTTGAATACCGCTAGAACTTGGACCCGCAAACTTCCGTTTAGCGCTTTACGCAAGATGTCCATTCCTATGTTACTATCCATGACAAACGGGATGCGAGGGGTTGTGTATACCCCCGGAGGAATAAGTAAGTACTGATCCGGTTGTACATGGCCCAATTTGGTATTCTCATATGAAGCTTGTGCCTGGTATATTTTGACGGCTATTTCAGCATTTTCGAGAGGGTTGAAGAGTGTTAGCTCCAATTCGGATGAAAAGATATGGATGGTGGCATCAATGAGGAAGGGCGACTGGTGTTTGGGGTGATGGTCGAGTGGATGGGGGAGATTTTGCACCCGTTCGGGCGAGAATGATACGTTGGGTACTTGAATATCATTGATCGCTATCTGAGATAAGAACTTGCTAAGTCCATGATTGTTCGATGAGGAGGTGTTGGTACCCTCTACTGAGAAATAAAGGTCCTCGTAGCCGGAGATAAACTCGCCAATAAGGAATTCCAACAGAACCTTGCCATGGGTCGTAGTTGTGTTCAAATTGAGATTGAAAGTCATGTTGAAATACTCACCAGTTTGGGGAATCAAGATATCGGTTGTGCTGACATTCCCGATAATGGTATCGTTGTATCTGAGTTGTAGCGAGATGGTGTCGTCAGGAACGTCTATTGAGATATTCGTGGGATTCAACAAGCTACAGTCAATCATCAACCTTAATTCTTCTTTACTCGAGTCAACGTATAAAATATTATCAACGGTTATGTTTAGGGTATCAATCACATCATCAATAGAGTTGATGGTTTCGATAGGAGGGTTCAACTGTACGCTGGGTAAAATTAGATGCTTCAAGGTAGTGGTAAGAATGGGCATTGATAATTCCACTTCATCAAGTATCATATCCAAGTACATTGAATCCGCTATATCATTTCCATTAAGTAGATTGTTTGCCAATGCGCCCAATCTTGCTGGTCCAACGCTATCAGCCTCGAAATTCGACACCGCTATATCCCATTCCAAAAGATTTTCATCATCGTACCTATGCAAGTCCATTGTGTTGTTAGTATTTGACCAACCTTTGATTAAGGTTTCTGATTCATCTCTCAAAGATATGCTGTTTTGAAACCTAGGAACTCCGAACGTAATGTCAAATATCCCTGGAAACGTGGTTATCATGGAGACATTAGAGCTCAACGCATAGCTGAACAGTTCACGAGACTTTGGCGACAAAAATTCTAGAAATAGTGAGCTGATATCATATTCTTTAATGTAGCTCATAGTATCGTCCTGGAAATACGGCAAACTAACCAGTAGCTTATATCCCGCCTTGTTTAATACATATAATAGCCACTTTGGTAAGTTCTCTTGGTTATTTAGATTGTTCGACGCACTAATGGTAACTGCAGTTGCTTTACCTTTCAAGTAGTCCTGAACCAATTTATTTATTATGGTAATATTATTATCACAATTTTGTAGCAATTTATCTGGGATTTCCCTTATGAGCCCATTAACATCAAATTCCACCCGAGAATCAGGTTGTATTGATAAGCTCGAACTATGCCACTCTCCAAGCTTGACTAGTTCTTTATTACAGCCAGCAATAGATATATCCCAATCAATCGCCTCCAATTCGGCTTTTATAGGAAATTTATTATCCATACTAATTGTACTGTAGAATTCAATCTCTGTACTATTCTCGGGATTCTGTTGTACAGTCAACTTATCAAGCAAAACCGTTGGGGCTAAGTCTGTTTTATTCAAACTGTAATCAAGATAAAATCTAGCATTCTTTGTAGAATATTCGAATAATTTGGATTCAATTGTAGAGTCAAATATGCCAGTTAATTTCACAACAACTTCCTCGTCGTTTATTTCTTCGAGAGTATTGAGAAGCTCGACTATGTTCTCTTTAATCAATTCTGACTTACTTATAAAGTCAATTTCTGTGAGTGCATTATTTGCTATATCAACTTGTATGTCTGGTGGATAAATGTTTAGCACATGTAACGACTCATTTCTTCCTTGCAATGAGGCAAATAACTTAACAGCATCGTTGGGTATGACAATAACACTTCCAATGATGACAGATGCTAATTTCATAAAAAAGCGATAAAAATGATTACCAATGTTACCATAATGCATGGACACCGATCCTAGCACATGAAAGTCAAGTCCATCATTATTCAAATCCATTATTGATAAACTCTGAAATTTTGTATCAATGGCCAGCATCACCAAGCTGTCCAGCTGCTGAAATGTCAAGTAGAAAAAAAAGCCCAATCCCAAGAGTATCAATAGCGTGTAAACGAATGCCTTGTTGTTTTCAAAACTAAAGTACTCCTTTGCTATTTCATCAACTGATTCACTACTACGAACAACCAAAAGCGGTTGTCGTTCGTCATTCTCTTCATCCCCAAATGCACTATCTTCTGTATAACTTCTTGAGGTTCCATTCAGCGACGCTTCGATTGATGGGTATGATTCCTGCCTTGAATTAGAGGTCGGTTCGTTTTCCTCCAAGGGGACTCTTGTTAATGGTGATATCGAACGATTAGAAGGTATTGTCTGGGTCGACGTGTGGGGGTCATCGTTTGTGGTACTTGGCAAGTCTGTGCTTCTGACGTTCGAATCCATAGTATTAGAAGATGCTATATGTGCCAGTTTCTTACTAATGCTTCAGTTTACCGGTATATATAATGCCACAACTGAATAAATTGTCGTAATATACGTGTTTGTAGAATTGTTAAGGGTTTTTTGCGTCAAGATCTTTTTTACCGAAAATATACAGAAATTGGGACATATACATCGATCTTAAAACAAATGATATAATATTATATATAAAAGGTAAACATTGTAGTATACACTGGAGTAGTGAATGTACCGACATAAGTATAGTAAAACATAAAATATAAACTGAAAAAGACTGAAGATAAAAGTTTAAATATCAAACAAAGGTCATAATTCGGCCACCAGAGGTGTTTTTTTCCGAATTAACGTAAGGTCCCATGAGAATGGTCATGTTCCTGAACACTTGGATCAACGTTAGGGTCAATATTTGGATCCACTGGAGGGTGTTGGTGGTGCATGGCAGCAGCAGCAGCCACCGCAGCTTCAGCGGCCTCTGTATTGGGGGTAGCCTCCATTGCCGCAATCACCGCCGGGTCCTGGACCGAAGGCGTATGGGAAGCATCATGGTGGTGTGGGTGTACGTGTGGGTGAGGTACGTGAACCTGTTGGTGTGGGTGTTGGTGTTGATGGGCAACCATATCGTTTGGACTGAAGTTATTGACCGGGTTGGAATTTCCACGGTTCAATGGCTTCTCCACTAACGTTCTCGTATATTTTGATCTCTTCTTCTTGCTGGAAGAATTGACGTTAGGCTCTGGAGGGTGGTTGTGTTGGGGGTGAATCATTCTCAAGATCCATATTTCGCTGGTGCTGTTGGCCATGGGGTTCTGGTTTTGGAACTCGTTAAGCTTGTCGTCTATGTCTTTGTCAAGGGCATCGTCTTCCGGTTTCTTGGCCCTCTTCTTGTCTTTTTCGGGAGGATACAAGTTGGCCACCAACCGGTACCCACACTTGTTTCTCTTGGTGTACGCAACTCTCTGTCTCTTGGTGGAGTCCTTGACCGTCGTTCTGAACGACCCCGACCTCTCACATTGGAAATAAACCGCCTTCGGCTTCGACGAGTTGATCACAATCTTGCACTGTTCCTCGTCGTTGAGCACGTTCTTCACAAACTTCACCAACTCTGGCTTGCTAGGAAACGTCTTGATGATCTCATTTTCCATAAACTTCGACGTGAGGTACTGCCCCCCCTCGTAGTCGCCTCCCACATGCTGACTTCCTCCCACCGGTGGACCTACTGGCTCGTGCATCGGCGCCTGGTGCATCCCATGTTGCTGTAATGGTGGTTGTATGTGGTGCTGCGGTCCCATCTGGTGGTGTGGAGCCTGCATCTGCTGCTGCTGTTGTTGAAACTGCTGCTGCTGCTGCTGCAACATCTGATATTGCTGCAACTGCGCTTGTTGCGCCTGTTGCACCTGTTGCTGTTGAAAGTGTGCCGCCGCATTATAATGGTGCTGATGTGGATGAAACTGACTCCCATCGTCTGGATGGGCACCTGGCGCCATCATTCCTGAAGCCGCTGCAACTGCTACCGCCGCTTGATTATAATCTGGCTGTCTAGCAAGCTCATGTTGATGAGGATGAACCTGTTGATGTTGCGGATGAATAGGGTGATTATTTGTAGCTACCGTCGATCTTTCACTCGAAGTTGAAGGTCCCAGCATCTTGTTCGCTCTGTCTTATCTCTTTTCAGGTCTTAATGAACTATCTATTGGGTTGTGAATATAAACAACGCTCCTGCACATGTAGGGGTTTGAATGGGAAAGGTGTTGTTGACAAAAAATTTGGTGATAATTGAAGTTTTGCAGGTTAGTCCGATTCTGAGGATTTTGGGATAGTTTGCAGGTTAGAGCTTTCTGGTGCGATATGATAATAGTACCTAATAAATGGGACATAAATGATGGGTTTGGAGTCGATTTATTGGCATAGTGAACGTATAAATGATGCAAATCGATCGTACACAGATGCAAAATGTTGTGTCGGAGATACAGACAGAACATGCGGACCAGGAATTGCATTGGCTTATTTCTCAGGTGATTACACCGGAATTTCCCCAGATTATCGAGGCTCTCGGTATATGCTCGAATCTCATCTTGTACAACTCACCACAGCACCCCGACGCACAGAAACAGATCGAAAGGGGGCCGGAGATCAAGCTTCCGGTGTCGTCGTCGAAGCTGGAGGCACTAAAGGGCATAATTGTTCGGGACGGGGCGTATGTGACGCAGATGACAGTACAGTTGAAGGAGAGCCATTTCAACAAGATTTTGAACAAAATGACGCTTAAGAAGCCGGTGTTGCTTCCGCAGATCATTGGAGCCAAGAAGTCGATTGATGCGGCGGTGGGGCTCATTGAGCGAGCGTCTAGCGAGGTGTTGGACGACAATTGTGACCAGGAACACACCCGACTCATCGCCATGTTCCACCAGATGCTCTGCGAGATCCAGATTGCGAAAAATAGTTTGCAGTTGCCCACGGACCCCGAGCTAGTTTTTCCGCTTAATGTGACGCCGGCGTCGTCGTTCAGTCCCGTGCTCACCCCCAACATCGCCGTCGACTTGTACATCAGCCAGGCCGAGGTGTGTGTTGATCTCAAGTACTTGCACCAGGTGCAAGATCACCCATGGTGCGAGATCGACTCGCAGGGCAAATCGTACGTGGACAAGCTCAGGGACGACATGCGCTTGCCCAGCTCGCATGTCAGCCGGTCCCTGACCCCGGCGGCCCCCCAGCCACTCAACATGGCCGATATCGAGCAGAAAATCCACCAGTCGGCCTCGACCACCCCCGACGGACTGCGCTCGCAGTCCAACTTCGTCAACAACGTGTGGAACCACATCCTGTTGAAGCCGAAGCACGACCCAATCGACTACATTACAAAGTGTGTCACCTACAACAACATGGTGGTCATGGTTGGCAAGAAAATCGAGGTTTCTTCCCCGGACCCAGTGCTAGTGAGCGCCCTCACAAAATTAGATAGCGTCGAGTATCTCGTCAGCAGTTTCTTGGAAAACCTCCAGAAAGTGGTCGATTCTCTTCATCAGTAGTCGCTGGTGATATACTGCCCCCGTATACCCCCGTATACTCCGTCATTTCTATCGTTATCGTAGATAATTCATCAAATTACTATATAATCGTAGACCGCGGTTAATACACGCAGTAACATATTGCCATAGTTAAGAATAACCACCAAAGTTAGCATTAGCATATGAATCTTTTTCTTAAATTCTTTGTTTATCTGGTTTTGTTAATGTATTCAGCGAAAGGGTTGTCTCGAATCATTAACTATAAGTCAGGTTTTAATTTACAACAAGTATTTTACTCGAGTATATCCAAACTAAGAATGCAAAGCGACAAATACACCGTTTTGGCGGACAATTCCAATGTTGAAAAACCTATATTAGATGACCGTTCGTACCGATTGATCAAATTAAATTCAAATGACTTGCATGTCCTTATAATAAACGATGCTTCTACCGATAAAGCTGCTGCTTCGTTGGACGTTAACGTGGGATCATTTGCAGATAAGAACTACCAAGTCCCGGGGTTGGCACACTTCTGTGAGCATTTATTGTTCATGGGCACCAGCAAGTATCCTGAGGAGAACGAGTATTCTAGCTATCTCTCGAAGCATTCGGGGCATTCGAATGCTTACACGGCGGCAGAACATACCAACTACTATTTTGAGTTGAGTTCTGATTATTTGGAGGGCGCGTTGGACAGATTCTCCCAGTTTTTCATCAGCCCGTTGTTCAGCAAGTCCTGTAAGGACCGTGAAATAAAGGCGGTTGATTCAGAGAATAAGAAAAATTTGCAGAATGATATGTGGAGATTTTATCAGTTGGATAAGCTGACAAGTAACCCCCAACACCCGTACAATGGGTTTTCCACCGGGAATTATGAAACATTGCACGAAGAACCAACCAGCCAAGGGTTAAATGTAAGAGATATATTGCTTGACTTTTACAAGAACCATTACTCTTCGAACTTGATGAGTTTAGTCATCTTGGGGAAGGAAGATTTGGACACATTAACTTCTTGGGCTATCGATAAGTTCTCGGAAGTTCCTAACAGTAACTTGCCTAGGCCAAACTACGATGGAGAGTTGATTTATAATCCTGATCACCTCGGCAAAATTATCAAGGCAAAACCAATCATGGACTCTAATAAATTGGAATTGAGTTTTATGGTTCCTAGTGACCAAGAAGCTAACTGGGATAGCAAGCCCGCGAGTTATTATTCTCATTTATTAGGACACGAGAGTTCTGGTTCTATCTTACACTATTTAAAGCAGAAAGGTTGGGTTAATGAGTTATCTGCTGGCAATATGAAAGTCTGTCAGGGTAACTCGATCTTTGTACTTGAATTCGATTTAACTCCAAATGGTTTAAAGAATTGGGAGGCAATCGTCGTTAATGTGTTTGAATACTTGAAGTTAGTCTTGAATGGGGAACCAAAATTATGGTTATGGGAAGAATTGAGCAATATGTCTACCATTAACTTCAAATTCAAGCAAAAGCAAAGAGCTGCTCAAACTGTCTCTAAGATGAGTAACTCTCTCTATAAATTTACCGAAGGTTCATATATTCCTCCTCAGTATTTATTAAGCTCTTCCATTTTGAGGGAGTTCAAAAGTCAAGAAATTAAAGAATACGGCTCATTCTTAAATCCAGACAACTTCCGTATTTTATTGACATCTCAATCTTTGCCGGACTTAGATAAATCTGAGCATTGGTATGGAACCCAATATTCCTATGAATCCATATCAAATAACTTGAAGGATCAAATTGAAAGTGCTGAAACAAACGAAAATTTCCACTACCCTATTCCAAACAAGTTCATCCCGAAGGATTTTACTGTTTCGAAACCTAAGCTGGAAAATCCGTTGCCTCACCCTTATTTGATTGAAGATAACAACAAATTTCAGGTTTGGTATAAACAAGATGATCAATTCCAAATTCCCAAGGGAGCTATTGAAATTGTATTGCATTTAGCAAATGCAAATACTTCATGCAAATCATCTATTTACACAATGCTTCTCAGTCAGTTGATTGATGATGAATTAAATGAGATTGTTTACTACGCATCCATGGTAGGCATATCGTTTACAATAAATCACTGGCGTGATGGTTTGTTAATAAGGGTTAGTGGTTATAATGATAAATTACCAGTCTTGTTGGAGCAAATTCTTCAAAAGCTTATCACCTTTAAACCTAAAGAAGATAGATTTGAGGTTTTCAAGTTCAAACTAAATCAAGAATTTAAGAATTTTGGATTTGAGGTTCCTTACTCACAGATTGGCACCCATTTCTTGACCTTACTCAATGATAAAACTTATCCCTATGATTTAAAAATCGATACCTTAAACAAAGAGATAAATTTTGGTGAATTACTTGAATTTTCTACCAATAAAATTTGGGAGCAGGGTGTATTCGGTGAAGTATTAATTCAAGGTAATTTCAACGACACCAAAGCATTTGAGATATCAAGGGCTATCCAAGGCCACTTCACTGAGTTCAAAACTATTCGCGATAGCCAGGAAGAAATTAATGAAATTGTCAAACTTAAAACTCACATTGTTCCATCTAACCAGAGAATCAGATACGAAGTAGCGTTACAAGATAAAAACAACATCAACTCGTGTATTGAGTATTTTATCCAAATCAGTGATTCATTTGATGATGTTCGCTTAAGAGTTTTGACTGATTTATTAGGAACTGTTATTCACGAACCATGTTTCAACCAATTAAGGACAAAGGAACAATTAGGGTACGTCGTGTTCTCCGGTACAAGGCTAACTAGAACCACTTTAGGCTTCAGAATTTTAATACAATCAGAGAGATCTTCCGAATATCTTGAATACAGAATTGAAGAGTTTATAAACCAATTCGATAAATTTGTGAAGAAAGGTCTCACCGACGAAAACTTCGCTAAATTTAAGCAGGCATTGAAGGATAAAAAATTGACTAAGTTGAAAAACTTGAGTGAAGAAGTAAGTAAATTTTGGAATTCCATTATTAGCGGGTACTACGATTTCCAAGAAAGAGAAAAGCATGTTGAAGTACTTGAATCCATCACCAAGGATGAATTTATCAAATTCTACAATGATTATATTTCTGCGGACTCTAATGTTTCTTCGAGAATCATAGTCCATTTGAAATCCCCTAGCGTACCTAAACTCGAAAAGCTGAAGTTACTTCACAGTTCCATAAATAACTATATTTACCGGAATGAATTTAGTATCAGTTCTGACGTTTTGGATTCTCTAATTGAAGCAAATGCTGATGACGTAGCTAAACTCGTGGAAGTATTAACCAACGCAATTGCAGAGAAGAAGGAAAACAACGTTTCCAATAAGGATCGTTTGAAATCTGATTTATCTGAAACAATTAACAGGGAGCTTACGACTCCTGTACCACCTCAGTACCCATCCGGTAAATTGGTTGAAAACGTGGATCAATTTAAATCAACATATCCAGTTGGTGACATTCCTAGACCAGTTGAACCACTTTCAAATTTCTATTACTCTAAGCAACCTGAAGATCATGCCCATTTATAATTCATATATATATATATATAATAGATATAGAGTCTTTTACTAGAAGCGTTATATACAGTATACGATAGTATATCAAAATCGATTGATTAATTAAGAGAATCCCATGAACGGCAACCCTTCTGCTCTAAAGACTAAGATGACTTTGAATCTATCTAAAGTGAGTGAAACATACTTCAATAAGTTATTCGAAACTAAGGTTTCTCCTCAATCAACAGAAATCAAAGCAAGGGTGCTTTTGGTGGATAAGCATACAACACCAATCATATCAATGTCCTATACACAATCACAATTACTTCAGAATGATATTGTTCTTGTAGAAATGATAGAGAACCAAAGTAATTTAAACGTTATGAAGCATCTTAACTGCATTGTTTATATCAAACCTACTCAGGAGTCCATAAAAAATTTGATTAAAGAGCTAAAAAGTCCACATTTTAACAAATATGAGTTGTTTACTAATAACACTTTGAACAAAAACCAGTTGGAAGGACTTGCAGAAGCAGACGAATTCGAAGCAATAAGTCAAGTTCTTGAGATTTTTCAAGATTACTTAATTGTGAACAACAATTTATTTACTATCAATATATCCAGCGGTCAGAACACTATAATGGAAGAATCAAATAGCTTAGCCAGTTTGTTATTATCATTGAAGAAATGCCCGATAATCAAGTATGAGTCCAATTCGATTGAATTGAAGAAATTGAGTTCAGAAATATTATACAACATTAATTCTAACTCTAACAACAATTTGTTTGAAGACTTGAATAAGAATTCTGATGTGCCGCCAATATTATTATTACTCGATCGTAAAAATGACCCAATAACTCCTTTGATTCTTCCATGGACATACCAATCGATGATACATGAATTAATTGGTATTAATAAGAATATGGTGGAATTGGCAGAATCCGAGGAACCTATAATTTTATCTGAATCTCAAGACCCCTTCTTTAAGCAATCCATGTATTTGAACTACGGTGACTTAACTGATAAATTCCAAGAATATGTTGAAGAATACAAAAAGCAAACAAAGCAATCATCTATAGAAAACTTGAAAACACAAAATCTTTCTGAATTGAAAAAGGTATTAACTAGATTTCCCGAATTCAAAAAACTCCTGAACAACATATTGAAGCATTTGAACTTGATTAGTGAATTAGATACCCAGATTTCTCGTCAAAGTCTTTGGGAAGTCAGTGAATTACAGCAAACGATTATCTGTAATTTAGAAAACCAACAAGTAATCAGAACCAGATTATTAGAAATCTTAGACAAAGCTACAATTTCTACTGAAAATAAAATAAAATTAGTGTTGATATACTCCGTCAAATTCAGTCAAAATGATAATGATTTAGCGGTATTCTTGAATAAATTTCATGACCCTACTATCACAAACCCAGTACCAACAGTGTCACAAATGTCATTGATGAAAAACTTCAACAAACAATTCAATAAAACTCCAATATCAACCAACAATAACAACAGTAATAATATTGGTAAAATTTTTAATAATAAGAAAATAAGTATTAACCTGTTATTCAATAATTCGACCAATAACAGTACTACGAACAATATTTACATGCAATATATTCCAAAACTAAATGAATTATTGAATGAGTTAATAAATCAGAGCCAGAATCATTCAAACCAATTTCATTTGTCTACATTAGTTCCTGATATAGTTACTAAGCAATATGGAAATGTAGGTGATTCAGTGCAAGATATCATAATCTACATCAAGGGAGGTATTACGTATGAAGAGTCGAGATTGATTCATGATTTGAGTTTGTCAAATAATAAGATTAATTTGATTATTGGAAGCGATACTATCTTGAATAGCGAAAGATGGTTAAATAAAATGTATGATGATATTAATGAAACCCATACGAATCAAACCAATACGGCAGATCATGGATTGAGAACTAAACAATTACGAGACATTTTATAAATGACGTATGGCTATATATACATATATATATATATATATATCTATGGAGCATATTTACCAAATTGCTGTTCCCAATTTAGTATCTTTTCAGTTAACTTCTCCATCAATTGTAAATTTTCATTAAAGCCATCAATAACTTTATTATTATCTTGGTCGATTTGTTGTTGGTTCAAGTCAATTTTGTCCTTGTAGCTAAATAATTCGATTTTATTGAGTTTTTCTTCCTCTAATTCTAGTTGTGATCTACCTAACCATTCTAAAATAGCCCCTGTTCGTTTCCTCAATTCATAAATAGAAGATTTTTCATTCACATATCGAGGCTTCGAGGCTTGGTTTATTAGCTCTTCTTTTGTCATGGTAGCCAGTGTCGAATCATTAGAAGGGTTTTTGGCGACTTTAGATTTTGAGCTTTTAGATTTTATCTTCAGTTTCTTCAACTTAGAGTCCCCTTTTATTTCATCATTCATCTCAGCCTCTTCTGCATTTGACTGACCTTGTTCAGACTCATGCTTGAGTTTTTTGTTTGTATCACTAGAATCTCCATTCTTCTTACGCTTATTTTTATTCTTAGTATCATATGATATGCCACTCTCTTTGGCACTCTCTCTCAAAGCTTGCTGTAATTGTTCATCATAGCTTTCATCGTAATGTCTGCGTTCCTTGCGTGGGTGTTTATTACTCTCCGATGCTGATACCGGAGAAGAATTGGACTGTGCTTGGCGTTTAGCTTTATTTCGCTTATTGTTGTTCTCCTGGCTGATGCTATTCTCAAGCAATAATTTCTTACGTTTATCATTAACAGGCTTATATAAAGATCTCACCGTCTCGTTATTATCATATATGAATATGTGTAAGTCTGGTTTACATATTTCACACCAATACTTCTCAGGAACGTCTTCGTTTATAAATAAACCAACACAGTATCCATGCTGCCATACGGAGCATTTATCACATTGGATAAACAAACCATTATCAATCTTCATTTGATACTCTTTCCATAGCAATGCATGTAACTGTGGGTTTATACCTCGTGTATTCACTTCATCTTGTCCACAAATACATCTCGTCACTTCTTGCTCTTCATCGACTTCATCTTCTGCTTCTGCCTCATAATTATTAATTTCATCATCTTCTGGAAATTCTGAGTTCAATTCTGACTGATCAGGGTAGGCCTTAGATCTACCTGAACGACGTGACATTATTCTACTTAAATATACGGTGCGTTTATAAATATAGAGAATATTTTATATTCTCATTACTTATCTGATATTTGATTATTTTTGTCCTCATTTTGACCTCACTTTAAATTTTGTTTTGTATAAAAAATCATTAATCTAATTGAGTTAATAGGATTATGAATACGGAATTTTATGAAATAATGTATATCAGAATGGAATGTATTGGCTCAGACCTTTCCTGATTATTGTTGATTGATATTATACCTACTATCTACAATCATTATACTAAAACAAGATTGACGTAACCGTATGACGTCAGTACCATAAAACCATATCTCCATACTAATTTTGACAGAATCTTAATTTTTCACAGCCTATAGGGTATCTTAATTACTTGGATTTAATACATAAATATAGTAACACTAATAACACTAATAACACCACAAACGGTAAACAAAGATCAAAGGATTGAGTTTTAAATGCTTAAGTCAATTGATCCGTTTCTATCGTAAATTCCAGGAATCCTCACATATGGATCCAAATCAACGTATAACTGAGCAATCTTTGTACCAAGGTCTATTTTATCTTGCAAATATCTAGCACTAACATCCGAATCTGTGGATTCTATCCATCTCTTGGTTGTCTCTAAGAATTTAACGAGGTTTTCATCCCTTTCTTTCTTAAGTTGACGATAGACGGCATCTTTAGGTTTTGGAGGATGGCAATCTTCAGCTTTTGGTTCTGGATATTCACCAGCATATGGGTCTTTACCGCCCATCGATTCTGGGAGGTTATCACTATCAATGAATTGGTTCAAATCTTTGGTGCTTTTAGTAAAATGAATCTTAGATGCAACTACTGGGTCAAGCCAGTTCTTAATGAGATTCCAAATGGTCGAAAAGATCCAAGGAGCGTTATGAATCAAGATCGAACCCAAAATTTCAGGGAAATGGGCTTCAAAAATTTCTGCCAAAAACTTAATAGCTGGTAAATCATTATTCTTCAAAGAAAATCCTGTCAAATCGAAAATGACCGAACATTGATCTCTTGAGTCACTAATATCTTTCAAATTTAATCTACTCCATTCGATAATGACTAGCGCATACCTCTTAGTTCCTTCTAACGGAGAGTCTGATGGATAATTCAATCTAGCTTTGAATAAGACTATAGGATTCTTCTGTTTATCTACACCTCTTGTGTAGCATTTCCCCACAGTAAAATTTTTGATGAATCCTTTATTGGTACCATTCATATACGATGGGGCATCACCTTCAAGGAGAAAATCATCAGCTTCCAACGTATTGTGCCTCCAGTCCAATGACTTGGATAACATAGCAATTGCTTCATCATATTTAAACTTTCTAGCTCTCACAAACCTTAACAAATAGTTATCAAAGAGATCGTTTCTCAAAGCTTTAAATAAAGAAGCATGTAATTCCTCTGGTTTGTACCTTGAGAGGCAAGGAATGATTTTGGTGTTGGGTTTAAGCTGAAACGACCTTGGAGCCAGTCCCAATGATTGCGCACTAACATTCTGTTTTCCAAGGCCTTGTACCAATTCGTACGATCCCGGATCAGTGATCGATGTGGATGCAGTAATAAATGTGTCCATTGAATTCATATCCGACACGTCGTCTCCTGATTCGTCTTCCGATTCGTACCCCTGCTTGTAATAGTCATAATACATATACTTGAATTCCTCCGAAGCATCAATAACGGGTATGTATCTTTCGGTGGTGCATTGGGCTTCTATATCACGCATTCTCTTTGAACCTGCCGGTATCTTGGGAGGTTCAGCATGTCCTTTCTGAAAAAAGCCCTTCTTTTTCGTACTACTCTTGAGAGAAGCGTTGGAGTTGAGAGACCCTCTCGTATTCGTTTTAACTAATCCATTAGAAAACCCCAATTCTCCTGTACTTTCTCCATATTCAATTGTAGTCGTCGAAGGAATAAAGCTCTCCTTAAACTTAATATCTTCACTTGAAATATTCACTTCATAACCAAAATATTTTAAATAGTGTGCCCAAACCTGCTTCAAAACAATTTCTTGTTCAGCATTAATAGTCTGTATTCTCCCCGATCTGTATTTCACGCTGCTGTAATCCGCCATTTTACATGTATCCACAAGCACTTAAAAACTCAAATTATATCTTTCTCAACTTCAAAGGTAACCAAAATCAATTTCGCAAACTCCGGACTTATTGACTATTCCCGAATAATGCTAGCACTACCGATTTATTCTATACCGTACTAATCACTACAACAGGCTCCGGGCATTCATATATAGAATTACGGTTCATTTATATTACAATTATAAATCTATGAAGTATGATCGGGGTAATTCACGTAAATAATAGAAACGCATATGAATTATTCTGATAAATAGAAGTCACATGAACTATTATTATCATCTTCTTCTCAGTCTCATTTGGGCAATTTTTCGATTGCTCTTGATAATAGGAGGGGTTGTTGATAATGTAGGAGGGGTCATTCCAGATGTTGAGTTGAAGCTCTGGTTATTCATATCAGCTGGAAGTCCAGAATTAAATTGGGGTTGTTGAATACCATTTGCAAATTTAAAATCTGGTGTACTCTGGTGAGCATTAAATCCAAATGGAGAAGATTCAGCTGATTTATTCAAACCGTTTACGCCATTCTGTATATTACTCGTATTCATATTGTTAGCACCACCCCCGAATATAGACGCAGGATCTGGAGTTCCCTCCTTGTTCACAGTCCCAGTAAAATTAAATAAATTATTAGGCTGTGGTGCATTCGAGGGCATAGCATTTGCACCAGTACCGCTTGCGAATGAGAAATTTGGTTTGGGAGTAGAATCTCTGCTTCCAAAACTGAAGTTTGGAGTTGTACTTCCACTTCCAAATGGTGCAGTGGGTTTCTCAAATGGCTTGGGTGCAGAGTCCTTATTTTGGTTCAATGCACCAAAGGATGGGGCACCAATGCCACCAGCAGGTTTCTCGCCAAACGAAAAAGATGGTGTTGTCTCCTTCTTTTCGTTGGCACCAAATGTAAACGCAGGATTTGGAGTCTCGTTGATTTTAGGCGCCCCAAATGTGAAGGCAGGTTTGGTTGTTTCTTCCTTCTTCTCGCTACCAGCTCCTAATGTGAAAGCAGGTTTGGGTGTTTCTTCTTTCTTCTCGGTGTCAGCTCCAAAGGTGAGCGCAGGTTTAGGGCTATCATCTTTCTTCTCGGTTCCGGCTCCAAATGTAAATGCTGGCTTTGTAGTGTCCTCTTTCTTTTCTGAAGATGCTCCAAATGTAAATGTTGGCTTTGTGGTGTCCTCTTTCTTTTCTGAAGATGCTCCAAATGTAAATGTTGGCTTTGTAGTGTCCTCTTTCTTATCAGTGCCAGCCCCAAATGTGAGTGTAGGTTTAGGAATAACATCTTTCTTATCAGTGCCAGCCCCAAATGTGAGTGTAGGTTTAGGAATAACATCTTTCTTATCAGTGCCAGCCCCAAATGTAAATGCTGGCTTTGTAGTATCCTCTTTCTTTTCTGTAGATGCTCCAAATGTAAATGCTGGCTTAGGAGTATCGTTCTTTTCAGTCGACATTCCAAAAGTGAACGAAGGCTTGATAGCATTATCCGTTTTTTCGTCTGTTTTTCCAGCAGAATTGCTGTCATCCTTGTTCTCAGAAGATGCACCAAAAGCAAATGTCGGCTTAGGGATACCATCATTTTTGTTCGCTGAGGCTCCAAATGATAAAGACGGCTTCATTACATCTTCTTTCTTATCAGATGTCGCTCCGAAAGAAAATGTAGTCTTCGTAATATTTGAATTATCCTTTTCGCTTGAACTTCCGAAGGAAACTGGAGGTTTATTGTTATCAGTATTTTCAGACGGTGCACCAAACGAAAGTTTTGGTTTACTTGTCCCATTGCTCTTATCCGCGGACTCGCCGAAAGAGAACGTTGGTTTCGCCAAATCATCTTTCTTTTCAGTAGGTTTTCCAAAAGAGAGAGCAGGCTTTGTCACTCCTTTCTCTTCTGAAACCCTACCACGCTTTAACGTTGGTTCAGATGTTCCATCCAGCTCATTACGAGCGCCAAATGAAAATGCCGGTTCACTTGAAAAGTCCTTTTTCACTCCAGATGAATCAAAAGACAATAATGACTGATTTGTGTTATCCTTCTTTTCTGCAGAAGCGCCGAATGAAAATGAGGGTTTTGTCCCATCTCCATCTTTGTTTAAGGTTTCATTAGACTTGTTTACTAATTCATCGTCTTCCTGCTTCTTATTAATAATAGAATTAATATCATTGGAATTAATAGAAAATTTAAATCCTGAGCTCGGTTGAACCAACTCTTTTTCCTTTGGTTTATTTGAACTATCCGCTTTCAATTTAATTATATTTGATATCTTCTCTGCGTTTGTAACATAGTCAGAATCCAACGAGACGTTTACTTTTTCGTTGTTCAATAAAGAATTATCAAGTCCAATTCTATTATCTGTAGATTTAACATTCTGGTTACTAAACCTATTGAATATTTGGCTTTCATCTTTACGAGGTTGTACGCTTGCTGATTTGTCATTCTTACTTATAGCTGTAGTATTATTAAACTTAGGCTTAGTCACGTCTCCAAGATATCCGTGTAATTTATCCTTAGACTTTTCATTGCTTTCAATGTCATCATATAAAAACTCTCCAGTAAAATAACCCTTGGAATTTTTTGCCCTTTTATTCTTAGTACATTCTTTCTTTGACAGTAGTCTTCTCTTCAACCCAGAAAGATTTAACGAATTCTCTAAATAATTTAAATCATGAGTTTGTGTCGAGGTCTCAACTTTGTTCGTCTCATAAAGTGGTTTAGATTGAGTTTCGTTAGGGTTAACCATATACTTTATTCTATTCTGTAAAGATTCTGAAGCTTGGATAGACTTTTTTAATTGCAAAACATGATACCTTTCCCTGGGATCTAAGTTTATAAACGGCGGTCTAACAAGATTCCCATCACTATCTTTGTATAGTGGAGCAAATTCGTGTTCTATTATAAGTGGCATATCCTCATGATTTTCTTTTTCATTGATTTCGGGTAATATTGATGGTCTAGGCTTCATTAAACCTGACATTGGCGAGTCATCTCTCTCTCGAAATTCCGGTTTACTTGTTGGAAGAATACTTTCCTTAACTAAATCACTGCCATATTCTGTGCTCAATCTCCTTTCTAAATCATTATCTAATACTTCATTCTCATTCTTCAAGTTATCATAATAGTTTGTATAGGATCCAAAATTAGAATTCAAAGTAGATGAGCGTGGAACAACATCATTATTATGGAGTGATTGAATCGATAATGTTCTTTTTCTACTGGATGAAAAATTATTAACCAATGGATCTGTCTCTATATGCGATGCATCTTGTTGGTTTCTTGATGGAATTTGGTTCTGTCTCTGCTTTTGTTGCTTGTATTGTTGTGATGATCTGGGTTTCAAAAAATTAAACAATTTAGCAATTCCAAATCCTCCATTATTCCCTTTATCTATGGTACGAGGGCTTATTGGCCTTTTTCTGTCGTAGGACATGATTGCCTTTTGTTTTTATTCAATTTTTATAGAGTATGAATCTAGTTACACCTTTTTTCTAGTCAAAATTAATTTTTGATTGATCATTTCTACACGACCACATACAATAAATAGAATTCATTAATAGACATAATTTACAAAATATAATAAACACAGTAGCTCATTTATGAACAGGTAAAGATTCATCAGACACTGAACTATTATTTGACATTGAAAAAACTGCTTTCCGTTTATCCACAATATCAAAATTACCATCATTAAGGGCCAAGCCATGTTGATTTCCATCAAAAATATCTTCATATTCATCAACCAAGTCAAGATCATAAAATGAAAGAGCAGGATTCTTTAATCCTGTTATAGGGTGGTCTCTGGCAACAGCGTCAATCTCTTTTACAAGCTTTGTCATATTGCTTTCACCATAATTAACCCCATACAGTGCCGTAACAGGAAGAATGCCTTGGACCCATGCATCTATTATCCTAGCTCTCTGTTTAGTGCCTAACCTTGATATTGGGAATTCACCCTTTTTCATAAATGCAACAATATCCACTATAATATGATGTTTGCTGAGGACTGTGTTTGCGATCAATGGGACCAAAGATGCAAAATTTCTCATTCTTCTCGATTCGCATACGACAATTGTGTATTCAGCACATTTGAAAATACATGAACCATTCTTAAAAATATCAACATGACAAGATTCAATAGTATTTTCAATATCAATTGGAAAATGATGTAATCCCATCACTTCGAACGTGTCTGCTATTTTTCCTAGGACGAAGAGGGGTTGGAATGAGGTGCTCTCTGGTTGGTTGGTATTGTCATTATTACTATTCTTTGTAATAGATATGTGATGTAAAAATCCTAAATCACCAGTCCTCAAGTAAGTCATTTCAGGATTACCATCTTGGATCTTTCCTAAAAACTGTTGTCTACTGAAGTTGTCAATTGGGCCATTTGGTCCATTGGTAAATGAAGTAAGGTTGGCCTCCGAACAAACCCATATTTCACCAAACTCACCCTCTTTACAGATCATATTATTTTCAGGGTTAACGATAGCAATTTCTGTACAAACAGGTACCATACCCGAATCTTGAATATGTAACGCGTTGGGGACATCAACCTGATTTACTGCGGAAATGTATCCTTGTCTTAATGCAATTGGGTCCAAATATAAATCAACAGGTGCAACAGTCATATATGACCTAGTAGATATAATTGGATTAAAACAATGGGTATAAACTGACGACATAGAAGCTGCGCTTAATTTCGTAGGTTGAAAAACTTTAGCAATTTTTCTTAATAAATCTATTTCGACTCTTCCTTCAGTACTTATCATCATGTTTTTCAAATTAGCTAAATTAAAACCTTTAGGCGTAAACTTTAGTGCTGCGTATTTCAACATTTGCTCGGTCACAAAGACATCCTTAACTTTATAACGTGCCAATGAAAGGAAAAATGCCAACGGGTTTTCTGCAAAAGTAACTGGTGAACTTAGGTATGTTGTGGTTCCCAAGAAAACCCCTAAGAATACCGCCTGTACAAATCCAATCCCAGATGAATGACGGACACATCCGACTATGGAAGAATTCGATGATAGGTTACAAGTCTCTTTGAATACCTTGCAAATTCCAATTATGTTTTTATGACTCAAAGTAGCACCAACTCTATAATGATCTGACGTGAAATTTAACCAAACCATTGCAATGGTCTTATCATCTCTAAAGTTGGATTCTCCTTGGTATCTTTTAATCTTAGAGTTTAACGATGCAATGTTGGAAACTTTCGTTAATTTGCCGGTGTTCTTTATCTTATGAATTGTTGATTTTTTATTATTCATTTTCTTTAGCGCATCTGCGACTGGGCCATTCTTCAAGAACTTTTCAACTTCTTCATTTACAAATATTTCATGAATATCAAAGTCTCTTATAACTCCCACAAAAGCTGGAAAATCTTCTCCAATTCTGTTAGAGTCAAATGGTAACATAGGAATTGGGATTACACCGCATATCAAGCAAGCATAAGTTGCGATCACAAACTCCTCTGATAATGAATACATCAAAATGATGTACTTCCCAGGCTTAATAGAAAGTTTATCAATCAAATAACTACAAACTGCATAGACTCTATGTTCAAACTTCTTCCATGTTAATGGCTTCGAGGCAGATTTACCACTATTATCGATACTCTGAAATGCGATAGCATCACCTGCACTAGCTACTCTGAATTTCAAAATATCTAATATAGATTTAAAATCGGTTAATGGAGCACCAGTCTTATCATCTATGGATTTTTCACGGTAATCGACTGCAGAAAATTGGTTTGGAAACCTCGATAATGCAGAGTTTCTTAATCGTGAAACGTAAGGGGACCAAATGCCGCCAATTACATCTTCTCCGTGAGGAATCATACTTATAGATTTGCTGACGAAAAATTTAACATATTCGGCCTTTAATGATCCTTCCAAAAATCTCTTTTTGCATAGCATATTCGCAATTTCTCTTCCACCACTTCTCATGATCTTAGGCAAAGTATCACAGTCAACAATTAGAACGCAATATAGTCTCAAGAAATGGTGTTTATACAAAGTATCGAAACATTTCTGGGCAATTGAATTCAATACTGGCTCATTCAAGGGCACAGCTGAGTTTGCCTGACTTCCATCACCAGAATTATTTTGTGCCTTTCCTCCTCCAGTTACAGCATTATCGTTATTGTTAGGATCAACACTTTTTCTAATAACTTCTGCTTCGATGATTGCAACTGGTAAATACTCATTACCTATAAACACATCAAATATGGTACAATCATATACATTTCTAACTTCACTAGCTAATGTCGCTAGCAAGTGTGAAGAATAGTGATATCTGAAGCCATTCCCTATTATCAAGTTTTTCTTTAATTTGTAATAGAGTTTTTGATCGATCCAACTCACTCTGTGACGAATTCTATCTTCGTATAGGCCAAGTACATAAATCTTGCCATTGTAAGTGAATCCTAATAATCCTGTTCTCAAGAAGTCCATTTCAAGAATTCCATTAGCATCACGGCATTTAGCATGGAAAATCAGCTTTGATTCCTTTCGTAAGCCATAAAAACCCCCAGAAAGACATGGACTATCTATCCAAATCTCTCCAAGTTCACCTTTAGTTACCAATAACGACAGTTCTGGATTGACAACTGCCAATGTTGCATCGGGTAATGGAAACCCAAACGCATCAACCCTCAATGTATCCGCAGAATTTTCGTCTGAAGATGACGGTGCAGTGTCAACAACTTTAACTATATTTCTTGATAATGCTTCCTTGTCTATTGAAACAGCTGATAATTCACTAGATGAAGATTCGTCAGCATCTTCAATACCTAATTTTTCCTTCCCGCCTAGCCAATCTCTCAAAGAAATGACCATACCACCATATTCACTCAAAGTCAACATTGGAATGATTGCATTCTCTGGTTCTTGACATCCTAATGGTCTTAAATATCTTTGAGCTAATATTTCAATAAACTCACCGTCAATTGTTAGTGCGTTGACTAACACCCATTTCACCGATGAAAAATCGACTTTCTGAGTTTTAGAATAATATCTTGTAGAATTCGGAGATTGCTGATAATCATACGTAACTCTTTTCAAACCAAGATAGTCTGCTAGTAATAACGATGCTCGACACTTCGATAAAATATTCGCATATAAACCTTGAACTTCCATTACCTTTTGAGGTACCCAAACAAGCATATTTCCAGAATATACAGTAAATAAGATCCCTAAAATTAACCCAATAGAGAATCTTATATCCAAGGTCGCTAAGACAACCTTTTTGTTTCCTTTGTACTCTTTATAACTTCTTTGAAGACCTCCACCTGATTCGGGTAAGCTCAGTAATGTTATGTCAAGACAATTCATTTGGTGAACAATAGTTCTATGACTTAGAGCGATACCTCTTAGTTCACCAACTGGTGACCTTGAAAATTCAACATATGCCAAATCCGATTTCGATTCACGGGGTGCTTGTTGCTGCTGGGATATTTTATTGGTCCAAGTCGCCAAATCCGATTTTTTGGCTGACCCAAAGTCTGTCGTCTTCCAGCGTATCAACTTAGGTGGCCATATTATTTTCTGACCTGTAGCATTTAATTTGTCTAACTCTTTTGCCACGGTATCAGAATACAATACCAATTTAGTTGATGTTAAATTGATTATATCTAATACCTCATGCAAAGAGATATCTTGGTGAATCGGAATCGCTGTTACTCCAGCCATAAAACAGCCGAACATTGCTACAACGAATTCACATACTTCTCCGTCTTTATATAATAATACCACTGTATCACTATTTTTAAGAGCCATTTTGTTTATCTCATGCGCAACTTTGACTGCTTTCGTGTATAGTTTTTCCCAGGTTATGGATGAGATTTCTTTCCCCTTCGCATCAAGTACAGAAAACGCTACTTCTGCCTTGTAGATCCTTGCTCTATTGGCTAATATTCCCATGAGATAACCAGAAGAAAGATTATTCTCGTTCATAATTTCCGCTGCTTTACGGGGGTATAATGGTTTTTCAAGCATGCTGGAATCAAGCTCAATATTACTTTGCTGTTGCTGATGAAGTTTGTTGACTGATTGCATAATTTCTTCTCTTCTATTAATATATGTCCATTGGTCTATTGTCTTATTTACTGTGAAATCCTCCTCTAGTTCTTGTAATAGTAAACTCATATCCGGAGGTATATCGTGCGCAATTCCCCCTGGAAAAGACGATCCTCCTGCCGATCCAACGGGTGTTGAAGAATTATAAGGTTTGCTAGATGTGATAGCATTTGCATCTGTCGCAGACACTGATCCTATATCTGGATGAAGGTTAGCGTTTGAATTACCTCTATTTCTTCCTGGAGCTGATCCCACCACTGTCGACGACGACATAACTTATTATATTTCAATATTCTTTTCTGTCCTAATATAAAGCACTAATCCAATGGTAGTAGTATAATATATATTATAATATATAAATGTCGTGAACTCGTTACATCAATAAATGTCGCATATTTACCATGAAATTTTTTTTTCTCTATAAGCTATTTTTTGCAGTTCAATTGAATACTTTTATTATCGATACTGACACTATACAAATTCAAATTAGCGCCTTTTAATGATGTTAAGGCTCTCTGTAAAAAAGAGATGCATGAGTCGGACTATACCGAGAATATCAGGGTTGCAGGGATCGATATATAGCTCGCGAAATATATTCGTAGTTAGATCACAGAAAGGTAAGCCAACATTGAGGAAATCGAAAGGTTCTAACGATGGCGGTGCAGTAAATAATAAGGAAAAATTGAGCGAGTGGGTGGATTCAGACTTTGAACGTAAAATGAAGCAACAGGAAGTAGAATATGAAAGAAGGTTGAAAGAGTTGAAATCATTAACCGCAAGTGTGGCTCGAATAATTAAGAAAAAGGAAGATATTGAAAAGCTTCAAGAAATTCCCATGCCATCTGAGGTGAATAGAGATGCGGAAAAGATATATGGCTCGCTCGAAGTCGGTAAAGAAAAGTTAGCTTCATTGCCTGAAAATAGTCCTAGCCTTAGTGGTATCGAAAAACAGCCAGAGCCATTTAATGCGTCAAATCACTCGTTAATTACACCAGCAATAGATATGCCCGAGTCCATTACGAAGAGGTTAGGGTTAGCTATCAAGTTTTTGGTTTCTAAGACAAATATTAATTGGACTATGGTGTTGCAACAACTCAAAGAAGGTGGAGGATTCCAAGGTTTACCGGAAAGAGACATTAGAATGTTCATTTACTCTATACCGAAAGAGCAAATCAGCCATCTCATACCCGTGTTAGAACAGCTTCTAGAAGAAGGTAATGTGAAAAAGTCTTCTAAGATTATAAACGTCTTCATCGCAGGTTTATCACATGGGGGGTACTTATCGGATGAAAGCATAGCTCAAATTGAGCAATATTGTAATCATATAACTAAAATCAATAAAAAGGGAAAACTATCAAGGGAAACGTACGAGTTAATGATTCAAGCCTATGGTAAAAATAACAATCTAGAGAAGATTAACATGTGCTTGAGTGAGATGAAACAAAATAAGTTGGAACCTTCACAGAAGACGTTTTCCAACATCTTATCTACATGTGTTTATAAAGCTAATGATCATAAACAAGCTGTTGAAATTTTTGATTCCATGAAATTTTTATCTCAAAAGACAAAACCAGATACAAGGGCATACCAAGATATTATCGTATCATATGTAAATAACGATAACATCGAAAAAGCATTAGATTTATATAGAGAGATGATTACGGAAAAAATTGAGATAAACCAAAGAATAATGGTTGCATTAGCTCGTGGATGTACATCCAGGCCAGAGTTGCGTTTCAAAGCATGGGATTTTATTTTCGATATCTATAATAACAACTGGGAACCAACATTGAACACGTTTGAATATATGCTTTACTTATCTGCGAAAGATGGTGATGTTGCGCTTTCTAGAGCATTTTATAGCAAATTGAATGAATCCAATGCTATCACCCCAAGATCATTCTCCTTTTTATTACTAGCATACTCCAAAAGTCAAGTTTCTCAGCCAGGCCAATCAATTGAGTTGCCTCCGATCACTTTCCACGAAAAGGGAAGAAATTTTAGAAGAAATATTCTTTCAGACGTAAACTTGTTCCCAGCTTCTGCACAAAATGGTATTCCATTCTTGCCCGTTCTTGACTTAACATCTAAGGAGGAAATTATGGCGGAGTCTAGTGCTATGTGGGCACACACTTTAATGTTTAATCCGCTGTTTGTCAATACTGACTGCGCTAATACGTTTTTAAACATTGCAGCAGTAATGGGTAGATTAAATGACTTCATAGACAGATATGATAGCTCGACATTCCTTGATAGGACAGGATTATCGAACGATACAAGGATAATTATTGAAGAGCTTCCTGACTCTATATCATCAAACACTGATATTTCTCAAACAGATGGTGAATCAGTTTCTAGTGTGCAAAGTAAATTTGATGAAATGTCTATCACAAAGTCTCCACTTTTAAAGGATGTTGGTAGTAATATTGGTTTAGGAAATAGAAAGATTTCGCGTACGTCCTTGTCGTACGTTATAGCGTTGAAAGCTGCTGCAAGATTTAAAAATTATAAATTTGCTCAAAGGATTTGGTCAGAAAGAGGGACATTTAGAAAAACTTCAAATTTTAAAGACCTATCCCGTTCAACCAAGGACGCCCTTGATTTTCAGTTCGCAAATGCGATGGTTTCATGTTTGACAAAGATGAATTTGCTAGATGACGCTTTAGCAATATTATTGAGTACAGAATATCAATTCAAGTGGACTTGGAAAGAACTAAGGGAATTGTACCAAGCCGCCTCCGATATCGATCATAGTGATGCCTGTAAAAGTATTAGAGGGATTGCTAAGCGGGCTCAAATCAATTATGAAGGTAAAATTAGACGTAAGGATTTTAAGAGGTACGTCATGGAACGTGGATATTAATGCAAGAATGTTAGTATACAATCAAAACATTCAAGATGTAAATAGTGTAAAATAGACTTTTTTACTTATATAGCAGTTGTACATATATTAATGCTATATGAATAAGATAAGTTAATATTCTAACTTGTTTGAAATTAATTAATATTTAAATTGAATATTATTTACATCGGGTTATTTACAAGTATATCTATTCAAGTATATCTATTTCTTTGGAGTGAGCAAGCTTATCATTCCAGGTTTAACAATCATCTTTTTAACCACGCCATCAGGAACATATTGGCTAATTGAGCCATGTCTTAAAGCCTCCTGTAATATTTCATGCTCGTCCATAGTCACTAAGGATTTTTGTCCTTTAAACAGGGCTCTTGCTTTCCCATTAACAAATACATTATATGAGGTATATGAAGATTCAATATGGTTTACTTTAGGATATTTTTGGAAGAATATCGATGACCAGGGAGTTCTTATGGACTTCGATATCTGTTCCCAACATTCCTCAGCAACACAAGGAGTTACTGGTGCCATAATTATGAGTAATCTCTTATACGAGTCAAGCAACAAATTAGAATTCACGTAATCTTTTGACTTTATTGCTGCATAAATTGAGTTTGTAAATTTCATAAAATCAGATATTATTGTATTAAACGAAAAATCAATTTCAATGGCCTTTGAAACACTTTCAACATAATTCTGGGCATCATTATACAACTCAAATTCCGTCTCATTAAATTTAATGGTTTCATAAGTAATATCATTTAATTGAATATTTTGGTATTCAGTACAGTTATCATTATTTGTTCTCCCATTGTCATTTAACATTGATTCAGCAATTACATCATTCAAATTCACTACCTTTCGGAGCCAACGGTCAATTCCATGAATCTGTTCTTCATTCCAATTTAATATATCGGATATTGGCGCTTGGAAAAGCATATGTGCTCTTGTTGCATCAGCGCCATACTTTTTTATGCATTCTGAGGGGTCTGCACCATTGTATTTAGATTTGGACATTTTTTCAAATGAAATTTTTGGAAGCAAACCCGATTTGATTATTTTAGGTTCATTTACATTCGACAAATCTAGTTCCTCAGGTTTCAAAAATCTCTCACTTTCTGGATCGGTATAAGTCTTACCATGTACCATACCTTGCGTTACCAATTGCTTTATTGGTTCATGTCTATGATCTTTGCCATCCCACAAACCAATATCACCCAAAAATTTAGAAATAAATCTCGAATATAATAAATGCAAAATTGCGTGTTCGACACCTCCAATATACATATCAATTGGCATGTGCTTGCTGGCTATCGCATGGTCAAATGGTAATTGAGTATTTGTAGGATCAGTATAACGAAAGAAATACCATGATGAATCCATAAATGTATCCATTGTATCAGTGTCTCTTTTAGCATTACCTCCACAAGAGGGACATTTCGTATTTACAAACTCATCAAGCTTGGCTAGTGGATTACCTTTTCCAAAACTTTGTCCTTCAATTTCTGGCAACATTACTGGTAGCTCGTCATCTGGAACAGCGACGGGCCCACAACTGTCACAGTGTACAATAGGAATTGGCGCTCCCCAGTATCTTTGTCTACTAATTAACCAGTCCCTGATCCTATACTGGATTGATTTTGACCCTAAATTATATCTTTCTAATGTTTCCACTATATCATGTGCAGCCTTGCTTGTAGATTTCCTATTATATTTTCCTAAATCCTGTACCCCATTAGGTAAAACGGAGCTATCATATAAAATACCCCGTTTATTGGTATAAAGAACATTGTTTTCATTCTTGTTTGGTTCAAGACTACCTACCAGTTGCAAAGGTGCAATAGTTGGATTATGAAGTTTCCAGAACTCAAAATCACGTTCATCATGTGCTGGACATCCCATAACCGCCCCATGTCCGTATGTTCCTAAAACATAAGGAGCAGCATAGACACGCATATCGTATTTATGATTTTTTTCATTATTTACCGTAATCGGAATGGAAACATTTACATCTTCGATTAAATAACCTTCCTTAGAATCAATTGCCGAATTTTCACAGTTCTTTATGAATTGAGCCAATTTAGGATCATCTGCAGCATATTTCTCAACCAATGGGTGGTTTAATGCCAAAGCAATAAATTGAGCACTAAACAAAGTGTCAGGTCTAGTAGTGAAGACTTGTATTTCGGAAAACTGATTATCGTTTGTTAAAAACTTAATCTCAGCTCCTTGTGATTCACCAATCCAATGGCTCTGCATCGACTTTACCTTGTCGGGCCACTTGTCTAAAACTTTTAAATCTTCATTTAAGTCCTTTGCATATTTAGTGATACCAATAAACCATTGCTCAAGATTCCTTTTCTCAACTAGCGCACCCGATCTCCATGATTTTCCTTCGGAATCAACTTGCTCATTAGCTAAAACAGTCTGGTCTACTGGATCCCAATTTATCTCGGCTTCGTTTCTATATGCTAAACCGTGTTCAAATAGAAGCAAAAAGATCTTTTGTGTCCATTTATAATAGTCAGGAGAACATGTAGAGATTTCTCTATCCCAATCGAAATCTGCTAGCATTAAACTCATTTGTTCTTTCATCTTTTGGATATTACTATCAGTCCAAATAGCCGGATTTATCCCTCTTTCTACAGCTGCATTTTCCGCTGGTAACCCAAATGCATCCCACCCCATAGGATGAATGACATTATACCCTTTAAGTCTTTTAAATCTGGCAATGACATCACTAATAGTGTAGACCCTAAGGTGACCCATGTGAAGCATACCGGATGGATAAGGAAACATAGACAAACAATAAAATGGTTCGGCCAGTTCATCCACCATATGTTTGCTTGGATGTAATGATCCATTAGGCGACATGTTCCTCCAACGTTCAGCCCATTTACCATCAAGTTCATTTAAATTTATTTGAGTCTTAGTTGACTGATTCGTATCTACCGAAGAATAACGCAGTGTCAGTTTCAGGATTCCAACACATTTCCTTATTATAGGAGCCCGTATATGTGCCAGTTGTCTTATACTCAACATCCTGATGGCAGCAATGGTAAGTTGTGAGTTATGTATTCATAGAATCTTAATTTTCCACAATTCGTTAGGCAGAATAAATTTTTGTGCGAGACATAGAATTACGGACAATCATCAAACTCATTATAATCTATCTATTTATGCTACTAATTTCTTTTATTCATTAAGGTCTTTAGAGAACTAAATAATAAATCGGCTATGCCAGTATACCCTAATGAATCTAACGAACGCAAAACTTGCAATTTAAGTTCGTCGTAATTCATAGGAAGCCATTCAACACCAGAAATATGCGTTAGTTTGCTCACACTCTCTTCTGTTATTGGTCCGGCATGTCGTATAGTTATGTTCTCAGTCTTGTCTTCTAATTCTCTTATTAACTGGGTAGTGATAAAGGACCAGCATGGATTATGAAATATGTTGCCAACAGTATGTAAACTGAGCAATTCTGAGAAATTGAAAATATTCAATTTCCGTAAATTCTTTAAAAATTCAGGATCCAAGAACATGGCCCTACTAAATGCAGTTGAATCTTCATCATAGTAAAAAGATTTGTCACGCCATATGAAGTTAAGTGTATCCATGATATATGAATTCTGTAAATTTTTATAGGCAGTATCATGTTCCTTAAACTTATATGTCTTGCAAAACGCCATATATCCACAAGCTTCAGACATTATAAGGGGGTTATTTGATAAAATTAAAGGGTAAAACAAGCTTTGTGGTAATACTATAGTCAGGGCATTGATAAATTCATTAAGATGATAGGAATCGAGGGATTGAATAAATGTGAAGATCCTTAATAACAGAATCTGCAAGGTAATTGACGACTCAGTAAATTTTTCGACTAGAACTTTGTATATTATGGGTAATGAACCATTGATATTTTTAAAAATAGCTGATTTTAGTTCTAGATCTGAATTTTGAGCATAAATTGAATACCAAGTGGAAAATAGGGAGACCAATTCATTAATAAACGTAATAAATGCCTGTTCACGTCTCGATTTTTTTGCATTGATGTGCGATTTTTCATCAAATACTGTTAATATGTTTTGGATTATATCTTCATTGAACTCCTCAAATTCCAAAACGGGTAAATATTTCAAAAATTTTAGCCTTTGAGCTAGGTTCTCAAACTTGTGGATGTATTCGTTATCGCTGGATATTGGTGAATCAAACTTGAAGCATAAATAGTCCTTTATCAGAGGTAAAAACAATAAGCCCAAAGTAAATGAGAAAAAATCAGCTATTTTGTCACATAATATATCCAAATCTCTTATCGATAAATTATTATCTAAAATGCTTAGTCGAATGTAATAATCTAACTTGCGTATTGATTTTTCCCATTGTTCAACATCAACGCTTAAACCTTGTAATACAAAATAGAATTTTTTGAATTTATCAGAAATGTATCGACTATTTCCAAATTTCTGTGGGTTAAATAATGCATTTATATTGATGAGTCTTATGTTCTCAAAATTACCGATTAAGCTGTCGAGTGAGTGTATATCGTTTATAGAGACACTACTAGATCTATTCGAACTGTTTCCAAATTCGATCACATCAAGATCAGGGACATCGGCTAATTTTTGAGTGTTTCCAATTCTTTTGCGCTTCTTGACAGAAGCACTAAAATTGTCGTAATATCTTAGATTATCATTGATAATTTGTTCTTGTCCAAGCTGTTCTTTAGTTAATATCCCACCGTTGATGGCCTGAATATCTCTCAATTTATCCAAATAATTGAAATTTGGGTATACAAATATCCTTGGATTCAAAGTCCCCAAATTATTTAAATGATAACTATCATTTCTTGCAAAGTTTGTAAAATCAATACTGGGATATTGTGACTTGAATAAAATTAACAAGCTTTTCAAGTGCTCATCCATAGGAAACTTATTGAATAGATCAACTACACATTGAACATGCCAGGGTTTAAATGGAGCAATATTGTGTGTTGTATTCGGCATGAAGTATGTTTTAAACATTCTGTTATTATTCAGTACACTTAGGAAGATTAGGTTTGCCACGTAGGGCCTCAGGAATTCGTAGGACAAATAATTGACTAAAATTGTTATCATGCTTAAATTATTGAACACTTTACTCCCAAATAAGTGGTAAGAACATATCAACCATTCAAGAAGGCATATCTGAATACCTGTAGATAACTTCTTCAGTTTTGATTCCTTCCCATTTTTATAATATATTTGTGGTACTCCAATACTACTAATTATTCGATATGCAATATGTTTAGACAATTTATAATTCCCATTCGGTATAAGCAAATTCTTGATAATAAACCTTTTCTGCGTAGACTTCAAGAATGTCGGAGTTTTTAAATCAAATACCAAATCAAGTAAACTATTCAATTGTGCTTCATCAACTCCTGTTTTGGCAACAAGCGATGAAAGGTCCTCGAGTAATGTTTGTTTATTTACAACTTCCCTATCAATTAATTGGTTTAGCTTTTCAGACACAACTTCCAAATTCCTCTTGTTTCGGTCGAAAATATCTTCTCCTATCTCCATTCCTCCATGTGTCTTCTAAAGTAGTCGATGTATGTCAGCTTATCTATACGAAGCAAAAAGAAAATTTTAGATCCTACACCTCAACATAAAGAAGTCCGCGAAGTATAAATTTGTGGAGGACCGTATATGGTCTAGAGATTTCATCTTCTTCTCAACTATCGAATTTAGAGAAAGGATTTAATTGAAATGTTATCATTATTTTCATTAGAAGGACAAGTTGCGTTGATAACCGGTGGTACTAATGGTATCGGCTTGGGGATGGCCAAGGGTTTAGCGGATGCAAATATTGATCAGATTATCTTAACATACAGATCCGAGAAACCATTAGAGAATACAATTAAAGTTTTACAGGAAGTTAATCCAAAAGTCAAAATCAGCTCAATTGAAGCTGATTTTGGAACGGGTAATGAAGATGACTTGGTAGCAAAGATTGCAACTGAAGCGTTTAAAAAGTCAGTAAGTGGAAAGATCGATATTTTGATTAATAATGCTGGTATCAATAATCGTTTCCCGTTCGACGAGTTTCCTCAGGACAAATTCGACGAAGTTTTGAGAGTTAACTTGAATATCCCTGTTAAGCTTACGAAGGCAATCGGATGTAAGATGTTAGAAACTAAAACTAAAGGGAAGATTGTGTTCACAGCTTCATTATGTTCATTTCAAGGAGGAGTTGACTCTACCGCGTATGCGATTACTAAGGGGGGTATAAAGCAATTCACTGCAGCTCTCTCGAATGACTGGTCCCTGAAAGGTATTAGAGTGAATTCAATTGCTCCGGGATACATTTCTACTAACCTTACAGAGCAAATTGATCCAAAGCGACGCGAAACACTTATCTCTCGTATTCCTATCGGAAGATGGGGTAATATGGATGATTTCCAAGGCCCTGCTGTTTTCTTGTGTTCTGAAGCCAGTAGATACGTTACTGGTGAAACATTGGTCGTAGATGGTGGATGGTTAGGTTATTAGATTAGTTTATATACGAATTATATACTTGAATTTATGTATAACCTAAATTCCTCCTGCTTCTCTATACCATCTCACTGCTCTATCAAAACTAACGACACATAAACCCTCGTTACTATCGCCATTAGCACCTGCTCTAATCCCTTTTTTAATAAATTGAACCCCACTGGCAATACTATTATCTAATTCATTGTCATTAGTGCCTTCCAAGTCACTAGGGGATATATTAATAGTTGCTTCCCTTTCTCTCGTTTCAATATTCCAAATCCTTACACAGTTATCGAACGCACAACTGGCTAGTATTTCACCACTTTCGTCAAAACTCAATCCCATAATCCATCCATCGTGCGCAAATCCACCGATGGTTGTTTTCGATGAATGGGAAGGAGTAGTCAACGATCCTACGTTTTCCCCGTATTTCACGTCATACAAGGTGATGGAACCAGCGGACTGGTTATCACGGGCAACTGCTAATAATGATCCACCTGGTGAAAACGCAAGAACCCTTGGAATCGAACTAGCGGATGTAGATTTATTAGATACTTGTAAATCCGTAGACCGGAACGTATAAATTGGCTTTAATGTGGTTAAGTCATACAATAACACATCACCATTGGTATAACCAACTGCAACCTTTTTATCGACACCGGGAGAAACGGCCACCGAATTTGGAAATAACGACGAATTGGCATTATTAAGGTCTCCGAATTTCTCAAGCTTAATCCCTATATCTGCGCTATCTTTGCTCGATTCGATATTCAAATAATACACTAATGCTGATCCGTTCGCCTGAGTCACAATAAAATAATCTTGCTTTGACTCAGGGTCTTTGTAGAAGCAAGGACTCCAATTTGCGCTGTTCGCCCCAAAAGGTATCTCAGCGTCCGTCAAGCTCGATAACTCGTCATTTATGAAGTATTTGAAGCTAATCGATCCGTCAAAGCTTGCAAATGCTATAAGCACAATCTTCACATGAGATGCTGGCAAAATACTTTCATATGCTACCACATGATGTACTCCCATTTTATTTACAAACTGCTTAACAACAATCTCATTAGGTTCTTGTAATTCATATTTCTTATTATCCCAGAAATTAGCATATCCATCACTCGACACAGTGATTGTATATCTATCAGTCACGGACAATCCAAGTATGTCCAGTTTGTGTGCATCCGATGCACTTGCAGTAGATATATATTGCTTTCCCATTACGTATCACTTACAAATTTCGATGCTTTAACCTAGTATATATTTTATAGAACCTGAAATGTATCATTTTTTGAGAGCTCACGTTATTCAATTCGGTCCGAAATTAGGAGAATTTCCATGAAATGTTCATTTAGACTAAATTGATTGAATTTGGCATCATGTTACGAAGATATACGATACGATACTGATAGTACTATTAGTGAAAAACATGGGTAATTCATTGTGTTATAAAATTCAGTATATGTGGTTATAATTTAATAATTTCATATAATCACAGAAGAGCGAGCTTCCATGGCTATAAATTGTATCATAAAATTACGTTTTTCCATCTATGTAATAGATGTACTTCTTAATGGGTTTATTCGTAGTGAACTGTCGCTTGTCTTGAATTTATATTAAGTCTAAGAATTTGTATGTAATTTTAATTTTTTTTACAAATTAATGTAATTCACAAATAGTTGCAAAAAGTTCCTTATCCACAAAGTAGGAAGCAAGTTTTATTTTTAATCAGTGATTAGATCTAGATTATTTTATTACTTGGACACTTAAAATAGCATATACATATGAGGACCAGAAGATCTTTTGCGACGTTAAGGAAAGCTACTTCGAACGTCTCGTTGGTGGGTGATAGTGCTTCGGTTGGAACGAATTATTCAGCTGCGAAATTATGGAGGTTCCATAGACACTTCGCAAGCAGGAGTAATGGAACTGAAATATCACCAGTAAGGCGAACGTACAGGAAGCGGGACAGGTTTAAGGCTGTGTTTACTGGATGGGGTACGAGGTACCTGGTGTACCAAAATGATGTAGCATCGTCTATTTTTGATGTTGAGCCGGATCAAATCGACGTACATGAAGATACGGAACATGGAAATAGTGATGACTCGCTCTTCAGTGTAATGCAGCAAGCAAGATCGAATACCTTTTTCAATAGGATCAAGTCCGGTAGAAACTCTTATTCACAGAATGAAATCGGTAGCGAGTCACTCAGACCAGATAGCGTATTGAAAATGGCAGGGTCCAAAAGACTATCGTCGAGATACATAAAGGAACGCATTCTTCATCGACTTGCTAGAAAGCCCCCCACTGCTAATGGTTCCTCAGAGACCATGTTTGAGATTCCACCAGAACTCACCAAAACAATTGCATCTTGTGTTTTGGACAACAGGTCGTTTGTATCCACCGAAGACTCTCTATCAGGAAACTTGGACCTCAAGGTCAATTTATCACTGCTTGATTACAAAACCCAGTCTACACCTAGAAAAGAAACTCCACCCGACGGAAGCCTAGAATTTACTCCCAGATACCATCATGAATTTCACATCGAACCACCTCCCAAAAATTTGCCCAAACATTTACATGCAAAATGGGAACGCAGCCAAATGTTCAAGAACACCGCCAGAACCTACGACCACGAAAAGTGGAAGTCTAAGCAGCTGCTAGTGAACCAGGAGAATAATACGGACGATGAAAAACCCAACACAGACCTTTCAATCACAACAAAATCAACTACAAAAGATTGCGACAATGTATCATCCAATCTATTTGAAAACGTTACCAAACTTTTCACCCCCAACAACAGCTCCAAGGTTTCAAGCTGTACCCCAAGTAGTTCTAAAAGCGTTTTTGATACCACTAAGTTGTTCCTACCTGCAACCCCAAAAATAGGAAATCTTTCTACTGTGTTCTCTCTTAAGAATAGGAAATTATCCCATAACTCTTTATCCAGTAGATTCACTTCGGTGGCCTCATCATTTCAATCTACATCTACAATATCGTCTTCAGCAACGGCATGCAAAGTTTCGACAATTACTAATAAAAACTTCAATTACCCCGAAAATTATTCTCTTTATTCACAAGATACGTTTTGCTACAAAAAGACTAACAAATACGTCAATAACATAGAGGATAGGCCTCAAGATGAGACCTTCTCTGAGTTCAGCTTCTAGTTAGAAGGTAACTATAACAGAATTTTGCATCATAAAAGAATCGGCTTTTGCAGGTTAAGAAAGCTCGCTGGAAAGGAATTTTTTTTACACATTATATTTTTGATATGGAAGAATAGAACTTGATTAAAAACAACAATATTATCCAATTAAGTCGTAACTGAAGTATAAGAATGGCGGGTACAGATTCTACTGGAAAGTTTATATCAGAAATAACCCAGCAACAAATTTTTCACACATTTCTTGAATCATTATCTGTTGATAGTAAATCAAAGCTTCTCTCACAGAATAAATTGGTTTGCAGAAACAATTTGGATTTATTCTTTGCTAATGAAAACCTAGTAAGATGTTGTACTATCAATCCGGAATATACTAATTTTAGATTGCTAGACAATAAATATGATGACTTTAAAATAAGATCATTAGAGATGAATTCTCTGGGATCATTGATGGCCATTATAGGTGATACTGAATTGGTTGTTGTCAGCTTACCAACGTCTTTGACAGCTAGCAACTCGTCGTTATTGCAAGTTAAGTCGTATAGAATACACGGGATTGAAGGGCAGATAAAGAAAGTGATTTGGCAGTCAATTGTTGCCAACGATTGCTGCTTAGTTGTATTGAACGATAAGTCTGAAATCAAGTCGTATGATTTATCGCTTTCATCTTACGAACCTCAATTATCTATTGATTTAGGGAAAGACGATGCATTCAAGGGAGAAGTGGCACGGTCAATTTCGTTTGGGTCTAGTGCTAATTTATCTGGTTCCTTGACATTGTACGTGGCTACCTCATCTTCAAATATATTCGCAATTTACCCATTCATCCATAAGCTAGGCAAAATAGCCACTACAGAATCCAATGTCCGGGATTTGCTAGACGAATCTACATCATTAATTACAGCAGTTCAAGAAAGGTTTCCATCGAAAGACTTGGTCCAATCGAGTCACCAAAGTGTATTGAACCATGCATCTATGAAGCAATATGCTTACATATCTTCTTTGTATAAACAATTTGAAACATCATTTGCCCCGAGGAGGGAATACAGGCAGTTACTATCCACAAATCCACTTGAATTATCAGTTTTAAGTCAAGAGCTACCAGAAAACTTTCTTCCAATTGTACAGGGTCCTGTAACTATAACGAAAGACAAAACACTCAAAGACTTAACATGCATAGGCTCAAATGATAATATTTCTATTTTGGTGTCTATTTCGATTTCTGCTGGAAATGAAACATTTTTAAGCTACCATTCTCAGTTAAAGCCGTTAATAATGAAGTGGAGTGATGTGAACGACCAAACTTTGAAAAAAGAAGAAGTGACACCCAATAACAATCGTCAATCGCAAGTAAATGAGAAAGAAAAAAATCATGAAAAAGGATACATTAGGCCTAAGAGGGGTTTCGGATATATTGATGAAGTCGAATTGTCAAATGAAGAAGAAGAGAAAATTCCTCATATCAACAGCAACGAATTTGAATCAAAAAATCGTGAAATTGAAATACTATTCTGGAAAGATGAGTTTACTGAATTAAGTACTTTGGCTATTGATCAAATACCGGTTAGCGCATCCCAAGATATTGCATTGTCTACTTTAAATTCTGAAGGATCAAAAATTTCTATCAAGATTGGGAATAGTATAATATACTTCGACTGTGGTAAATGGTGCGAAGAACTAGTTCTTGATGTTTCAAATGGCCATATACCACAAAATTTGGATGTTTCCAGCAAATATACTTTAGTTGTTGATGGAGTTCAAGAAATCAGTAGTTTTGCTTTGATTAAAGATACAATGAACGAGACAGGCGATTTCTTAATAATATTGAAGACGCAGAAAGACAACAACTTAGAAGTAAAACAGATATCTGAAAATACTACGCCAAACCCAGATCCCGAGATCATCGAAATTGATACTATAATAGAAAAAGTAAACCATGAATCAATATTGATAAAAGAACCATTTGATGAGCTTTTAAGCGAATTGGATATTTTGAAGCGTGTCAACCCTGAAACCCTTGGTAAATCTTTGTATATGAATAAAGAATTGGCTGGAGTACCTATCTATGGTACTAATACCGAAATATTGAAAAATTTAAACCACCTTTCGACAGAAACAATACAACAAATATCAAAATTTACTTCATTTGCAATACATTTGAACTTAAGAGTTACAACTCAAATTGATGAATTGAAATTTCAAATCAATAATTTACAAAGAATTCAAAAACTTGGCTTAGACGACGGCATTTTGGACTCAAAGAATGAAAAGGCCAATGACCTAATTGCTAGACAGAATAAAATTAATGATAGAATTCAAAAATTGCAAGATAAAATTTTTGATGCTAATCAAAAGTTGAGATATTCAAAATCGTTACCGCTTTCAGACGCTGAAAAGTTATGGTTTAAAGAGATTAACTCTGTCAATGCACAAGTATCCCAAGACACTGATAATGCTAAGTGTTTGAATAGTGTTGTAGAAAATATGACTTCCCAAGTTTCAAAAATAGTAAACAGCATTAAGGAGGGAGAAAAACAGACAGAGGAGACTCAAAAATTTGAGAATAAATTGAAGAACCTCCAAGAACATCACAATATATTGAAGTTGAAGCAATGGTTGCAAGAAGAGAACGATTTAATCGTACTTGTTAAGGAAAAGTTGGATGAAAGTTTTGAGCAATTGAAGATATAATTAGCTAGTATTTATAAATAGGTAATAAAAATTATGATTTTGAAGAATGATTTATGAATAATTTCAATACATTTTCAGACAGAAATCAAAATTGATTCGATAATGAAAAAAAAATGCGCAAACCCGGAATCGAACCGGGGGCCCAACGATGGCAACGTTGGATTTTACCACTAAACCATTTGCGCGTTTTTCTTGTTGTGTAAGAGAACAGGCTCATAGGTATACAAGTTATATAAGTATATGAGTTAGAGCTTAGAATGTTGCAACGAATCAGAGAAACTATAAATAGGAAGAAGAATCCCGGTAAATCTCAGAATAGAGATTAAGGGAATTAGGACCTAAATAGAGAGTAATTAGTTAGTTGTCAATCTATAAGTTAAGATAAAGTTAGATTAGTAGAATCTACATAGTATATCAAGTGTTAGTTATAAGAATTATATAATTTAGATCCAGTTCCCTTACATGTTGTATTTGATATTTAATCTAACAACATGAAATGTATATGAGCCTCTGCTTAACTATTAATTATTTATGTCTATATAGTTTATTTCTTCTCTAACCAATTTCCAAAGCTATCAAGCCTTTCACCTTCATTCTCCTTATCTTGGCTCGTTTTTTGGAACTTCTCCCCTTGATAGAGATAGGCTTTAAGTGTTAGACCATCGTAATATCTTCCACTGAAGCTTTCAATGCATTTTAAGCTCAGATCGCCGTTATTAAATTTAACAGTGATTATGCCACTTACATCATAGATAGTAATTTTTGTGACATCATTTCCTATATTGAGCTTATTACATTCGTCTTGAATATCTTCCTTCAAATCCATTTCTAATAAAGGATCGCTCTTCAATTCCTCAATTCGAAACATTTTCTCTATAACCACAATCTTGTCCCAGATTCTCTTTTTAATATTATTAGTTTTATCCAGGTCTCCTGCCTGTATGGTTCCTTCATCATCATCCCAACTTGATAGCTTTTTCTTCATCATTTCTTTTTTCTTATTTAACAACTTTTTCTCTTCATATGTGAGCGTTTTTTTCTTGTCGTTAGTTGTGTCTGAGTCTGATTTCTTAAACTCAGCCGGTTGAACTTTTATCTTTGTCTGATCCTTATCAGATGGTGGTCTTATGGAGGAGTCATCAAGCATCTCAATAGCCAAAGAAACACTTTCTTTACTATGATATATTATCAATGCATCGCGTTGATCGTCACGTTGACCATCGTTGTGATATATTTTAATTCGTGGTTCACCTGTCTTATAATCTTCTGATATCAATCCATATTTACTAAAGGTCACCATTAGCTCGTCCTTCGTAATATCCCCTGGTAATTGCGAGACATACACCCCGGTATTTTCAAACGTAGATTTATTCTTATTGCCATCTGCTTTAGATTTATTCATTTGTTCTTTCATTTCTTTAAGCTTCTGCTTTTTCAAATTCTTGATAGCTAATTTATTCTCTTCTTCTTCGTCATGGATGGTTTCATCCTCACGACTTCTTTTCCGGCCGTTATCTTCAATCTCTGCTGTTGGTATCCATCTTTCGAGTATAAAGTTATAATAGTACTCTGTTGATTTATTATCGTTATTCACCTCGAAAAACCATTGCGATGAGCTTTTGTCATAAGAAAGTCTTTCGTCCACGGTTTTAAGGATATCTGGATCCTTGGACATCAAAGACGGAAGAGGTGGTGCATCAGGGAAATCCAGCATTATAATGTACCTCGTTTTAACAAAGTATGTCAGTCGGGATACTCTTCACCTACATCTATTGCATTTCCTGCTACTGATAAACATCAAGTAACACAAAATTGCTCCTACTCTTGATGCAAAATATTTCTATATATGACTTGTTAAGTTTAACTGCATATATATAATGAACGAAACCCGTCAAATAACAACGTTTCGTCGGTTCTAAATAATACTAAGCGTTTAAAGTCAAAAAATTGTTAATCTAAAAAACTATTACGTAGGATATGTTATCCCGAGATTTTGATGAACCATTAAACATATGAGTTGAGCGAAAATATTCCAAAACCTAGAATTGTCTTGACCTAATATTCAAAAATCAAGATCAATCGGAATGCTAGTTCTTGTCAGTTATTGCCAGCTGTCAATAGAAGTAAAAAAATAAAAAAAAAGGTGATAAGAGGCTGTTGGATCGTTAGAGTGTGTATACAAGAACCAGTATGAATCCGTTTAACGGACTTCAAAACTTTTCATACAACTATTTATTATCATTAGTTTTCAAATCTTCGTTTGTATTCTTTTAATCGTCGGAATAATAAAAAATGCTTCAGAAAATAAGGCCCGTATTCAGACAGCAAATTTTGATGCCTTTAAGGGTGGATATTCGTTGTTACAGCAAATTTAGTACCGAGTATACTCCATCCCCACCAAAGTTACCAAAAGAGCAACAGGAGGAGTTTGAAGCTTTGCAAAAGATTGCCAATTCACAAGCTGCTATTGATCAATATAATGAACAGATGGAAACGACCGGAAGTGCTAATAGTGATAGTGTAGACACCCTGGCACCACCGAAAACAGACATTGGTGGATTTCATCCAGAATATTTCAAGACCATACCAGAGTTTGAAGGTGACGTAAATCCAGTCACCGGTGAAAGAGGAGGTCCTAAACAAGATCCTTTAAAACATGGGGATGAATGGTCGTTTAATGGTAGAGTTACAGACTTCTAGGTGGGCTGGCAAGTTTAAATTTTACCCAGGAAATCATGAAAACAATATATCAAGCACATAATAGTGTTTTAGTTAGTCTATATATATCTTTTCTATGAAATACAACGTGCTTTATGATTAAGGACCCATTTATCCTAGATATCAAGTGCAGTTCAAGTACACTTAGCTTGATCTTGTTTGTAGGTTGATCAAATATTATTGCAGAATTTAGTGTATTTATTCTTGATCTCTTCAATGAAGATTGTTAGAACTGAACTGAATCTTTTCTTCTAGGTGTATTCAATCATTTTGATGCTTTGGTTTTATTATCTCGTAAATGAGATGGTTGAAAAAAAAAAAAGTGTCTGAATAGAACGATTAAACCATTTGATCAAGAAGAAGATGGATTTTGATCCACTATCTCTATTCACGCCCAGCGTGACCAAAGAAGATTATTCTGAGATCAGTCTTAGTAGAAGTTTGGATGATTATTCAGATAATAAAGTCTTGATTGATTTTGAAGACAACCTTTTTCAACCATTGCATGTACTTGACTTGCCCTTATTACAGTTGAAACCGCCGGCAGAAGTCCTCCTAATGTTTTTGAAATTATTGTCCCCTGACGAAGTTTACAATTTTACTAAACCGGAGAGTGTGAATGATGAAGATAAGAAAATCGATACTTGGAAAACTTTCGAAAACAAAGAAATTACAGAAGAATTACTAAACACTGCATTAGAATGGCTAGCCAACTTCTGTCCTAGATTTAGCAATAAGTTAAAGTTATCATATATACCGTTTTTAAGTACATCGCTTAAGAGGAATTATGAAAGTCAATATAACGCATGGTTGACACGAATAATTTCTAGTCAATTACCATGGGTTACAGATTCGGAGTTTAAAAGAATAATTAGTAAAGAAGCATCTTTGAGACTAGCAGAGAATTGTGGACGTACAGCGCAACCAGAAATTGTTAGAAAAATAGGATTGCCTAACTTATCAAAGTACTTGAAGGGAACAGAATACATTAAGCTCAAAGAGCCATCGTTAACAAGCGATAATCTCGGTTTGAAGACCTGGGGGTCATCATTAATTTTGGCAAACAGATTAATTAATAAGAACAATGACGAATATTTAACTGGTCCAGTATTGGAGTTGGGATCTGGTACTGGGTTGGTAGGAATAATAAGTTCAATATTAGGATATGAAACATATTTAACCGATCTAATAGAGATCATTCCAAATCTTCAAGATAATGTCCAGATAAATAGTATAGATGCTAATGTTGACGAGCTAAATTGGTGTGATCCGTCAAGTTTCATTGCAAAATATGGACACGACAAGAAGTTTAATACTATTGTTCTAAGTGATCCAATATATTCTTCCAAACACCCGTATTGGGTTGTAGACATGGTAGAAAAATTTATAAATTCCAAAAATAATAATGCAAGGGTTCTAATTCAGATTCCATTAAGGCCAAAATTTGAAGACGAGAGAAGCTTACTATGGGAATTAATGAATAAAAACTTCACTGAGATTGAACATGAAATTGAAAGTGGTTTCGACGATTTTGGTGAAATGGGATTTTGTTTTAAAAAATTTATTAGAAAAACGTCTATATAACATGTATATAAATAAAGAATGCATCGTCTAAACATTACAAATATTCTTTTAAAAGTCTCAACTTTTCGACAGCTTCTTCTAAGATACTATTGTCTTTACACACAGCGAATCTCAAACAATTTTCTAAGCCATTACCTTGTCTATCAGCAGGGTATAAAAATTCAGTAGGTGGAATTCCAACGACTCCGATTTCTTTTATCAACCAGTATGCTAACTTGAAATCATTAGTACCCTTGTCTGAAATATCAGCTGGGTATTCAAAGTCATTAGGGATTTTGACTTTCAGCAAATTGACTAACAAGAAGTAACCACCTTGAGCAGATGTATACGGTAAATTTAATTCATCAAATACCTTTGTAAAGAGTTCATATTTCTTTACATATTCCTGTCTCGTAATTTCAAAATATTTGTTGCTTGCAGCTTGCTTAAGACCATCAGCAACCGCTTGTTGTAATGGAGCAGGCGTCGAAAAACAAATTCTAGTATGGGCTGCTGTCACATATTTAATCAAGCTAGCAGGACCATGAACCCATCCGACTCTCCAACCAGTGGCAGCAAATGATTTACCAGCAGACCCAATGGTTAATGTTCTCTCTGCTAATTCCGGTAAGCTTGACAAGGTAGCAGGTCTTGTGAAGGATTTGCTATAGTACAAGTTTTCATATACTTCATCACTAACAAGGATCAAATTATTACCAATAGCTATTTTACCAATTTTGTATAACTCTTCTTCGGTAAATACTTTTCCAATTGGGTTGTGTGGGGTGTTGATAACGATCAACTTAGTTTTGTCTGTAATAGCATTCGTTAATCCTTCCCAGTCAACTTCCCAATCATCGCCACTTACAGATTCACCATTGAACTTTTCTGGAAATTTTAATTGGACGTATTTAACCTTACCGCCACACATTTCAATGTTTGGAATGTATTGGTCAAAAAATGGCTGGAAGACAATGACTTCGTCGCCGGGAGTTAAATATCCAAAAAATATAGAAAACATACCTTCGTTTGCGCCTGTAGTTATTTGGATTTCGTCTGTACCTACCTTACGATTGAACTCTTTAGTATAAAGGCTAGACAATTCATTCAACAAGTTTGGATTACCTCTTGCTGATGCATATTGATTAAATTGGGGTTGACTAGTTGCCTTGTTGACTGCTTCAATAGCAAAATCTGGTGGATTATAAGAGAAAAATCCCTGTCCTAAATTAACAATAGACTTACCAGATTCTTTTTGAGCTTCAGCGGCGGTTTCGTTAATTAATGTCCAGATATCCTTCTGACCCAGTTTTTGATTGAAGTATGGATTGTGCAATGTAGCAGGATCGAAATTGGACATGGTTGTTTTTGTTCGAATATTAAATTTTCTATTGGATTTCAATAACCTAACGAACATCTAATGGATCTAAGTCCTTATATATATATCCTTAATTACTAATAATGTGAAAAAGTTGGTGATTATCTTGTGGCTCCAGGATAATTTACTGATTGTCCAAATTTCACGTGCACGAATCGGACGTTATCTATCAAGATCTAAGCACTTCCACCGTTTAAACACCAATCTCTACCTCTATTTACCTGTAGACTACACAAGTGGGGCTCTAGCGACCAATTAATACATCCAGCAAGTAATATACCAAAGGTATCACTAATGCCTACGCATCCCATGCTAAATTCTCTCTTGCTTTTGGAAACTTCCTCGCTGACAGACATAAATGTATTGACGTACAGAAAGCCACCAAGTAATCCTTCGTAAAATATCAACGCCAATAATAACCATACAGATGAGAATGGCTTATCGTGCACAGATTGATATACGGTGATGACGACATTTGCGAATTGTAGTACCGATAATAAGTACAACCGTTTGATTCTGATTCCAAAACTGATAGACGACCTCGATACAAAGACCCCCAATTGATACATGAAGCCATAGACAACATATATATCTCTATATGACGAAAATAGCCAATGCGGCAATTCATCGAGAGGGAACAACAATGTAGGGGATATACCTTGATTTATGATATATTCTGACACATACACCAAACACAACGGGAGCATATATGGCCTTATTAGCGGGAGAATGTTCTTTATCGTAGAAACTACATGGCCCTTTAACAGCACGGTCTGTGACAGCGAGAAGCTGGCGTTACTGGATGGGTCGCTTCTCTCATCAAGACTATCAAGTGCCTCATAACCTGGTTCGTCGCCACCTCCTCCTCTAGCCTTAGGCAACATCACATAAAACGCCATTAGAAACCCAAGCGGAAGAACTGCAAACAAAAGAAGTACCACCCACACCTTCATCCCAAGCATGTTAGTCAACAACATGAACACAAAGCTTCCGAGCAACCCAGCGCCCCCAGTCCCGCTAGAAAACCCTGAAATCGAATACTCTCTCTGGTAGAAATGCGTCAACTGCAAAAAAGTCACCTCGCCAAGTCCCGACGACAAGGACGCCATGCAAATCCCCACGATCTTCGCGTTGATCGATTCGTCTGACGTCAAGCTGATAACCAACATCCCGAAAGACGACAATCCCACCAACATCCATATCCGCGTCCGATACGATATCAACCCCACAAAAAATGGAGCCATCACCTTTATTGTAAAAGAAGGTATTATGTCCGCTAGTAGCACCGTAGCCTTGGGGGTCGCCAGCCCCACGAGATCAATGGCAGCAGAGAGAATCACGACATATAGGATATTATTCAAGAGCCCAAAGATAAAGAATGATGCAAATACGATTCTCGATTCTGGTATAAGCAATTGCATTATATCGTTATTTATTTCCCAATCAACGATACCGTATACTAGTATTCATTATATGATAACACACCTATCAATATTAGCGTGCAACGATTCAAAACACAATTCAGGTGTAGGGATCGTAGGTGTATTAATTTAAACAAAAATCTATCTAAATACCGGGGTCCGACTCCGATGGCTGCTATTTTTCATGAAAAATTTTATATTCTTCTCTATCCGGGTAACATCACCATCAGTATCCAGGGCATCGGCCATACGTAATGACGTCGGTATGGTTGGTGGAAAAATGATTAGCCGGAAATTTCACTACGAACATACTACCCGATACACACGTATGAATAGATGCAAATCGGCTGCAAAAACTACGTAGGACAAGAGCAGCGAGTAGTAGGTTTACAGTTGAGCTTATGATAGTATATAGTTGTAGAAAATAGTGTAATGATTCAATGAGTCATCAAAAATAATTTTCGTGCCACTTGGAAAATTTGGCTGAGAGCAGGCTAGTACTGGCACAAGCACCAGCGATTTTTTTTTCAACTCTTTCTCTTGAATTAGACGTACTATATACAAATAGAAGCAAAATGAGTAAAACACCAATCCCAGACGAATACGATGATACCAGGATTTTAGGATACGATCCTTTGATACCACCTGCGTTATTACAGCACGAAATCAGAGCAAGTAAAGAATCATTGGACGTTGTGATCAGAGGACGTATTGAATCATCAGAGATTATAAGCGGAAAGGATGACCGTTGTTTGGTCATTGTTGGACCATGTTCTATCCATGACACTGAAGCAGCATTGGAATATGCTACCAGATTGAAGAAGTTGTCGTTGGAATTGGAAAATGACTTAGTAATTGTCATGAGAGCATACTTGGAAAAGCCAAGAACTACCGTTGGTTGGAAAGGGTTGATCAACGACCCAGATGTGGACAACTCGTTTGATATCAACAGAGGGTTAAGAATCTCCCGTCAGTTATACTCTGATTTGACCGGCAAGACTGGCTTACCAATTGGTTCCGAGATGTTGGATACCATTTCTCCACAATACTTCTCAGACTTTTTGAGTTTTGGTGCTATTGGTGCTAGAACCACCGAGTCGCAATTACACCGTGAGTTAGCATCTGGTTTATCTTTCCCAATTGGTTTCAAGAATGGTACCGATGGTAACTTAGGCGTTGCCTTAGATGCTGTTCAAGCGTCTTCTAAGGGTCACCACTTCATGGGTGTCACCAAGAATGGTACTGCTGCCATTACTACTACCAAGGGTAACGAAAACTGTTTCATCATCTTGAGAGGTGGTAAGAAGATTACCAACTACGACCCTGAATCTGTCGCTGCCGCAAAGGAAGCCATCAACAAGAGTACCGATCCAAATATCAAGTTGATGGTTGATTGCTCTCATGATAATTCTCAAAAAGACTACAGAAACCAACCTAAGGTAATGGAAAGTGTTGTTGACCAAATCTCTAAGGGTGAAAACGCTCTTATCGGTGTCATGATTGAATCTCACATTAATGAAGGTAAACAAAGCATGCCAGGTCCAAAAGAAGACAAGAGCGCTTTGAAGTACGGTGTCTCTATCACTGATGGATGTGTTGGTTGGGAAACTACTGTTGAATTATTGCACAACTTGAGTAAGGCCGTGCAAGAAAGAAGACAAATTAATAAGTCTAAAGCTTAATTTATATTGTGTATATAATTAAAATAAAAATCTATGTGAAATCAGTTAGTAAGCTCTGAATACTTTCGTTTGATCTCAAGTTCTCCTCCTGATTCTCTTGATCGCTAATGGCAACTAGAAACTTTGCCAATTTAGGGTTACTTTGACAATATCCATGGTATCTGCTGAATGGATCTCGTTTCATTTTCTTATCTAATAATGGACTTCTAATACTGTACCAATCCTTTTCAAAATGCAGAACGGCATGTTTATATTCTTGTTGTTCTAAATCCTGAAAATAGTTGATTTGTCCTTCTTCGTCTAAGTCTTTGGGAGTGGGTGCATTGCCAACGTAATTTACATTTCTTGAGAAGGATAATGCCTGCTTTAAATGATTCTCTAAAAATCTTTGCCTCTTGAATTCGAATCCAACTATAGTTATTTTTTCTGGATAAGCTTCATGTAATTCAAAATATCTACAAAGCAGAAATAGAACATTCTCAAATGAGTCCCTAGCAAACTCCTCCGTATTGATTCTTTGGACCAATTCAATATCGTTGGTCAATTTTGTAGCTAACTGATAATACGATAGAGCTTCTGATATTGGGCCTGATTCTTGTTTTGTTTGACCTCCCGATATAATCAACGTTGCGTCCTTATCTTGTTCCAAAATGTTCAAACTTTTAAGAATATGATCCTTAAAGCATAGGTGGTCATAGCCTTCAATTTGGAAACTTACTAAACTCCATTCATCTCTCAGTTCTCCTAGTGTAGCACCTGGTGTCCATATAGAATGACAAGGTAAAATGATTAAATGCCTACTCATATCTACTTATTTTACAGATGAAAAATCATACCAGTATAAATTTTGCCTACTTATCAAATCGCGTTTGGCAATATAACTTCATGTAAATAATGGTAACAACCTACCAAGCTCATCCAATGGCAGAATGCTCCCACTAGAACCATTACATGAAAAATTTGGTGTGAATGTCCGAATATATCAAACTTTCCACTTAAAGGCTTGTCTAGTAAACTAGTCTCATCCTCATCTACATGTGTAAATCTCTCTGGCACTCTCATAGCGTACAACACGGCACCACTTATATAAGAAATGCCTTCAAGTACCAACCAACCAGCGCACGATCTCTCAACTGCTGCAGAGTATCCGTATAACTTAACTGCAGCTATGAGTGGTAATATTCCTGATAATCCGAATAAAATAAACATTAAAGACCTCAAAGGACGATAAACATTCGTAGCAAATCTTGGATCCAACGTTAATACGGTGCATGTAGTAGCTAGTCCAAGGAATATAATAATGAATGTGAATTTCCAGAAGGGTTCATCATAGAATGAAAATAATACAATTGAATTCAAAGAACATGTAATCAAAATTACTATTCCGAAATAATCGAATTTGTTCCCAAGCTTACTGACTGTATCCGAATGTGACTTAACACAGTGGTATGTTGATGATATCAATAAGCATGCAGTGACAGCCATTCCAAATTGAAGAAAGTTTAATTTTTCCCATACTCCAAGATAATTATCATAAATTGGCAATTCATAGTTGACATAATAAATTATAACCAGGAAAGCAAAAAAGGACGGTAGCAAATGTGTATGTATATTTATCGATTCGTTATGTAAATAGAATAATGAATTAAAGCAGTTGCTAAACGACGAAGTCTCTTTGACGTATCCTGATCTAATAAAGTGATTGTCTTGTTGCCATTCATCTATTTCGTGGTAATAATGAAGTCTAGGTATCGTTTCAATAGGAGTAGCATCGCCACTGGATCTTACATCTGTGCAAGATCCCCTTTGTCTTAAAATTGAAGTCATAATAGGAGATCTTAATAAGAAGCAATTACAAAAAATGATAAAATTCAGATCCGCATTCATATAAAATCTATATAAACTACTAAAGAAACGAAGGTGGAATGTTCTCCGTAATATCAGAATATTGATGCATTTTACCGTGAATGTTAACACCCCCAGGTATTCCTTGCTTCTTTAACTTATCTATTTTCTTATTGAAAATATCACCCGTATAAAATATTTTCCATTGGGAACCTGGATTGCTTAATGTTCCACAACATCTTTCAAAATACCATTTATTCACAGGATTATTTTTCCTTGACCTCCATATTAACTCATTAGGATGAGATTGTAAAATAATCTTAAAAATGATGTCTGCTAGACCAGGAAGGCCCTGATTTACACTGGCGATTGCAAATTTATCTAAATAAGCAATCTTTTCATTTGTCTTTGAACACGTCTCCCAGGTTATGATTGCAGCACCATCATAATCTCCAACTATTACGACCGTAGCTAAAGAATCGTTTATTCTATCAAAGTATTTTTCAGTGTCTAATTTCTTTCCAAATGAATCATCAATTAAATCCACTAGTTTAGATTTATTTACAGAGCCATCTTGTACTAAATTATTCAACGTAAATGCTTTAGGATAGTTCAAAGCATCTAAGATGTTTACATCCACCCCTTTTTTTAAAATTGAGGTAGAAAGTTCAGGGGTTCTGTTGTGAGAGGTCGGCAATGATGATGAAATAATAGACCTATCAGTTAAGACATTATAAATTATTGGGTTCAACTGATCATTATTAACAGACATAATATCCGGAGTAGTTATGATACCTGTTGTTTCGTCATTACCTGTTTTATCAGATACTAATGTCAAAGTCTTATTCATAGCCTTTAAATTATTCATATGGAAAATTCTATATTCAGGTTTGATAAACCCTATGTATAACTCTGAAACTATATCGGAGTACTCTTGCGATAGGTTTATAAAGACATGACTAGTCTGATTTCTTTCAATTGACGGAATACCACCTATTGGATCTATCATAACAACTTTTTCAATTGATAGCACATTTTTCGTCGTTAATAAAGACGAACATAAACTAAATAATAGATCGTTTGAATCAATAAATTCTTGCATGCATGTGGATGCGTTATATACAATTGGCTGAATAATTGGTATTACACCCTGATATAAGGGTATTAAAACCAGTTCTAAGTTGTCAATGGCAAGATCTTTATCGTTTATCGTTTTCTTGGTGAAAAGTGACCGCATTATAATTGTCTTTAAATCATTCTCTTCTGTCGGTTTTCCAAGAATATTCATTATCTTGTTAGTTTGATTTAACATGTATAATTCATTGTTTCTAAATGTATTAGCAGGCAAATGATCGTAATCAAGCATTATTATAGGTGATATTCCCAAATGTATTAGGCGTTTGAATGTCTCAGCCATTCCTTTCCAATTCTCCAACAGAATTGACTGGAATTTTATTTTGAATAATGCTAACCTTAATGGAATTTTTTGTAATTTCGTCTCATCGTCATATATATTCGTAAAAGGGTTCTGTTTATTTAAAAATCTATTAATAAAAAGTTCACGCTGACTATCTCTCTTTTCCAATGAATTCAGTGGGACTCCATTATTGAATGTGATATCACTGAAATCAAACTGGTTTTGATATTTATTAAGATAATTTCTCGCTTCTCTTTTAGTTGTGGTTGATTTTAAAATAGAAAGAATTAAATTACGTTTGGCATTCGTCACAGTTTCATGGGTCTTTAGGTTAGATATGAATTGACGATTAAGGTTCCTCAATTTACTCATAATATCTATAATAAATGACAAGATCGTTTCTAATGATCCCGGTCTTCAGATTTTGATATTACTCATTATAACTTTTTATCAAATGCACACGACCACCATATATCAAGCCATCTTGACATAGAAGAGTAACTTGAATAATCATAATCATTCATTATCAGATACATCGTGGTACATATCATCATCCTGGTCGTTTCCGGTTCCTCTATCTGTTTTGGTGTTCACGGATTCGTGGAGTTGCCTCAATTTGTTCATGACAGTTAAGACAAACGGCCTCAATTCGTTAATTTCCAATAAAGAAAGCCCATCCAATTGGATATTCGATTCGTTCAATTCCTTTAGACCTTTTCGAGACTTAACAAGTCGTATTTCTCTCAAGTCTTGTATTATGGATCTTAATTGATGAGTAGGATCAGATAAATCATCTGCTGCTTTATTAAGTAAAATTTTCGAAATTTCAAGCCAGTTCCAAGGTAATACACTGAACTTATGTGGTTGCTTCAATTCTTCTTCGTATTTTTCTTTCAAGTATATCAAGTTTAACCACTCTGGAGGAACGATATTACATTTATCTTGAGATTTCAAGATCACAGCTATCCAAATTGGAATTTTTTCTCTTCTCATACCCCTCAACGTCGGTACTTTGGTCTTTATATTTCTGTTAGTATATTTTCATCACAATTACCCATTCTTAGTTATATACATACTCCTATCAACTCTAGTTTTTTCATTGAATATCTCGGCAAAATCGTAATATATTCATTCTCTGCGAGAAAACTAACCTCTGAGGGCATCAAACTGTTCTGTAAATGAGCCGGTAAAACCATCGTATTAATTTAAAACGCTTCTTATGTGTTATGTTTATGGTATATATTCATAATGTTGTTATATATCTATATAGAATATCTGGAAAGCTTCGCTGAGAGAAACGCGTTCTATTTTTTATCTTTGTACCATTTTCAAAAACCCTACGAACTGCAACCTCTACGTTAACTTTGATAGCCAGGTGAAAGTTTCCGAGAAGATATTGTTCCTAATGTGTTGTTCTCCATCAGCGTTTCCTATTTCATCATGAGTGTGGGCAAGTAACACACCAAAACAGTTAACTAGGTTTTTTAGTAACTTTGTATTTGCTTTTAATGTCTGTTCCTCTTGTAACTTAAGGATTTCTTCCGTGTCATCAACTGTTTCTAACAGGAATGTATAAGATGGTATTGGTGAAGGGGAATCAATATTGTTTGCCTCGGATATAACTTTTTGACTTGATGAAGGTAGGCGATGGTATTCTTGATTTCTCAGTATCAAAAATGGAATAATAATTACGTCTCTGAATGCCAAAAGGAAAATATTCTCAATTTCCACCTCAACAACGCTTTTGGGGTCATTATTGAATTTTTGTATTGCAATATCATGTAAATACTTTTGAAGGGGATGAAATATACCCATAACATAGTATCGAATTCTTTCGTTGAAATATGACCATTGCTCACCAATCCTGTTCCATTCGCTAATGGATGCAATTGATAGTGGACTCGGATTATTTTTAGCCTTTTGCACAGGGATTCTGTTTTTTGTCTTACTTTCATAAATCGTAAAGTCTTTATCAAAGGTGATCATACACTTGATAAAAAATGTTAGCAAGTCTTGAGATATTTCTCTAATTTTGAAATCGTCCAAAATATCGTTGAAGTTCTCACCTAACGACAAAGTACTGGTAGAACTCGAGGTGTAGAACTTTGTCTTGGATTTTGATTTTGATAATTTGCTCCCAGGAGTCCTCTCTAGAAAATGCGATTCAGTTGAAGGGGTATTCGAGGATTCGCCCAAATAATTATCCTTGATATAATTAGAAACATCTTCTAAAGTCATTCCTAAGTATGGATGAAAGATCTTATTACTCAATCTTTTCTGCTGTGATGGCTGAAATAATGGCTTCATTATACTTATAAGATTGTTGAAGAATGCAACATTATTCTTACCGAAATCGAGTAAATATTTGCTCAAGTATTCACTATCACCATCTGTATCACTTATTATTCCTAATCCAACCTCTTGTGTTTGGTATTTATGCAACTTATTCAGCAAATATTGGTCAGTAGGCACCATCAACTTTTTATGAATATCAAGGAATGAAGTATGTTCATTTGAATTCACATACTCTTCCACCGAATAATCTGGATCGGTGAAATTATAAACCAAAGCGAAGTTTATATCTGTAATGAAGGAGTTTGAGTTATTCGACGAAAGACTCATCGCAGTTCTATTTGGATTGTTATTTATAGTTTGCTGCAGAGATATCAAATCATCCTTAGATATTACATGTTGCAAATCTTTACTTGGTTGTGAATTATTATGTGACCGATGAAAGAAATTGTGAAACGTAGATGCAGGTGAAGTAACGGAGTTCTTTCTTTTGCTATTCATATTCGGCGACTCATCCATATGGGAAGGATTTAAAATCTTCTTGGGTACCTTTAACCCATGTCCGGTGGGGCTCGAGGAATCGTCCAACAGAGAAGAACTCAAGATCTTCTTCGGTACCCTTAAACCGAGGTGTCCTCCCGTTTGAATTGTTAAGTCAGGTTTGCTTGCGCCATTCTTGCTAGAAAACTTAAGCTTATTCTTCTTTGAAAATTTAAACATTCCACTCCCCGAAGGTTTCCTGGGGTCGGTCGTTGATGCCGTCGAAGTATCGTCTTCATCACTATTATTATGGTCATTCATTCCATCATCAAATTGTATTACTTGTGGATTGACTGTGGAGTTTGATCTATTCTTGGTGAATAGCCTTGTTATTGGATTGTTTCTATTCGTTATAGTACTAGACGTAGATGCTTGCGAGGAGTTGGTACCAACTTTTTTTAGATTATTAAATCCTACACTCGATATCTGCGAAGTAGTATTCGTTCCCGTTGTAAATTGTAATGTCGATGATGTAGAGTTATTTCCATGGCTATAGAAAGGAGTGTTGGAATTATTACCCTCCATACCTGATGGCCTTTTGAAATAAAACTAAAGGTAAGTGTGCATTTTTAATATTTCTCGCAGCACTAACAATTTAATTCCCCGAATTTATCTTTGAATAAGATTATTTCGATTTAATTGTTAACTACATTCTCCACGATTGTAACTCGCAAAACCATAATCACAATTGATGTTACTGATGCCTTTAAACAAAAAAATCTAGAATGTGTGATTATGTACGAATGGTCTAGTTATATTAAATGTAAATCTAAACCCTACTAATGATGATTGTCTATTTATATAAGAAAGTAACTAGTAGTGCTTTTGTAACGTTTAGTGGTTGCTTCACTTATTGGAACTTCTACGTGCATGATTAAGCTATATTCAATTGGCTATGCTGTCTAGTATTATAATTTATCGATGCATGCTTGCACCTCGAGATTTTTACCAGTGGTCGAAAGTACTGAATTACATTGCTAATCCGTGAGAATGGGTACGCGGTGTATCCTCGGGCAATATATGATAATAGAGCTATATTGCTGCTAAAAGACCATAGCAAGTTAATGTAGCATAAAGCTTAATTGAAAAAAGAACAAAACATGTACCTTCCGTTTTAGGAAATTTTGTAAATAAAAATACAGCACTATGAAATGTAAACAGGCTGGGACCTAACGGTAGTTTAGATATTTATAAAACTAGAGAGAAGTTTAATGATACATTTTCTTCTACAGAAGACAATTTAACAGAGAAAAGGATTTTTTTGTATACAAAATGTCAAACCCATTCGATGAAGATGAAGGTCCATTTGCGGACCCTCAACATCCTTCTTTACCGCATGCTGCATTCACAAGTGATCGCTCATCGCCTAGAAGATATAATAGAATAGAAGACGATGATGATGATGAAGCAAGTGAAGAGCTTATGATGTTTCCACAATCGACCCAACAACTGCCCTATAGACAATCCCCAAATATATTTGCCAGAAGTGTTGCTAGTGCAAATAGAAATCAGGGAAATCCTCTTGGGAATGCACCAAATCTTCAATTTGGGGAAGGAACAACTCCAAGATCTCAATTTACATCCAGAGAGTCACCAAAGCGTCAAAGGAAGGCTGAAGTTTTTATTGACAGTGATGATGACGAAAGAGAAGTTGCAGATCCATTTCTGGGTTCTCCAAGACGTTCGCAATTTGGAAAGTCGGTTAACAGTTCAGCTAGAAGTGAAAGGTTCTTAGAGCCACCTCAACCAATTTTTTCGCCAGAGACATTCGCCGAAGCAAACCCACACGATGAAGACCAGGAAACTATCACGGATGATAAATCAAGGAACAGCTACGATTATGATTCTTATCAAAAAGCACATGAACTAGAACAAAGGTCGTTGTATTCCGATTCTACAGCTTATAGTGGCCCATCCTATACTTCAGGAGAGGCTGAAGAAAGTGAATACTTTGGAGCATCTATTGACGGAGAGATGATGCATAATATTGATAACGGTTATGTCCCAACCGGCGATAAAACCGTAACGAGACGTAAAGTTAGGTTAGTTGGAGGAAAAACAGGTAACTTGGTGCTTGAAAATCCAATTCCTAATGAATTGAAGAAAGTTTTGACAAGAACTGAATCACCTTTTGGTGAATTCACAAATATGACATATACAGCTTGTACTTCTGAGCCTGATGAATTCGTTAGCGACGGTTTCACCATTAGAGCCGCAAAATATGGAAGAGAAACTGAAATTGTGATCTGTATTACAATGTATAATGAAGATGAATTTTCATTTTCTAGAACCATGCATGGTGTTATGAAGAATGTTGCTCACTTATGTTCTAGACATAAATCATCAGTTTGGGGTAAAGATGGTTGGAAAAAGATTCAAGTCATAATTGTAGCGGATGGTAGAAATAAAGTAAATAGTTCGGTATTACAATTATTAACAGCTACTGGGTGTTATCAGGAGAATTTAGCAAGACCCTATGTCAATAACAAGAAGGTTAATGCCCATTTATTTGAATACACCACTCAAATATCCATTGACGAAAATTTGAAGTTCAAAGGAGACGAAAAGTGTCTTGCTCCAGTTCAGGTTATGTTTTGCCTTAAAGAAAAGAACCAGAAGAAGATTAACTCGCATAGATGGTTATTTAATGCATTCTGCCCTGTTTTAGATCCTAATGTGGTTATCTTGTTAGATGTTGGAACAAAGCCTGACAGCCGTGCAGTTTATAATTTATGGAAGGCATTTGATAGGGATTCGAATGTTGCAGGTGCTGCAGGTGAAATTAAGGCTATAAAAGGAAAAGGATGGATTAATTTAACCAACCCCTTGGTCGCATCCCAGAATTTCGAGTATAAAATGTCCAATATTCTTGATAAGCCATTAGAATCATTATTTGGTTATATTTCAGTTTTGCCGGGTGCATTATCGGCTTATCGTTATATTGCATTAAAAAATCATGAAGATGGCACAGGGCCATTAGCCTCATACTTCAAAGGTGACGATTTGTTGAATGAATTAAACGATAGTAAAAAGAATAGTAAAACAAACTTCTTTGAAGCAAATATGTACTTGGCAGAAGATCGTATCTTGTGTTGGGAATTGGTTTCCAAAAGAAACGAAAATTGGGTTTTGAAGTTTGTTAAGCTGGCAACAGGAGAGACAGATGTACCTGAATCAATTCCTGAATTTTTGTCACAAAGAAGACGTTGGATTAATGGTGCTTTTTTTGCAGCTTTATATGCTTTACGTCATTTCAATAGCATTTGGCTAACCGATCATTCATTCTCTAGGAAGTTCTTTTTGCATGTCGAATTCATTTATCAATTTGTCTCCCTTTTGTTCTCCTTTTTCTCGTTAAGTAACTTTTATTTGACTTTTTACTTCTTAACGGGTTCATTGGTCGACAATAAGAATATTGGAAACAATGGAGGTTTTTGGATCTTCACCCTATTCAATTATTTATGTATTTGTTGCTTAACGTCGTTGTTTATTGTTTCTATTGGTAATAGACCCCAAGCTTCGAGAAGAATTTTCAAAACATTGGTCATATTATTGACTGTGTGTGCATTATATGCATTGATAGTTGGATTTTATTTCGTTTTCAGCACTATCGAAAGTTACGGCATGGGAGATTCATCTACTTATGTTTTCATAAGTATTGTTGTATCATTATTATCCACTTATGGCTTGTACACTTTAATGTCCATTTTATATTTGGATCCATGGCATATGTTAACGTGTTCGGTACAATACTTTTTGATGATTCCTTCTTACACTTGTACCTTACAAATTTTTGCATTCTGTAATACACATGATGTTTCATGGGGTACTAAAGGGGATAACAACCCACAAGAAGATAAGGATAATCAATATATTATTCACAAGAATGAGAAGGGTGAATTTGAAGCCGTGGTTGTGGACGTTAATATTGAAGAAGTATACCTCGAAACCTTGTACAATATCAGAGCCAGAAGATCCAACAAGAAAGTTTTAACTGCCCGTCCACCACCTCCTCAATTAGAAGGGGAAGATTACGCAAAAGATGTCCGTAGTAGAGTTGTCTTAATTTGGTTACTTGTAAACTTAATTTTCATCATGACCATGTTACAGGTATACGAACCTGGTGCAACAGATAAAAACATTTACTTAGCATTCATTTTGTGGACTGTTGCCGCATTAGCATTCTTTAGAGCTGTGGGTTCGTTTGGTTACCTTATCCAACAATCAGCGAGATTTATGGTTGAAACCAAGAGCAAGTGGAGCCATAAGAGAGAAGGTTATGCAGCTCCAAATACAAATGCTTTAAACTAACACTCATTTCTACATTAGATAATTTAGATATATATTTACATTTTATTTTATTCCATTGATAATAATACCCTTTTAATAATAGAATGTTCAGTAAGTAGTACGGTTTATAAAATCATAGTAATTAGTCGTCCTCCTAAAATAAGGTGTAAGGATGTCGCAATGTTTTTTTCTCATCCTTTTTTGATATATTTATGATCCAAGAGTCTACTTGAAGAGAAGCTTTTAGTAGACTAGTGTTCTTTTACCGTGTATTTTAATAAATCGATAGTCCATATATAATAACAATACAATGGTAGCTTTAGAAAGAAAAAGAAAGATATCTGGCTCTGAGCAACCTAACGGCACCAAAAAATTTAAGAGTGCAACTTCTTCGTTTGTATTGCATTCGTATTCAAAATTGCCAGACCTTAATAGTATTCCTCTCGCTAAAACTCAACCTTTAGATGTATTTGTATGGGGTACAGGATCAATGTGTGAATTAGGCCTTGGACCTTCTGCTAAAACCAAGGAAGTTAAAAGACCAAGATTAAACCCATTTTTGACTAGTGAACATTTGGGTGATAGCAAGATTGTTGATTTTGCGGCCGGTGGTATGCATACTTTAGCCTTGGATTCGGACAATAGAGTTTGGTCTTGGGGTGGTAATGACAGTGGTGTTTTGGGTAGAGATACTTCGAAAGTTAAGGAAGTTTTGAAGGATATGGATGCTGATGATTCTGAAGATGATGATGATGGTGATTTAAACGAAGCCGAATCCACACCGGGTTTAGTTGAAAACTTACCAAAGCTTAAAGGTGCAAAGATCGTTCAATTAGCTGCCACTGACAATTTGAGTGCAGTCTTATATGATAACGGTGATGTTTATGCCTGGGGTTGTTTCCGTTGTAATGAAGGTTTATTAGGTTTCTTAAGAGATGAAATTAAATTACAAAAAACACCTTTAAAAATTAAGCAATTAAAGAACGTTGTTCAATTAGCAAGAGGAAAAGATCATTTATTAGCTTTGGATTCAAAAGGTATCGTTTACGCTTGGGGTAATGGTCAACAATTTCAATTAGGCCGTCGTGTTTTAGAAAGACATCGTTACAATGGTTTAGAGCCAAAACAGTTTGGATTATATAACATCAAATACATCGCAAGTGGTGACTTTCACTGCTTTGCTATTGATCACGATGACCAAGTGTACGCATGGGGTTTGAATCAATTTGGTCAATGTGCTTTAACTGATTCAGATGGTAAATTAGAAGATGGTTCCTTAATTACATCTCCTACCATTATTCCTGAATTATCGAAAAAGGGTATTACCCACCTCTGTGCCGGTGAGCATCATTCAATGGCATTAACTGGGGATGGTCTGGTTCTCTCTTGGGGTAGATATGACATGAAAGAAGTCGGAATTCCAAAGGATAAATTACCAGAATCCACCTTCAAAGATGCGCATGGAAACGCCAGATCGGTTCCAACTCCTACTAAGCTTCAATTTGGATTGAAGTCTGATAATGGTGTCAAATGTAAGACTATTGCTTGTGGCTCGCACCATTCCTTCGCCGTAACTGATGATGGTTTTGTGTACGCCTGGGGTTTTGGTGATACTTATGCACCAGGTTTAGGTCCATTAGAGGAGGATGTTGAAAAGCCAACCAGAATTGTAAATACAGCTACAAAATATCATGATATTCAGCAGATAAATGCCGGTGGTCAATTTTCTATAAGTGGTGGTGTTAAAATTGATGATGAAGATAAAGCAGAAGATAGAATAGAGAAATACGAAGAAATTGACGGATAATCTTAATTAGATGTTAGGCCTTTTTAAAAAGTTTTAGTAATACTCCTTTAGTGTTATTTTATAGTTTGTTACTTTAATCGACGCTTTCATGTAACTCAAATGTAAATTATATCATTTTTCATTCTTTAATGTAGTATAAGGATGAAAACACTCCTATAAGCTTTATAACTGTTAGACTTCGTGGCCAAGTTGGCTAAGGCGTGAGACTGTTAATCTCAAGATCGTGAGTTCGACCCTCACCGAGGTCGGTTTTTTTTTCTTTGTCGGATATTCTGCTCACTATTTCTCTCTTCAGTGTTCATCAAAAGCAAAACTCAACACTAGTAGATAAAGTATTTTTTTATTTTCCATACGTTTATATAGAACATACTAAAGAAGGACAAGATATAGAAAGGATGTACAGTGCTGCGGCTCAACCACAATCGCAAGCTTCTATTCCTCAAGGCCATCAATCTGATGGCAATATTGCTTCTAAGAACAAAGCTTTGAACGATGAACAAATTTATCAGTGGATATCTGAATTAGTTACTGGTACAAATAGAGAACGTGCATTATTGGAATTGGGTAAAAAGAGAGAACAATATGATGATTTAGCATTGGTATTATGGAATTCATTTGGAGTTATGACAGTATTATTGGAAGAAATTATATCAGTTTATCCATTTTTAAATCCGCCAATATTGACTGCATCAGTTTCTAATAGAGTGTGTAACGCATTGGCATTACTTCAATGTGTGGCGTCCAACGTACAAACAAGAGGGTTGTTTTTAAGTGCTAACTTACCATTGTATCTTTATCCGTTTTTGTCTACTAATGCAAGACAAAGATCATTTGAGTATTTAAGATTAACAAGTTTGGGTGTAATTGGAGCATTAGTTAAAAATGATACACCGGAGGTGATTAACTTTTTGTTGACGACTGAAATTGTTCCATTGTGTTTGAATATTATGGAAATTTCCTCAGAATTGTCTAAAACAGTGGCTATTTTCATTTTGCAGAAAATCCTTCTCGATGATCAAGGTTTGTCATACATATGTACGACATATGAAAGGTTTCACACCGTTGCTTCTGTTTTATCCAAGATGATTGACCAACTAAGTGCCACGACGAATACCCAAACCCCTCAACAGCCTTCGAATAGTTCTGGAAGGTTGCTAAAGCATGTCGTTAGATGCTATATGAGATTATCGGATAACCTAGAAGCTAGAAAGGCATTGGCGAATATTTTACCTGAGCCATTAAGAGATGGAACTTTCTCTCTTATTTTACAAGATGATGTTGCTACAAAAAGATGCTTGGCTCAATTGTTGTCGAATATCAACGATCAACAATAGGTCCAGTGTTGATTAACTTGCATTGCCCGTATCATATAATACTGTATAAGTATATTAGTAACATAGTGTGTATATTAAGTTTGAATTTATGTTTTATTTGGTAGTACGATAACAAGAAATATTACGATCTCGACTTAATCCGGAAACTGTTATCAATTTCACTTCTGGTTTATTTTTTTCTGACATTGGCGTCTTCCCATTAATATTTTTTTAAATATAACCTAGTAAAAATGTCCTTCAATGAAAGGACACATCAGTTCACTCACTCGAACTCCCAACGGAGAGCTTCGGTGGTCTATGGTTCAATAGGTAAGGGTGGCTTATTCACTCCTTCTGATTTTATCAGGCCACATGGTGACAATGCTGGTATTAGTTTTGATGACGACCAAGGGGTTGCACCACATACACCCGATGAAAGCAGTCAGTTGTTGGATCGTCCTGCTGTACTTAGCAGCAGAAAAAATCGTCGTCAGTCAAGTGTGACTCGAGAAATTGTAGAACAAGAGAGGCTGTTTTTACGAGACAGCAATATTAAAGTACCTTCAAAAGGAAGTGAAGATGATGTTATAGATACATTTGAGGAAGCGATTATATCGAAAAAGTTATCTACTACTACAGCATCTATTGAATTAAAGTCGTTGGTTATTTCATCTATTCCATTGATTGTGACGTTTCTTTTGCAAAATTCGCTTTCGACAGTATCCGTTTTTACTGTTGGACATTTGGGTGCCGTGGAATTAGCTGCTGTTTCAATGGGTTCGATGACTGCAAACATTACTGGTTATGCCACTATTCAAGGTATTGCAACTGCTTTGGATACATTATGTCCTCAAGCCTTTGGAGCAAAGAAGTACCTGCTTGTTGGGGTCTACTTGCAAAAGTGTACAGCATTAATCTTTACTGTTATGGCACCTGTATTAGTCATTTGGTTATTTTTTGGATATGGGTTGATCACCCTTATTTTACCGGATAAGGAGACTGCCAAATATGCTGCAGTCTATTTGCAATATATAGCTCCCGGTATTCCAGCGTATATTCTATTTGAATGCGGTAAAAGATTTTTACAAGCTCAAGGTATTTATCACATTTCAACAGTGGTTTTGTTATTTGCAGCCCCATCGAATTTGCTTATGAATTGGTTGTTCGTCAAACATTTAGGGTATATTGGTGCTCCAATTGCAGTGGCCATTAACTATTGGTTGATGGCAATTGGCTTATTTGTTGCTGTTGTCTATTTTGTTAAACCAGAAAGTACCCCTACTGGTTTGCATCCGTTGGTTTGTTGGAGTGGACTTAATATTAGAGACTCTTTTAGAGCTTGGGATAAGCTAATTTATTTAGCAATACCTGGTTTGATCATGTTAGAAGCAGAGTTTCTTGCTTTTGAAATATTGACATTATTGGCATCCTACTTGGGTACCGTTGCCTTAGCGGCACAGTCAATTGGTACAACTATGGCATCACTTACGTATCAAGTTCCTTTTGCGATTGGTATTGCCTCATCCACTCGTATTGCTAACTTTTTGGGCGCAGGATTGAGTTCACCTGCCAAAACAGCTACACGGGTCTCTTTATGTTTTGGTCTTGTCATATCTACGTTCAATTTTTTGGTGTTATTCTGCTTCCAAACTCAGATTGCCGAATTATTTACTAATGACAAGAAGGTGATAAAGACTGTCGAAGGAGTTATGTGGTTAATTGCATTAATGCAGATTTCTGATGCAATGAATGCCAATTCAGCAGGTTGTTTGAGGGGTCAGGGTCAAACAAAAATTGGTGGTATCGTCAACCTAGTATCCTACTATGTAGTAGGTTTGCCGCTATCTATCTACTTGACATTTTACTCGAATTTTGGGGGAACTTTGCATGGCCTTTGGATTGGAAGCACTGTAGCACTAACCATAATTGGTGTTGTCCAAAGTTATTATTCATTGTTTGCTGATTTTGATAAGCTTTGCGCAGAAGCCAGGGAAAGAACTTCAGATGAAGGCCCAGGTTTCGCCGTATAGTGTACATTATATATAAGTTATATTTTACTAAAATATTAATATATTCAAGAGCAAATTCAGACTAATATAATTCTAAAAATACAAATAGTAGCAGACAATACTTTTCAAAAAGCATCGATCATAATCGCTTCTTTTACCGGTTGAGGAGGTGTTCTAGGTTTACCGGCTAATAATTCTCTTCTGATTTCAAGACCAATTGCATGATGAAATCTTTGCCTAACAGTTTCTAATAAAAAGTCTCTTTGATCATCCGTAATATCATTCTTGTATCTTTGAGCAAATGATAAGAACGCTTTATGCCAAACGACAGGCAATTGTGGTTCTTCCTTTTCTTCATCTATCATTGAATCATTCGCTTGGGCAGCTTTTCTAAAGCGCATGAAATAAAAGACTAGCTCATCCAAAGTTTGGTATGGTAAAGCATATTTCTTTTCAATCAAGACTCTAATAAACACAGTAGTAGAGGGTTTGAAGTCTCTCTGCACCAATTGCGTTAATGCAACTGATGAATGCAATACTGGTACGGAAATCTTAGCTAAAACTGATGCTGCAATAGTGGCCTCTCTGACAGAACAATGAGAATCCACTAATGGGAACAAAAACCCTTTAAAAAAAGCACCTGGTTTATACAAAGATTTCTTCAATGCTCTATAGATATGATAATTTAATGAATGATCTTCTGAGTCTTCAATCGAGGTTCTAAATCTTTCCAATAATACCATTTCAACAAATTTCTGAGCTTCATTCGCTTGCAAATTAGAAACAAATAACTTCGTAGCTTCATAAACAGCATGTGGAGTCCATTTTTCTGGGTTGGTTACAAATAACACATCTTCCCAGTTACGTAAACTTGGGAGAACCTTGAATAATTTCGGCAACTTACCATGAGTATAGGTAGACAAAATTTGTCCAATTTTTTCATATGCAGAGATAACCTTAGGTGGTAACAACACGGCATCAACTGGCCTACTATTATTTTCTTTAATAGTCTCCTTTTCTTGAATTTTAGCCATGATTTTATCTGCCAAATTTATCGAGCCATTTCCTGGCCCATTTGATGCAAAATACTTTTCAAATAAAGCGGCGTCTTTTTCATCAACCTCTATTTCTTCTTCAGCTATTTCATCTTCTTCAAACTCAGAATATTCTTCCTCTTCCTCTTCGTCTTCCTCTTCGTCTTCCTCATCCTTCTGAGATCTATAAGTATCCAAGAAACTTGGTCTAGTCTTTCCTGCATTTTCTTCGTCTTCTAATTCTTCTTGTTGTTCCTTAGCCAACTGTAAGATTCTTCTCGAAGCTGCTGCATCTAGAAAGTGTTCTTCGTTCTTTTCAGTATTTTTTTGGTTTGAACGAGATGATGTGGGTGCTGATTTCAAATTCCCACCTTGTGACTCAATATCTTTGTATAATGGATTATGACGAACTTTTCCCTTCGTCTCACTTACTGTTATCTTACCCATCTTGTTTCCCAATTATTTGTAGAATAAACTAGAAAACTCGATGTCCTTGGTAGAATATTTCATAAATCAGATGAGATTATAAAAAAAAAATTATTCACGTGATTTTATCATTAATTATATATACAAGATGCTATCTAACATTAGTGGAGGTGGGTATTATACATAAGCTAAGATTATAAGCTATAGCTCGTAATAATTAATCTTAACAAATAATGTAGAATATATTAACTCCTCCCCTAATAAATCATTTATTGGAAGATATCTGTAACCCTTCTTGAGATCGAATAATTTGCAAACTAGGATACCTATAGGCTGTATTTCTTCTACCTCTGAAATTGAAGAAGATGCATTGATCAAAAACCTCACAAAAACGAAGTCATCGAATGTAGTAATAGTACCACTGAATTTTTCGTTCCATATAGGATTAAATCCATTTTCAGGAATTATTGAAGTTCTCAAAGGAGCTGATCCACGATCCCATACTATATCGCTAGCTCCAGTTATATCAAAATTGATAAAGGGGTTTATAGCAGATACTGATCCTTTCGGTTTAGGGAGTTGGTGGGCACTAATTATTTCTATGTCAAATTTTGTTTTAATTGTTCGTTTTGCGACTATGGATCTATTAGATGATTTTAATAGAGGTTTTCGTAAATCCTCGGGTTTTAATACGTATCCCCTTCTATTGGTGCTTTCAAATAAGGATTCATTAATTTGCTGACCTAAGTCATAAGTCTGCCAGTTTGTAGCCACCATTTGTACTCCGTGCGACCAATATTTCATTGGCAAAAAATTCGACGATTTTAATCTTATATTCGATGGATAAACCCTCATGAAGTATTTCCTGTTATGTTTATCAATCGAAGTACATTTAATATCATCCTTAAGCATGGTGTTAATTGACTTCTCGCTCAATGAAAAACAGTGATTGAACGTTTTTGATTCAGGTAATGAAAAATTCCTGAATTTTACGCCCTGCAAATAAATCCCTAAATCACTTAGCGTGTCAGTGATTTTCCTTGCCTTTCTCCTCCTAATACTGAAAGAAGACCTTCTTTTAACTCCACCCGATCCGTTATCTTCACTGAATGATGTCGTGGTTGTAGTGGTCGAAGAAACGTAATTTCCATTTTCGCTAGCAATAAGATCACTGAAAGGACTAGTCTTCTTGACTTTCAATAAAATTTTGTGCTTCAACTGCAATGGGGTTGGCAAAGTAAACTTATCATCAATGGGTTGCGTGATTAGAGTATCACCTAACACTTCCTTTAGTGTTCGAACCACTTTAAGTTGGTTATCAATAGAGCAATTTATTTCGAGACTTATTATTAAAGGAAACGGTGAGGTAATGAAAGCATACTTCTTTATAGTTTTGAACACATTATTCAATGAAATAGAACTAGTGAATGTTCTACCGTGACTGACTATAGGTTCGTTATTTGTTTTGTCATTATCATCCATACCATCGATATATCCATCCCATATATCAACTTCGACACACCTACATCCCCTCTGCAAAGCTTTTATATAACCTTCAATTGATGAATCCCCCGCAACTTGTCGACCCATTAAGTATGTATTGTGGGAAGATGATATAAAGTATTCATTCAAAGGGTGATCAAAGTAACTTTCGTTTGTTGCAGCATTATACATCGATGTGGAATACTTTGATAATAAGAAATTATTAAAATTTTCAGGTATCCAATAGTTCTTGTCTTCAATACAGAATTTCCTAAATATCTTTCTCAAGTACTCCTCTGTAAAGCTTTCTTTCTGAACGTCTGTCATGAAATTCTTGAAAATATCAAAGGTCATACTTTTGTTTTCACCACAAGTTGAATTCCATATATGAGTGATATCATGTCTTGTTTTCAATATCGACACAAATTGCTTAAATTGATCAAAGTCTAACCCTCTATCGACAGAACTGTCGGCACATACAAAATTAAAAATTGTCCTTAAATAGGTTGGATTCATATTTATGTTTAGCCTTTTGGAATATTTTAATATATCATTGAAGGAAAGAAATTTCCTAATCTCTTTTTCATTCTCTTCTTGACTTCTACCGATAAACATATTTCTTTGAGTTTCATCAATATCGTTCAAATCTAGGAGATAATTCTTCGCCAAATTATTTCTCAACTTCTTTAACCCTGACAATACAGACAATAACTTTTTTAGATCGTGTTCTGTATCAGCAATAACATGAATAGTCTTCAACTTTTTCTTCTTCTTGTCAAAATAAATAATTGTAAGCCATTGACTTTCGAATTCCTTTGATACATGAAGTTCCTTACGATAATTGCTGGCATCTTTTTGATACGAAATGGCTTTTATATCGTCAATTGAGAATTCATAGGATTTATTTTTTGGTTGATAAGATGATGTAGGGGTAAGAAGCCTATATAACCCACTTGAAGCTGTGGTGGAGGCCGATGCATATGCATTTTTCAAAGAAAATTGGAAGTCTTTCTCTCCTATTTGAAAAAATGTCCTTTTTTTAGATTTATGAGATACTTTAAGCAATGAGAGACCCTCTTTAAAGAATACCGGCGGTATCTTGACTTGATCAATATCCTTGAACGGGTATGCACTTGTTTCTCTCTCATTATCGAGAGAGATATCATATGAGTCCTCTTCACTATTCGTATTATCCCCCAATGATTTACTATTAGCATTTTTTCCGGCCCATCCTGGTTTTGTATTTTCCATAGAACCCAAGTCATTCAATTTATTACTTGGGCTCATTAATTTCCTTAACCAACTCCTTCCTGGCGAAGTACCACTATTGGACAGTTCTTTTCTATCATTTGCCCTCAAATTATTAAATAGCGTAGGTAAATTGGATTGTATTGGCAATGAGCTCGAACGTTTAAAATTACCATAAAAAGAATGGTTTGAGATATCAGAAGGACTAATAGAATCCGATAATTCTAATAAATCAGAATTTTCATCAACTGAATGATCATTCTTAGATGAAAGCATATTATATCATCTTTTCTAACAGATATCAATGTTGTCAGAAGGTCTTAATACATTGCACCAAAAAATTCAAGTCTAGTATCACGCACTTAAAAATTGTCGCAGATTTGAGTTTCATACTAAATACGTATTATTGTCTATAATCTATATACTATAATTCCACAGTGTCATCTAACCTGACATCCATAGAGCATTCTTTTTGTAAATATCTCTTAACATCGTTGACTTCATATTCACCTCTGTGAAATAAACCAGCTCCTAAAGCAGCGTCAATTCCACAATCCATGTCAAAAACTTCTTGGAAATGTTCAGGCTTTCCAGCACCAGAACTAGCTATAACAGGGATTGAAGCTTTTTCTTTAACTTGTCTTAATAATTCCAAATTAAAACCTTTATTAGAACCATCATGATCAATTGAATTCAATAAAATTTCACCAGCACCTAAATCTTCACACGCAAGACATAACTCAAGCGCACCTAATTCGTGAGTTACTCTTCCACCTTGAGAAGTCACTTGATAATAGCAATATTTCTCGCCTGCTGGACCATACTTCAGAGGATCCTGAATATGAATGGTTTCCATTGTGGTTTCAGATGGGGACAGAACGTATTTACGCTTTGGGTCAACAGATATAACCACAGCCTGGCTACCAAAGGTAGCAGAAATGGTTTCAATCGAAGTAGTTCCCGTCTTATGTTTGTTGTTCGCATAATAATTCTCGGCTATTGTGACAGCATCAGAGCCAATACTCACTTTATCAGCACCAGATCTAAAATACAAACTGGCTACCTTGGCAGCTGGCACTTTTTCACCAGAGATTGGGTCAACTAAATCTTTAATTCCACCACCTACTGTTAAAGGTACAAAGATTGTTTCTGCTGCTGTACTCAAGACTTTCAACATGGGCAAATCCTTCAAAGGTGAATTACGGAATGAAGTTATATTTAAAAACGTAACCTCATCAGCCCCTTGATTGTAATATCTCGTTGCTAATTCAACAGGTTTTCCTAAGTTTCTTACCTTACTTTCATCAGAATCTCCGGACGATTCACGAACATTATATTGATCACCTTTCGTGACAACCAAATCTCCGTCATCATTACTTCTAACATCAAGGCAGGCAATAATTCTTCTGGTTAATCCACTCAAAGTATTTTCAATATTATCAACCGGCTGAGCATCAGATGTAGTGACCTCACTAAACCTTGAGCCTTCCAAGAAGCTTTTGATAACTTTCAAACCAGCAACGCCAGATTTTTCTGGGTGGAACTGCGTGGCGAAGAAGTTCTTATACGATACCGCTGCTAAGAAGATTTCTGATCCGTATCTTGCAAAAGCAATATCCCAGCCATTTGAAATGGCTTCGCTGATCACCTTTTCTTGTTGTTCATCTTTTAGTATAGCCGCGTATGAATGAACAAAATAGTATTTATTAACTGTATTGATTCCAAAAAAAGACGTTGTCTTCGAAAGAGTGGTATTATTAGCCTTGATTGTATTAACACTATTCCAGCCGATATGCGGAACCGCTTTCAATTGTTTTCTTTGAGTAAAGACTGGATCTGACTTATTGAATTTGGATAAGCCAAATTTCAAATATCCCAAACCCTGATATTCCGAATTATCACTCTCTTCACTACTTTCGAAAAATGCTTGTAATCCAACACAAATACCCATAAGAGCCCTACCACTCTCGATATACTTAGTAATTGGATCCACTAACTCTCTATCGTGTAATTGCTTGATAAAATGAGCATAGTTACCCACACCTGGGAATATTAATTTTTCAATACTATCATTGTAGTCGGCGAATTCTTTTGCATCATGAATAAACTTAACATCATAACCCCCTATGCGTTTTATGGCATTGAATAAGGATTGCAAATTACCGCTCTCAACATCTATAACGTATACTGTCTTCATATCTATACGTTTAACTTACTTTAAGTACTTGGGTAGAGTAATTAATCAAAAACGAATTACATTTTGTTTGTCTGATATGACTCAATAAAAAATTTTATGCACTACCAGAAACTACATATTCATTTTATTATTCAAATGACTGAAGTTAGGTTTAAAAAATAGAATCCAGTCTATTTCTTGTGGGCCCTTATATATATATAGTAATACATTCCATCTTCGTTAATGTCACGCAGATTCGTATCATCAACATTGGTGAACTTTGCTGAGTATTCATCTAAACGACCGAACATTTCAAAAAGTTGAAAGCATATGTGCTTCGCCAAGAAACAGTTTAATTCACCAATACTATTCAAAAGTGATACATGGTATTTAACATTTCCCTCACCAAAAATATTGGATAATTCCTTCAATATGGCTTGCAAAAAGTCTGGAATCATATTAAAGTGCTCGAGAAGATTCAAATTCATGAAACCCTCATCCTTGGAAAAATCGTGCTGCTGCAGGAATGATTCCATTATTTTGTTACGACTAAGCTGTATAAATGGGACTTCAAGTACGCCATCTTTTTGCAATATCCTGTAGAATTCTGTTAATATCACCGAGTAATTTTTGGGGGTCAATTGAAGTGCTAAATCTCTAGATTGAATAAGATGAAAAGTCTCACTAGAAATAGTTGCTAGAGATTCTGTATAGTATTCAAAATTCATAGGCTTGTGGCTAGTGCTAGATAACCCATCATCTGTTTCTATTTTCTTGGAATTGTTCAATTTTTGTGATGATTTATCAATTGACTCATGTAACGCAACCAATTTTTCTGGGGTTAAGGACCGGTATTTCAAATAATCATCGAGTCCTAATTTCTTGAAGTATTTATCATAAAGGTCCACATCCAGATCCTTGAACGAAATTTTTTTAGTATCATTGAGATTTCTATAGTAATTACCATGGTTATTAACAAGTTCAAAATCCTCCGAATATGAATTCATTTCAAATACCCGTATAAATGGAGCTGTGATCGATAAATACCACGAGTACTGAGAACTGAAATATGCATTATAATGCAAAACTTTTATTGATTCATTATTGTTTGATTGCATTCTATTATTGAATTTATCAAACAAAACCTTTAAGTTTCTACTATGAATCAAGGAGTTATCGCCGAGTTTTGAAAAAATATGAAAAAGATATTTTTCAAGTAAAATATACTCGTAAGAAACTTTTCGGATTGTTTGTAGAATATAAGTCTTTCCAGATTCTGGATTTTCATCGCCTCCAACTTCCCTATTCATTAAATATAATACATGCCCGATTTTCTTGAACAACTCTTTATATTTATAATGTGTGCGCTGAATCGAGTCTAATTGTTCCAAAGGAACTGGTATTTCATCAGGCATATTAAAAACAAACCTAACGTAATTCGAAAGATTTAGTTGTACCAATTCTTCGCAATTTATAATCATGGATTTATTTTTAATCTTTGCACTGTCTCGTCTGATTAATTGTCGAAATATCGTTCTAGAACGTAACAATTCTGTCCCTAACAACGTTTCATAGAATCTTAAATCATGCTGCTTGATATCCACGTTTTCTGGTATACGCTGACCCACTTTATAACTAGCTATGAAATTTATTAGGGAATGATTTCTCACACTTGCAAAACTAATGGGATCATTCTGATGATGATCTCTTAAAATGTTTAAAAAATTACGGTACTTCAAAACTTGAAAAGTAGGGAAATACATGTGCTCTTTCATCGTCTCATACGAGTTCACTATCGAAAGGTCTATAATCGGCTTAAAATCAATAGCATCTATTTTTTTCTTATTATTATTTTCAATAATGTTACGGCCGTGAGAAACGTTCCGCTGTAAGTCTGAATTGTCTAATTTACGGCTTATGTAGTCTAAGTCCATATAATTTGCGTTTGCTGCATTAACATTAGGTTGATGTTTTGAGGATGATTGCAGCACAGACGGAGACGCCGACCGGGATCGCCTCGCCTTCAAATTAGACAACGTCGAAGAGTTTGAACGATTCAGCATCGGAGAAGACCGTCCATTAGAATGTGCCCCTGTACTCTGCGCCTTGCTCCTCCCGCTCGTTCTCGGCGAAACCGGTGTATGTGATCCTTGACTTTCATTATTCTTGTTCTTTTTTTGCATGCGTGATAGCGAAAGCGACGACGTCGATTTTTTTAACCCCAACAAACTTTTAGATAGTTCATCCGCATTCACTTCCGCATTTTTGTTCTTGCTTTCAGGCGTGTAATCTGAGTAGCTAGATACACTGCTGTTTGAAGATTTCGACGTCCGTAGTTGAGGCCGAGGATTACCGTGAATCTTTAAATTAGTCGGAATAATAGTTTTCTTGGGTATCTTCTCATTCGAATTCTTTTTGGAATTCTTCTTTAATTTTGATTCTGGCGGAGGTACCAAATGAAAACTCATATTTACCCGTAAGTCACTATATACCACTAAAGTTTACTTCGTAGTGATGGTCTTTATCGGGTAGAACAGGCTACGAGAATAGTGATGTCGCGCCGAGTGAATGTCGTGATAAATATAATGTCGTATCTACAAAAGTCGTGTGCCATTCAAAAATGGAAACAACTGCAACTACAACTTTTCTATTACCATTAAAGCAACCAAGAAATTATTTTACTCTTCTTCAATTAAAGGAAATTGAAAATGTATGTCAAGGAAATTAATGAAGAGATAAATAAGAGACTCTATTATCCTAATAGATATGGTAATAATGGTAGCACTGGGTGGGGTTCGTATAAATGGTTATTATGGTTGTTAATTCTTATTCCACTTCTCATCGTGGTAGTCTTGTTTTGCTTGAGAAAGAGAAAGAATAAGGGTAAGGTTCATGTTATGGATAATAACCAGTATTATCAAACGCAACAAGCAGGAGGTTATTATAATCAAGGACAAGGATATCCAAACCAGCAGGATAACCAATACCCGCCAGCAAACCCAGACGCTGGCGGATATGGTGGATATAACCAACAGCAAGGGTATACTGAACAGCCAGGATATAACGGCCAGCCAGGATATAGTGAACAACCAGGATACAATGGAAGCAAGGTTGATGATATTAATCCGGATGAGTTCCAAAGGCCTGACGGACCGCCTCCAGCGCATTATAAGTCCTAGATAGTTTGTACATTTCACACTCGCTTACGGTATAATTTTTTAGTTTACAGATGATTAGATGCAGTAACGGATATTTTTGTAGCAAATTAGCAAAACAAGTCATGCGAATGAACAATTCAGCCATATTGGATCATATGCTCAGTGAGAATACGAGGGGGCTTATACTCGGGCATCTATTTTATAATAGCAATGTCAGCTACGTGTTCGATTGAGTGTTAGCCTGGGTGTTAGCTTGAGAGTTTGCTTTCGTGGAGCTCATGCTGAAAGTTGCGAAGTTGCACCATTTTCTCAATTCTTTGAATTTTGAGTTTTTGGATTTAAATGCAATAATCTATAGTAAGTAGAACGTCTCAGAAGACTAGATACTTTTTATAATTATCCTGGTATATTAAAACTTCTTAATTTTTGTCAAGATCCACACAATTAACAATCGATATAATATTGAAATCAGCAGTAATAAAAGTCGTACAAGATATCCCCATAGAACATTATATATAGAAACAATAGATAATCCTCGAATGCACGGCTGAAATGCAGCGTTGATGAGTGTGAATAACCAACTCTAGCAATTTAAAAGATTTAAGTTAAAATATTTTCTTATGTATTCGTAATGCAAGTTGTTTCAGAGATTGGCTAAATATGTATAAAAATGATGAGGAAGCAATGAATAATTTCAACTAGGATTAACCTCACATATTTTATGGCTCTCAAAACCTTTTGCAGTAATATTAATGCTTTCTTTATCTCATGAAATCAATTGTCACAATCTATATCGACCGTCTTCTCTATAAATTGGATGTACGAGCGGGCTTTTTAGGCATTCAGAGGTATACATTATCAAAATGCACTAAAATCTAAATCGAAAAATTACCCATTTATTAATATACCAAAAAGAATTACATAAAATGCCTTAAAATGCCTTAAATAAAATCATTATCTTTTGAAGATATAACTTCATTATGATTCCGTTTCTCATTGTCATAACCATCAATTATAGTCGAGTTACCGTAGACAATATCTTCATCATTAATATTTGGTCTAGGACCTTTATACCATTTATGGGCATCGATAACGAACCATAACAATGACAAAAGCATAGGTCCGAAATAAACAATTACAGTCCAGTTCATCTGATCGAGGGTCAAGTCGTCACCTCTCACTGTGGGGAAACATAATATTGGAATCATTACTGTTACAAATGCCACTGATACAAAACCAATAGGCCTTGACCATCTACCCAAATGCCAAGGGCCTCTCTTGAAAGACTTGTTAGCATAAGTGATCTTTAATAAAGTTGGCATGGTGAAAGAAACAAAGCCTGAAATTCCACCTACGGAAAAGATGGCGCCTATAGCAGTATCGCCCGCAAACTGGAGTAATAACAAGAGTTGACCGATAAATAAGTTAACCCATACTGCATTAATAGGTGTTTGTGTTTTCTTATTGACAATCTTCCAATATCTAGATAACGGAAAAAATCCATCTCTGGCATAGGCATAGGTAACTCTGGACGCTGCTAACATACATGAGCAACCCATGAAAAAAGAAGATATGATTGTTAATGCTGTGGCTGCATTGACTGCTTTCTTGCTCAATATTTGAGTTAAATAAGTAACGAAAGGCTGCCCTAGACCCTGCGGATCTTCGGCAATCTGGTCAATACTAACCAACGTATATGCAATAGCTATCATGAATAAGAAACCGATACCACCACCACAAGTTGCTGTAAGTATGATGGCTCTTGGAGCGGCCACATTAGCATTGGAACATTCTTCTGATAAATGGAATGGTGAATCGTACCCCGACATAGCCCAAATTACACCCAAGAAAGATTGTAAGACTGCAATACCCATTGGCCAGTCGGTCTGGTTATAGAACTTCCAAGCGGTATCATTTGAATTGAATTTTGTAATATCGTTAAAATGATCTTGACGATCATTTCCTCCCAAAATCATTACAAATACAATAACCAAGAACAAAATGTTGGTAATTGTCCCCATAGAATTAAACGTGGCCAACCATCTAGTAGGCATGGAAGATATAATCCCATGAACTATTTGAATTCCAGTCGTTAAGCCATATACCTCCCCATAGGATGGACTATACCCATCGTTAGAATTATAAGTCTTTAATGCCAAAATTAACCAAGCACAACTATTATTAACAGATGGTGCCGCAGTGATTTGACACAACCAGTTACTGCAACAGGTTAGCCACGTTAATACAGGCGCCCATCTTGGAGGTGCTAGCTGTGATACCGCATACGGCGTTCCCAGTGAAGTGGGAAACGCACTGGCAACTTCAGCCATGGATAATGCAACCGATGAAATAAAAATAATCGCCAAAATCCATGGAACTGGCGACATCCCCACCACCAACTGTTGGTAATCAAAACAAGCTGCGATAGATGGAAGTAATCCCAAGACACTAAATGAGACCGCAAATAATGTCCAGAGAGAGAACTCACGTTTGAACTCTTGTTTGTATCCTAAAGCTAATATTAATGCTTCATCCTTATCAATCTCATGGTCCACGTTAATCGTGATATTCTGATTAGATAGTATCGATGTAATATGCAAATCATCAACAAGTATATTTGACACCACAGGATGTATCTTGTTGGAACTTTTAAAATTTTCTCCCATTTCACTGTTTTATTGTACTTGAGCTTAAATTAGGAATATTACTTTAGTTATCAACTTGTATGATCATCTATTTGCAACTAATAATAACATATAGAAGTAGGTATAATATATACTAATATGTAATGGTATAATAATTAAAATATTTCAATTAGGCCCACAATGACTAAATATATATAGGCATCTATTGTACGCAATCAGCTTCCTATAACCATTGTTTCTTATCAAAAGTAATCCCATCAATTTTTCACTGATAAGAAAAATCTAATAAAAGGGGAGTCGTGTACATAAACTGATCTCCATTTCTCGATGATAGCGGGATCTCGTTTAGAATATCTGCATTTAGTAATAATGCACTAGCGGACTACTACATCGAGATATACTATCTGAATTTTTTAATATCTCCAACCTTTCAATTTCAAGTCTAACACTTTTATTTCTACTATCGGTATTCTGAACAATGCACATTTATTAGACTATTTCTGCTCCATATGAGTAGGTGCAATACGTCAAAATTCAATAGATGATGTGTGAATGGGTCATAAGATCAACCTAGTTAGTATCAAGCCTAATACTATGCCAAAATAATATACAAAAATATTTAAACCTTAATTATGTTAGATTTTAAGCCGATTTTTTGAAATACTTCCTTGAATATGCGGTATCATACCTTGGTGAAAGTAAAACATGTAGATCGCATCTTATCCTGAGGTAGCCTTGTTTCGATGCTACGATCCTCTACATCCAGAAATTAAATCAGTTGTCGCATATTGATCTCAATCAGACCTTTCTTTATAAGTCATACCCAACCCACAAAGCAAAGTAGAAACAGCAATACGAGTTTAACTTTAATAAATAATTTAATATTACCTTTATAGCCATTCATAAATATCATCTTTATTTAAAACGTTATCCAAGTTATCAGAGAACGATACAGGGTCAAAATCCCTGATGGTTGAGAAATTGTCAACTGTAAATTGATGTTCATGATCAATAGCAACATGGTACAAGTTTTGGTCAAATTCATCAGGGTCCATGTGTTCTTTGTACCAGTGTGCAAATTTTGTGAAGCTACTCCTGCTCCTAATAAATGCAAAATCAAATATAAGATTCAAACAAGCGTAAACAAACAATATTTTAGTAGCAAAAGGTTGCTTATTTTTCACCAAACCATAGTATTGATCCAGGACAAATAAAATCCAGGAGAACATTGCAATAGGGAAGTTACAGACGTCCGCTTGGTATAAACAATTATTTAATGCATCAATAGTTACTTTTAATGTCTCATATTCCAATGCTGAAATCAGATCAATCTCCACTGTATGACTAACATCATAAAAATATTCGTCTAACTTATCGAATAAAATTCTTGTTATACGATACCTGTCTCTAGGAACGTTTGTATTTCTATATTTTGAGTGTCTGGCAAATAGCCCTCCAAATTTAGTATCCACAAGGGTTCCTCTTGCGGACGCCATAATACTACCAATGTTTTTACTCAAAGATATGAAATCAACTTGGGTGTCATCATTGAATACTACTATGGGAAGAACTCCATCAGGATGAAGGCACATATAGGAGAATATTAAAATACTAGTAATCGTTAATTCCGCAGCTTCATTGATACTTCCAAATGTTCGAAGTTCTATATCCGGACCCTCATAATGTCTAGTAATTGCTAGTTGATTCTCTCTTAAGGTGGAAATAAAATACTCAGTGGTTACCTCAAATAAACTAGCCTGAGTCAACGAATCCGTCACATCCACTGATATACCCTTATTTATAATTCCCGAAGCAATTCCGTTTTGCCCCAGCAAAACCGCTTCGTCATACTTTAGCAACTTTGAAATTTTATCTAGGCACAATGACTCATCTATGTTGTAAAATGGCCACAAGGTTAAAGCAGAAAACAGATATATGGCATTCCTTACCAACAGAGATTGCGAAAAAATTGTCGGAACAGAATGACTCCATACGTATTCAATATTTTTGTCCACCCCACAAAAACTAAAAAACTGTGTACATTGTTCGTGGAAGAATTTAAGCAATTGTAATTCCAATAGGTTAATCTGTAATAACTTTGTAGTAGCATTGAGCCTCATCTCCCTCATCAAATTCTTATCATCGTTTCTTCTTCTTCGGGTCCTCCTCAGATCTACCCCAAAATTCGTCTGCATGATTTCCATATCTGGGTATTGGCATTGGCGCTTTGTGGATTCACAATACTCACAAGATGGTTTAGCTTCATTGCACTAAATATAGTTAGCGGACAATCCTATGGTTATCTTTAATAAGTACTTACCTTAATTTTCAATTTCTTGCAACTTAAGCACCCTTTCCTTGACCTTGTAATCATATTCGCCTTACTAGTCACACTCATACACAATTAACTCTTTCTTTAGCTCTCAAATGAACGATTAATGGATTAAGTTTGTTCCGTTCATAATATACTAACGCTTATATAAGCGCTCCGTGGTCTAAAAAGGGCTTATCATTAACGCTTAATAGTTCAATATCGTGCATTACAAATGTATGACGGCTTTAAAAGTTTAGTACAATCTAGCTTGGAATTAAGTGTGAAAACCTTCTTTATGGGCATTTCTCTACCTACTGTATGAATTGTTTGAATCGTAAGCACGAACTATCTGACCATCTCCATTTCTTTTGACATGTCTATTTCTCACCACAAATATTTTGAACACCACACGCTTGATAGCTGTAATTGTTGTTCCATACGAGAACAGAAGGAAAGTAATTGAATTTTAGATTCATTGGATACTGGATATACAAAATATATAATATGGGTAGTTCGAAATGGGGAGTGTTATTTGGTTTGTTGATATTGCATGTCATTGGGTACTCAATCTTTCTTAAGGGATTTTTTCCATCCAAAGTGGTGGTACCAGGATTTAATGAATTCCATACGGGCCAATCGCCTTTTATGGAACATAACGAAGCAAAATTTGATAAGTTGATATTAATGGTTGTTGATGCGATGAGGTCGGACTTCTTATATTCGGACCATTCGCATATGAAATTTGTGCATCAATTGATAAATGAAAATTGTGCATTGCCATTCACAAGTTATTCCAATCCGCCTACGGTGACGTTGCCAAGGTTGAAAGGGATTACCACCGGGGGTACTCCGAGCTTTTTGGATGCTATTTTGAACATTGCAGACGATAAGGATAACTCGCAAAGCTTATTGAACCAAGATTCTTGGTTGCACCAATTTCAAAACAATCTGAAGGTGTTTAACTTCTTTGGTGACGATACATGGTTGAAGTTGTTTCCTCCTGAAAAATTTTTCAACCAATATGAGGGAACAAATTCGTTTTTTGTCAATGATTTTACCGATGTAGACAATAACGTTACTAGACATTTGAATGATGATTTGTTTAATTCTAAATGGGATGCATTAATTTTACATTATTTGGGACTTGATCATATCGGACATAAGGGAGGTCCCAATTCTATATTTATGCGAGGAAAGCAAGAAGAGATGGATGGCATTATAGAGAAGTTATATAAAGAAACTATCGATTCGAATACATTGCTAGTGGTAATGGGTGATCATGGTATGAATGAAATTGGTAACCACGGTGGATCTTCAATGGGTGAAACTAATCCAGGTTTATTATTCGCTTCACCAAAATTCAAAATGCTTAAAAAAAATTTAAAGAGCCCCTTAGCTTATAATAATGACTACAAATATTACAATTATATCAATCAAATTGATTTAGTTCCTACATTAGCAACTTTGCTAAATTTTCCTATACCAAAAAATAACCTTGGTATAGTTATAAAGGACATTCTTGGTCTTTGGAAACCAGAAGCCCAGAAATCGATTTTAATGGAAAATTCTGAGCAATTCATGAACATATATGAAGCCAAGCATGCAAACGACACTGATATAATTAACGAATGGAAGAAATCGCAAGATTCAGGGTCGATTGATGTACATTATGATTTCCTATCAAAGATTCAGGGTCTATTAACGTCTGCTGCAACGGAATATAAATATGTCGATATATATATAGGGCTATCCATTTTAGTCGCTATGGCTATTGTCGCATTTGGTTTATTTAATTGGTATTTTCTAGTACAAGCAACTATAAACCCAAAATATAATTGGTATTTTATTGGGATATCAATAGTTTATTCAATTCATTTTCATGCATCGTCCCTTATTGAAGAAGAATATCAAATTTGGTGGTTCTTTAGTATAATATGTCTTTTTGCATTATATTTTAACAACCATTTGAAATCATTAAAGTATTTTTGGCTTATTTTAGTTGGTTTAAGAATTATCAGATCGTGGAGCATTACGGGTCAAAAATTTACAACACCTTACACCTTCTCCGCGTACTTGTTGCAAAATGTGGATCTATTATGGGTTTTGAATATAGCTACTTATTTTTTAACTGCTATACTTATTTATTCTCAAGGGAGTCTAATACATTGTGTTACTTTGAGAGAATATGAGTCACTTAGGGAGAATGTAAAAGACTTCGGAAGTCTAGTTACATTTATTGTTACCTTTGTTACTTGTTCGATCTCATTTCTGTTCAAGCTTTGTCAATATTTCAATGATGGTAAACGTGTTCCGGATTGGTTACTTGCATTCTTAAATTGGACGTGTGAATCATATGGCATCACAATAGATCCGAAAGAGAAGAATCAATTACATGAATTAAATATCCATCTTTCAAAGATTTTGTTCTACTGCATAGGAGTTTTGATTATAGTTCGAATTGTTTTAGGAAAAATAAGAAAACTCCACTATGGTCTATTAACTGATTTATCAAATGTTTTGACCCTTTTCTTACTTCACCAGTCAAGGCCAGAGATTGTTCCGATATTTCTTATATTTTCTTTAGTTAAGTTTCTGGCGGCGAAATTGTTGGCTAATAACGAAATCGTTTTACGGAAGAATATTGACCAATTAATGATAATTATTACCCTATTCTCGCTATGCATGCAAAATTTGTCATTCTTTTCTATGGGGAATACTAATCTGTTGGCGACGGTAGATTTATCAAATTCGTATAATGGGTTTAAATCGTATGATGTCTTTTTAGTAGGAGTTTTGACATATTGTTCCAACTTTGCAGGGCCAATATTTTGGTCTTTAGCTTCTTTACAATTGATATTCGAAAATAACGTTGTTTGTTTTGATACTAAAAAGTCATCTAAGGACCTTGTTAACTTGAAATTTTTGAAGTACCAAATATTATACGTAAAATCTTTGGCAGGATTTCTTTTTTACTCAATGGCCGGGTTAAGTTTGGTCGCTTCTTGTTTTAACTTAAGATTTCACTTATTCATCTGGTCAGTATTTTCACCCAAATTATTATTTTTCGCCAGCTGGACTCTTTTGACTAACATATTAATCGATACGATTTCGTCATTAAGTATTTTAGCGTTATGTTAAAATTAAAAAGGAAAATTCTTGTATATATATACTATACCTAGAAAATACTATAAATACACTCACTGTAATAATTGATCTCTGTAATGTGGCTGGTTATTAACGAACTTAGCAGCTCTTCTATCATTAACATCCTCCCTTTTCTTTTCTCTACCCCAAGCTCTCTTCTGTGTTGCCAAGACTTCTCTGTCTTTGATATTTAACATATGTCTTGTTTCAGCTGCAATAACAGTACCTTGACCTTCTGATAATACACGTTCTGGAGCTAAGTTTTGTCTGTAGTATCTTGCAAGTGAACGATGTCCAACGACCACTCCTGACGGTAAAACAAGTTCGTGGCCGTTTGGATAAAGTGCACTATCAGCCGGAGATAATTCTTCATCGCTATAATCATCCGCTTCCTCTTCGTCCTCCGAGACATCTTCCCAATCTTCCTCATTTACAGGTTTATTATCAACAGCATCATCATCATAAGTTGAGCTAAAGTCATAAAACTCTGAAACCTCTAATTTTTCATCTTCAGTTTCGTAAGGCAATCTCATGTGTCTTTTATTTAACATATGTTCTCTAACAGCTTCGATATTTTTACCTTGGTATGAACAACAGAGACATATATTTCCGAGACCAATCTTTTCTCCTAAATATTTGATCAAGCCTTCCACATCGACTAAATATTTTCTTTCTGGGATATAAAGACCATGCATTACGAACATATGTTGAATATTAGATTCAATATCATCGAAATTTGCCTTCTGTTTCGCATGACAGAATAAACATGTGGTTACTGGTATTTCAACGCTATTCGAAAGCTTTTCCTTCATTAAGTGCTCCTCTTGTTGCTCAGGTGTTGATTCATTTTTAGTGTCCGAATTATTGTCGTCAAGTTTCATATCTCTTATCGATATTAATTCGTCCTCCTGTATGCTCTCTGATGGGCTATCATTATCTCTATTTTGTTCTTTCATCTTGGCAATCATTGCTTCTCTTGCGGTTTCTAAAATCTGTTTCTTTTTGGCTTGAAGTACTTCCTTTTCCCTTCTTCTAATTTCTTTTTTGGTTAATTGAGCTTTATTCTTCATCTTTTCTTCATTATTATTGTCTGCTCCATTTTCGGTAATGGATAATGACGATACTTTACTATTGAATAGATTTTCATCTATGGGTGGTAGTTCAGCGACTCTTCTCTTTAAATTATAACGATGCCAATCCGATTTCATGTGGACCCTTTGGTCCTCTGGAGCCGGAAAAGCTAAATTACATGAATTACAAGTATATTGCATTACGATCCTGCTAAACTATAAGGAGAACTAGTAGTATAGAACCTACAGAGACAAGTTAAAAAAAAATTCAATGAGCATCAAGATGCTCACGTGAAAAAATCGCTGATGAGCCTATATAATTATAAAAATCTTTTTCATAGTAGCATAATAAACAACCTAGAATCTTAATATTAGTATGTCGGATATACCAAGTGTAAGCACTTTTGATGACATATTACCGAATGTTGTTCAGACGGTCAGAAATTCCTCTTCATTAGCGGCCCAGGATATCAATTTTTACAAATCATTGGATTCAGATTTATCCAAAAAGATTGATGAATCCGCCAAAAGCTTATTAGATATTTCTAATAAGCTTATTCATTGTTCTTTTGATGATGTAAAGGATGTACCATTTGGTAAGGATAATATTTCATCCCATGCTAACTGGAATCCTATAGCAAATGTTCTTGATAATATATTCGAGAAGATCGACATCGCCTTCGATCAAGCTCAAAATGCAAATTCACGTAAAGCGAATGCTGAAGCAAAAGGGTTTACTTACTTAGAGGATTCTAATACTATCAATGATAGTTCTAATAAGCATCAAGGAAAGAGAATGGTAAAGCCACAAATTAATTTTCGTAATAAAGTTGATAATTCAGAAACACATCCGTTTAAGCCCAAGATCTCATCCAAGCCTAACGAATTGAAATCTTTTGACGAGTCTACAAAATTAATTGTTCCTATGAAACAAGAGGAATCAAATGATATTGATCCAGAATATTATGTGCAACCATACGAATTTGAAATTGACAGCCAACCTTATCCGGACTCAATTTTGACTAAAAAAGAGCCTATACCCTCAAAGCCATGGCTGAAAACATCAGCCATATGGGTGGACTCGGTTGACGTGTTAAATGAGATGATATCGTTATTGTCAGAACAATCTGAAATTGCGATTGATTTGGAACATCATGATTATAGGTCCTATTATGGTATAGTGTGTCTCATGCAAATTTCTAGTAGAGATCAAGACTGGATTATTGATACTTTGAAATTGAGGGATGACTTGGAAAGCTTGAATAAAGTCTTTACTAACCCCGACATTGTTAAAGTGTTTCATGGTGCGTTTATGGATATTATTTGGTTGCAAAGAGACTTGGGACTATACATTGTCTCATTATTTGATACTTATCATGCATCTAAGAAGCTAGGATTTCCAAAGTTTTCCCTAGCTTACTTGTTAGAGACATTTGCAAACTTTAAGACTTCAAAGAAATACCAACTAGCAGATTGGAGAATCAGGCCTCTATCCCCTCCCATGCTTGCATACGCAAGATCCGACACTCATTTCTTGTTGAACATCTATGATCAATTAAGGAATAAATTAATAGACGCAGGAGCTAACAGATTACAAGAAGTGTTATACGAATCACGCCAAGTTGCTAAGAGAAGGTTTGAATATACAAAATTCCGTCCGTTATCAACTTCCGGAGGAAAAGTTTCTTGTCCTGTAATGGCAAATAATCCCAAAGAACCGTTTTCGTCAATATTATTGCAATATAATGTGCCTTATCATAAAAAACCGTTAATCGAAGCTTTATATAATTGGAGAGATGCTTTGGCTAAAAGAGACGATGAGTCAGTTAGATATATCATGTCTAATCAATTGCTAGTCAGCTTGTCGTCGTTAAGCCAACCAGTAGATGTACAAAAGGTCTTAGGAGTTTCGAATTATATTTCAGATTATGTAAGACAAAATGCAAAGGACTTGGCTAACTTAATAGAAAATACCTTAAAGAGTATGGCAGATAGCGACTGGGAATTAGTCGATAAGTGGAATGACATATCGAAAGCTGCTGATAATGATAAAATGAATATTAGTGATGATGACCTTGATAAGATCATATCGAGGTCAAAGGCATTTGAAGACATATATGCACATAATAAAAACGTTTTATTTTTTGACGGAACTGAGTTGTTAAGTAATAAATCTGCGTTGTTTTCAGAACTTCTCAATAACAATAATGACCTGTTTTCAGTTGAGTATGACGTAGAAAAGAATAAAGTTATAAACCATACTTCTGGGGATTACAAAGACAGACTAGATTATGCATCAAAAAACCTTCAACCCAATCCAATTATAATATCTCCTGAAATTTCTCATAGAAATGAGCAACATGATGAACCTAAAAAGCCATACATTGACGAAACCCATGCTGGAAAGAGCTCGACAGTTTTGAAAGATGAAGAAATGGATCCAAATGAAGTCATTACGCTTCGTAAGACTCAAAAACAAAAAACACCGAAGGCGGAAATTAAACAAACGGCGGAAAATGACGCTTTTGACTACAATAATGCAAATAAAATATTACTCGATTCATCAATTAGAAATAGTTCCCGTAAAGAAAAACCGAAAAAGAGATCGTTTGATCCGTATGGTAAAGACGCAGAGGGACCAAAAGGAGCCAAAAAAGCACGAAGGCCAAATACCGGTAAGACATCTACATTCTCAACAAAAAAATAAATTGGAATTTAAATAATGATTTTGTAATCGAGGGATTCTCTACCAATTATTCATGAGGGCCCATGGACTAGTAAATATGGATATTTTCAGTTTTTTTTCGTTTTTAAAACTTTCTATACATTCTTAGTCTGTAATACATAGTTCATTCACATCTATAATGCATATAGGCTCCTGCTCATATTTAGAAAAATTTTTAGATAAACCGATTACCGTTAATATTCAAGACTATCAAATAATAAGGAGTTAGAATAGTTGGCATATATTTTGCATGCTACATGCCAAGCTGTTGACCGTATTCTAATCTATTAATATATAGACATGTCCTTTACTGACCTATCACGTAGTAATTAGCTGATTCCTTTGGTTCACAACTTCTTATTGGATATTGAAGTCTGTTGAAGTAAATTCTCGAAAGTAGCATACATTATCAGGTCAGTATCAGGTTAGGTAATCAGTCAGTCAGTTAATCAGTTAGTCAGTGTCAATTATAATATATAATTTACTTAATCTCTATATAAATTCTGTATTCAAGGAGGTCCAAAGACCTCTTTATATAGTCCAATATTTGCACAAGAATAGGAATACGCTTCCCGTTGTTTCCAGGTAAACAGCGAATGGGAAGGCAGATATATGGAAACCGAAAGGCATTTTATCAGTGCCTTTCTTCCAAGAAAAACTGCTATCCAATGATAGCTTCAACAATCATAAGGCGGGCGTAATCTTTATGGTATAACAATAGAAAGCCAAACGGCATTCTGGTTCTATTGAGATATAAAAGAATTTGCAGCCGCTTTACATGATTTCTCAATTTATTCTGACTTCGCATAAAATATACTAATATATTTCAACACTTCCCCTTAATCCTAATTCTTGTCATTCCAGCAAGACTTCTCAAGTCCTGGAACTTAATCTTATTTAATCCTTTTGTAAGCATGTCCGCAATTTGTGTATGGGTGCTAATCTGACAAAGTTTAATTTGTTTCTTTATTATATGCTCTCTTATGAAATGATGGCGTATGTCAATATGCTTAGTGCGCAGGTGAAATACAGGGTGCTCTGCAAGGAGTATACATGAGTTATTATCTTCGTGGATCGAAATGGGTAATTGTAATGGCACACGCATCTCGTCAAACAACATTATGATCCATAGCGCTTCTTTGGTAGCCTCACCCAATGCGAGATATTCAGCTTCAGTGGTCGACATTGCCACTGTAGTCTGTTTCTTGCTTTTCCACGAGATTGGAGCTCCTCCATATCTAACAATGTATCCTGTAATTGATTTCCTGTCGCTCTTGTCACTAGCCCAGTCACTATCACAATATATATCCAATGAGCTGTCTCCAGTATAATGGTGGCCGATATCTTGGGTTCCTTTAAGATATCTGAGGACATGTTTGGCACATTTCATATGCATCTCAGAGGGTTTGGCTAAGTGTCTACTAAGTATCCCAACAGCGTACGCAATATCTGTTCGAACAGTAGTAGATGCAAATAATAGCTTTCCTACTAGAGAGCGGTACCTGGTGGCATCACATTCTTCTGTGTCGTCCTTGTGTAAGTCTTCTCCGGCCAATGTCGGAGTTGCCACAGTGTTTGCATCAGTCATTTCAAAGTCCTGCAACACCTTTCCAATGTAGTCATAGAGACATATCTTGATACCATTGGTATCCTGAGCAATATTAATTCCTAGAAACTTCTTCGCAACCCCTAAGTCTTTCATTTTAAACTTCAGTGCGAGCATTTTCTTTACATCTTCAATTTCCTTCATATCCTTTCCTGATATAAGGATATCATCAACATAAAGGCCAATAATTATGTTCCCTCGAACATATATGCCTAACTCAGTGTCAATTCGGTTGAACCTATGTTCAGCAAGAAAATCTGAAATTGTAGTATTCCAACATATCGGTGCTTGTTTCAATCCATACAACGATTTGTTCAACTTGCAGACTTTCTCTGGTTCATTCTCATTAATAAAACCAACAGGCTGTTTCATATAGAGTGTTTCCTCAACAGTACCGTTCAAAAATGCGGTATCTACATCCATCTGATGGACAACTCTATTATCAACAGCACTGAATGCTAGAAGTAGCTTCACAGATTCATATCTGATCACAGGACTGAAGGTATCCAAGTAATCTTCCCCTGGAACCTGACTGAAGCCCTGTGCTACTAGTCTAGCTTTGTATCTACCATCATCCTTTTTGGTAAATACCCATCTGTTGCCTATTGCTTTTCTATCCTTAGGCAACAGTACTAAATCCCATGTATTATTTGAGTAGTGAGCACTCATCTCACTATCCATGGCGATTTTCCATTTTTCAGCTTCGTCACTCAGCATTGCCTGTTTGTATGTTACTGGTACACCATCTTTCTTGGTACTAACAACATAGGCGTGTGACATGAAATAACCAGATCCTCTGACAACAAGCGAGGAGTCTGATTCAGTATGCAGTGTTTCATATTTCAGTTTCTTAGAAGGTTCAGTTTCTCCATCCGACGATACTTCTGATCTTCTACGCAGTCTATCAGGCATAGTAATAGCTCTTCTTCTCCTCACAGGTTCATCAACATAATCCTCATCATCAGACTTATCAAAGTTATCGTGATGACGTTCATAGAAAGAAGTAGCATAGTCTTCCCCTGGAACCGAAGCTTCTGAGTCAGAAATGTACTCGATACGAGGACGAGACACCTCTTGCGTTACGAGAGGGGACAACGGTTCAACCACTCTAGGAGTGGTGGTAATACCAGGAGAGGACGACAGCGAACCACGAGAAGGTGGGCCCACGATATCCATAGATGGCCCATCTAATGAAATATTTGGTGATGAAATATTTTAGTGAGAATGCAATTTATTTGAGAAAATGCAAACAGGTTGCAAAACGAAATAAATACTTGATTGAGTTAACAATGGGAATACTACCAGTGAATATTCCCATTCTAAGACAAATTGGATGACTATGAGCCGATAAAAAGGTTAATTAAACTATTCATTACTGGTTTAAGTAATACCCATTACCGTTAATGGAAACAGCGTTCAAATGTGTAATCCCAATATTCTACTATATAAGGAGGTCAATTTAAAAGGTATTCCGATTGTATTTTAGATAGTAAGTAATATATACTTGAAATTATTGATTATATTGTGCAAACTGTTATATTGTGTAAAACCTAAAAAAAAATAGAAAAACAAATACTGAAATGAGTTCCCCCTTAGAGAAATTACTTCAAGCGCGCAAAATTATGATTCAGTCCAAATTGGTTTGCTTTAAATGTGGTGGCATTGGCCACAAATCTAATGTGTGTCCTTCTGTTAGCGATGCTGACTATCGGAAACCGAGACATACTACTGGTCGTGGTTCATCTGGACTGGATGATGAATTCCGCACTCAGAATCGACCATCTGTGCATGGTAATGTATGGGTGGCTTCCACATCGCGTGTCCCCGATGGATTCTACCTTGATTCTGGTGCGACTCTTCATGTTACGTGTCAGAAGGAGCTATTACATGATTTTTCTGATAGTTCTGGGTCAATTACTGGTCTTGACTCGGGAACCCTGTTTGAAATTGCTGGGAAAGGAACCCTTAACTTTCTGTTGCCTGATGGTTCTTTCCTTACTCTCACTGATGTCCAATATGTTCCTTCCTGTGATCGATGTTGAAATATATTAGTATATTTTATGCGAAGTCAGAATAAATTGAGAAATCATGTAAAGCGTGTTGAAATATATTAGTATATTTTATGCGAAGTCAGAATAAATTGAGAAATCATGTAAAGCGGCTGCAAATTCTTTTATATCTCAATAGAACCAGAATGCCGTTTGGCTTTCTATTGTTATACCATAAAGATTACGCCCGCCTTATGATTGTTGAAGCTATCATTGGATAGTAGTTTTTCTTGGAAGAAAGGCACTGATAAAATGCCTTTCGGTTTCCATATATCTGCCTTCCCATTCGCTGTTTACCTGGAAACAACGGGAAGCGTACTCCTATTCTTGTGGAAATATTGGACTATATAAAGAGGTCTTTGGACCTCCTTGAATACAGAATTTATATAGAGATCAAGTAAATTATATATTATAATTGACACTGACTAACTGATTAACTGACTGACTGATTACCTAACCTGATACTGACCTGATAATGTATGCTACTTTCGAGAATTTACTTCAACAGCGTACGCAATATCTGTTCGAACAGTAGTAGATGCAAATAATAGCTTTCCTACTAGAGAGCGGTACCTGGTGGCATCACATTCTTCTGTGTCGTCCTTGTGTAAGTCTTCTCCGGCCAATGTCGGAGTTGCCACAGTGTTTGCATCAGTCATTTCAAAGTCCTGCAACACCTTTCCAATGTAGTCATAGAGACATATCTTGATACCATTGGTATCCTGAGCAATATTAATTCCTAGAAACTTCTTCGCAACCCCTAAGTCTTTCATTTTAAACTTCAGTGCGAGCATTTTCTTTACATCTTCAATTTCCTTCATATCCTTTCCTGATATAAGGATATCATCAACATAAAGGCCAATAATTATGTTCCCTCGAACATATATGCCTAACTCAGTGTCAATTCGGTTGAACCTATGTTCAGCAAGAAAATCTGAAATTGTAGTATTCCAACATATCGGTGCTTGTTTCAATCCATACAACGATTTGTTCAACTTGCAGACTTTCTCTGGTTCATTCTCATTAATAAAACCAACAGGCTGTTTCATATAGAGTGTTTCCTCAACAGTACCGTTCAAAAATGCGGTATCTACATCCATCTGATGGACAACTCTATTATCAACAGCACTGAATGCTAGAAGTAGCTTCACAGATTCATATCTGATCACAGGACTGAAGGTATCCAAGTAATCTTCCCCTGGAACCTGACTGAAGCCCTGTGCTACTAGTCTAGCTTTGTATCTACCATCATCCTTTTTGGTAAATACCCATCTGTTGCCTATTGCTTTTCTATCCTTAGGCAACAGTACTAAATCCCATGTATTATTTGAGTAGTGAGCACTCATCTCACTATCCATGGCGATTTTCCATTTTTCAGCTTCGTCACTCAGCATTGCCTGTTTGTATGTTACTGGTACACCATCTTTCTTGGTACTAACAACATAGGCGTGTGACATGAAATAACCAGATCCTCTGACAACAAGCGAGGAGTCTGATTCAGTATGCAGTGTTTCATATTTCAGTTTCTTAGAAGGTTCAGTTTCTCCATCCGACGATACTTCTGATCTTCTACGCAGTCTATCAGGCATAGTAATAGCTCTTCTTCTCCTCACAGGTTCATCAACATAATCCTCATCATCAGACTTATCAAAGTTATCGTGATGACGTTCATAGAAAGAAGTAGCATAGTCTTCCCCTGGAACCGAAGCTTCTGAGTCAGAAATGTACTCGATACGAGGACGAGACACCTCTTGCGTTACGAGAGGGGACAACGGTTCAACCACTCTAGGAGTGGTGGTAATACCAGGAGAGGACGACAGCGAACCACGAGAAGGTGGGCCCACGATATCCATAGATGGCCCATCTAATGAAATATTTGGTGATGAAATATTTTAGTGAGAATGCAATTTATTTGAGAAAATGCAAACAGGTTGCAAAACGAAATAAATACTTGATTGAGTTAACAATGGGAATACTACCAGTGAATATTCCCATTCTAAGACAAATTGGATGACTATGAGCCGATAAAAAGGTTAATTAAACTATTCATTACTGGTTTAAGTAATACCCATTACCGTTAATGGAAACAGCGTTCAAATGTGTAATCCCAATATTCTACTATATAAGGAGGTCAATTTAAAAGGTATTCCGATTGTATTTTAGATAGTAAGTAATATATACTTGAAATTATTGATTATATTGTGCAAACTGTTATATTGTGTAAAACCTAAAAAAAAATAGAAAAACAAATACTGAAATGAGTTCCCCCTTAGAGAAATTACTTCAAGCGCGCAAAATTATGATTCAGTCCAAATTGGTTTGCTTTAAATGTGGTGGCATTGGCCACAAATCTAATGTGTGTCCTTCTGTTAGCGATGCTGACTATCGGAAACCGAGACATACTACTGGTCGTGGTTCATCTGGACTGGATGATGAATTCCGCACTCAGAATCGACCATCTGTGCATGGTAATGTATGGGTGGCTTCCACATCGCGTGTCCCCGATGGATTCTACCTTGATTCTGGTGCGACTCTTCATGTTACGTGTCAGAAGGAGCTATTACATGATTTTTCTGATAGTTCTGGGTCAATTACTGGTCTTGACTCGGGAACCCTGTTTGAAATTGCTGGGAAAGGAACCCTTAACTTTCTGTTGCCTGATGGTTCTTTCCTTACTCTCACTGATGTCCAATATGTTCCTTCCTGTGATCGATGTTGAAATATATTAGTATATTTTATGCGAAGTCAGAATAAATTGAGAAATCATGTAAAGCGTGTTGAAATATATTAGTATATTTTATGCGAAGTCAGAATAAATTGAGAAATCATGTAAAGCGGCTGCAAATTCGTTTATATCTCAATAGAACCAGAATGCCGTTTGGCTTTCTATTGTTATACCATAAAGATTACGCCCGCCTTATGATTGTTGAAGCTATCATTGGATAGCAGTTTTTCTTGGAAGAAAGGCACTGATAAAATGCCTTTCGGTTTCCATATATCTGCCTTCCCATTCGCTGTTTACCTGGAAACAACGGGAAGCGTACTCCTATTCTTGTGGAAATATTGGACTATATAAAGAGGTCTTTGGACCTCCTTGAATACAGAATTTATATAGAGATCAAGTAAATTATATATTATAATTGACACTGACTAACTGATTAACTGACTGACTGATTACCTAACCTGATACTGACCTGATAATGTATGCTACTTTCGAGAATTTACTTCAACAGCGTACGCAATATCTGTTCGAACAGTAGTAGATGCAAATAATAGCTTTCCTACTAGAGAGCGGTACCTGGTGGCATCACATTCTTCTGTGTCGTCCTTGTGTAAGTCTTCTCCGGCCAATGTCGGAGTTGCCACAGTGTTTGCATCAGTCATTTCAAAGTCCTGCAACACCTTTCCAATGTAGTCATAGAGACATATCTTGATACCATTGGTATCCTGAGCAATATTAATTCCTAGAAACTTCTTCGCAACCCCTAAGTCTTTCATTTTAAACTTCAGTGCGAGCATTTTCTTTACATCTTCAATTTCCTTCATATCCTTTCCTGATATAAGGATATCATCAACATAAAGGCCAATAATTATGTTCCCTCGAACATATATGCCTAACTCAGTGTCAATTCGGTTGAACCTATGTTCAGCAAGAAAATCTGAAATTGTAGTATTCCAACATATCGGTGCTTGTTTCAATCCATACAACGATTTGTTCAACTTGCAGACTTTCTCTGGTTCATTCTCATTAATAAAACCAACAGGCTGTTTCATATAGAGTGTTTCCTCAACAGTACCGTTCAAAAATGCGGTATCTACATCCATCTGATGGACAACTCTATTATCAACAGCACTGAATGCTAGAAGTAGCTTCACAGATTCATATCTGATCACAGGACTGAAGGTATCCAAGTAATCTTCCCCTGGAACCTGACTGAAGCCCTGTGCTACTAGTCTAGCTTTGTATCTACCATCATCCTTTTTGGTAAATACCCATCTGTTGCCTATTGCTTTTCTATCCTTAGGCAACAGTACTAAATCCCATGTATTATTTGAGTAGTGAGCACTCATCTCACTATCCATGGCGATTTTCCATTTTTCAGCTTCGTCACTCAGCATTGCCTGTTTGTATGTTACTGGTACACCATCTTTCTTGGTACTAACAACATAGGCGTGTGACATGAAATAACCAGATCCTCTGACAACAAGCGAGGAGTCTGATTCAGTATGCAGTGTTTCATATTTCAGTTTCTTAGAAGGTTCAGTTTCTCCATCCGACGATACTTCTGATCTTCTACGCAGTCTATCAGGCATAGTAATAGCTCTTCTTCTCCTCACAGGTTCATCAACATAATCCTCATCATCAGACTTATCAAAGTTATCGTGATGACGTTCATAGAAAGAAGTAGCATAGTCTTCCCCTGGAACCGAAGCTTCTGAGTCAGAAATGTACTCGATACGAGGACGAGACACCTCTTGCGTTACGAGAGGGGACAACGGCTCAACCACTCTAGGAGTGGTGGTAATACCAGGAGAGGACGACAGCGAACCACGAGAAGGTGGGCCCACGATATCCATAGATGGCCCATCTAATGAAATATTTGGTGATGAAATATTTTAGTGAGAATGCAATTTATTTGAGAAAATGCAAACAGGTTGCAAAACGAAATAAATACTTGATTGAGTTAACAATGGGAATACTACCAGTGAATATTCCCATTCTAAGACAAATTGGATGACTATGAGCCGATAAAAAGGTTAATTAAACTATTCATTACTGGTTTAAGTAATACCCATTACCGTTAATGGAAACAGCGTTCAAATGTGTAATCCCAATATTCTACTATATAAGGAGGTCAATTTAAAAGGTATTCCGATTGTATTTTAGATAGTAAGTAATATATACTTGAAATTATTGATTATATTGTGCAAACTGTTATATTGTGTAAAACCTAAAAAAAAATAGAAAAACAAATACTGAAATGAGTTCCCCCTTAGAGAAATTACTTCAAGCGCGCAAAATTATGATTCAGTCCAAATTGGTTTGCTTTAAATGTGGTGGCATTGGCCACAAATCTAATGTGTGTCCTTCTGTTAGCGATGCTGACTATCGGAAACCGAGACATACTACTGGTCGTGGTTCATCTGGACTGGATGATGAATTCCGCACTCAGAATCGACCATCTGTGCATGGTAAAGGATGGGGTGGGTTCCCCCATCCCGGGGCCCCCCAAGGGATTTTCACTTTATTTTC